>NW_018127883.1:2371337-2398999 GCF_001952655.1 Monopterus albus | reverse complement strand
TTTCGTCTTCTCATGCATCAATTTTCAGCTGAATCCAAACAGGATGTTATCTTTTTGACAGTCCCTGTGAAGAATCAGCAACTCGTTGCTGTTATCTTTGGTGTTTCTCCACAGGCTGTACTTCACACTGAAGAAGAAGGCACCGGCCATGTCTGTGACAGTGAGCCCATGTGACTCTCCCATCGAATGGGGTTTGGCTGCCCGCACCCTGAAGGACAAACCCCTCAAGAGCCTGCAGTGTGAGTAGACAGTAAGACCACAGCCTGCACCCTCAGATTTAAATTTATCCTGAAGATCATCTGCCTAAGCCAAGACAGTCAATTAAATATTATCACTGCATCAGAGATAAGGGCTTAGTAGAGGGTAGCCTTAACTTTTTGAAGCATCAGTCAAAGTTAGATTTCCCAAACTGAGATATAGAGGCAATAATTTCCTGACATACTGAGATGTTTGTCTTTTAATGTTTGCAGCCTGGAGGCCACACTTTCAATTGTAGTCTAGTGTTTTATCATATTTATAAGTCAATCAACTGATGCCTATCAACCAATTATATCACACATGAGGCCTATGTTTTTTGAGAAACCAATGTTTCCAAATTTCCTTGTCAAAAATTCTCAGGCAGATAAGGCAGCTGTTATTTTCATCCTATCTTACTGGCAAGATATATTCATTTGTTCAGGATGAAAGTAAGGTCAAAAGCTACCGACATGTAGACAACCACACATACTCAAACTCAGGGGCAACTTAGAGTCACCAATCAACCTAAACTACATGTCTTTGGACTGTGGGAGGAAGCTGGAGTACCTGAAGAGAATATGCAACTTCTGCACAGAAAGGCTTCAGGTCAGCCTGGGCTCAAACCCAGAACCTTCTTGCTGTGAGGTGACAGCGCTAACCACCACACCGCTGTGCTGCCCTCGACAACACACACATTTAGAAATGAGACACACATTAAACCATAGTGACTGTTCAGCACTCTTAGTCCACAATTCTTATGCTTAGCAAACCAAACTAATCAAATGAACTCAGAGGATTAAACATACTTTAACACAGCAAAATTACAAAATAGCTTTAAACTACAGTCGGGGTAATACATGCTCAAGGTAAACCAAAATAAATCAAAGCATTACTGTAAAGATGCACAGATTTCTGGGTAAGAAAATTTGCTTTTAGACGCCAAGCTCATGGATCTCCATCACCAGTGTGAATTATTCACTTTGATTCTGTAACATTTGGTTTCATTCGAGAAGCAACTTCCCATCTGGAGAGAGGAACAGTAAGATGAGGGGTGAAGGGTTGTTTCATGTTTATTTGCCAGCTGCATCACTCATATGAAAACTGTGTACTTCAGAATGAAAACACTTTAGGCATGAATGAAAATACTGGCAACCATTTCTGAAGTGGCAATTCACATTTTATTTATTTAACTGCTTATATTAGGTGCTCAGTATTTTCATTGCAATAGCAGTTTGTTCTTTGTTTAAGCACTTTATGCAATGTGTAGTGCTTATGCATCCTGCAACCCCCAAATCCAGAAGTGAAATAGAGGGTGTGTTTGTACACATGTGCACGAGAACAGCATTCACACACCAGAAAACAGTAGCAGCTTTCTAACTGTAGATCTTACTCATGGGTTCTCTCAGTTATCACTAAGCTGTGTAACAAAACTAACACAGAAACATGTGCCCCCAGAGATCATATGGCCGGGAGTTTTCTGTTGATGAAGTTTCTATAGTAGCTACTACCACAGTGACTGCTCACTAAAATCAAAATATTTGATTTGCCTTATCACTGTACACAGTGAAGGTCAAACATCCAGGTGAAGTAATAATAAGCAAAACACATTTGAGTGGGGTGGGACTTTGATCAAGTATATCTCTATAACTATGTTCTCAATTCATTTCTTTCCACACAGGGAGCACCAAAAAGAGCACACCTGAGGTGTGGTGGCAAGGGCCTGGGACGGAGGAGAAAATACATAGCCGCACCAGTAATACAGTGGACACCTACAGGGGGCCTTCATATCCCCACGCTTCCATTTACATCCTGAGGCTGCGCTCCAAACAGCAGAACACTAGAGCTACAGTGTACCTCCATGAAGGCCTGGGGCCCTCAGGCATCTTCCCTCTGCTGCCAGCTGACCCTCGAGTTCACACTTTAGGTGTAGGCATGACCAGTGTCACCCTCAGCTGGGCGCCCAGTGCCTCCATAACCAGCCTCCCACAGACACAGAAAAGTTATGAATACTGTGTTCTCATTAACTCTCAGAAAAACTACCAAAGCCTTTGTGGTGCCCAAGAGGACACAAGGAAAGAGAAAGAGCAGAAACATGAAAAGAAGGAGAGGAAGAGGAGAGTGACAGTATGGCCGATTTTGAAAGAGTGGTGGTGGCAGCAGTGGGACACTTATCCTGAACCCCAGAGTCCAACTTCTTCCCTCACTGCTGAGTCTACTGGTCTCCAGTGTGTCTGTCAGGGGACAGAGAGTGTTTGCACCATCTCTGAGCTCCTGCCTGACACCCAGTATTACTTTGATGTCTTTTTGATTGATATTGTGAATAGGACTAGCATGGCATACAAGGGGACATTTGCTCGAACACATGAGGAGGCTCAGCCGGCAATCACTACGCTAAGAGAAGGGGAGCTGAGGTGGGTGACCTTCCCTGATAGACACTTCAGCTCAGAGCAGTTTTTCAGTTTCCGTCCTCGGGGCTGGCAGCACAGTGGCCTCCTCACCTTGCAGAGCTGCAGTGGAGATGAAAAGGTTAAGGTCACTGTGTCCAGTAAAGGCCATGTTTTGACCTCCCAGGCTGTGGGGGGAGATTTAGTGCACATTTGGCTCCAGGGAAATCCTTCCTATCTCATCCACTTAGAGAGAGAAGCAACTGCCACAGACCAGCTCTCTGCTGCTAATGACCCAGGCCTACCAGGAGGTTTGATGGCTTCAGTCAAAATGCAGACTTCCTCAGCTTACCACCGCAAAGGGGTCCCATCACTGCCTTCAACCTTGCAGATAAAATCTTTCAACCGGTTACGTGGTTGCAATAGTGTCACCCTGGCCTGGATGGGCACAGAGGAAAGAAGCCTGTACTGTGTGTACAGCAGAAAATTAGGAATATATGAAGATGAGGCTGGAGGAGTAGCAGCTCTAACAGCGCCCTGTCTGGGCCCAGAGTCTCGCTCTGATACCGAGAGGGTTCTTTGCAAGTATTTCCAAGAGCTGAATCCTCAGCGGGCAGTCACTACAGCTGTGATCGGGGGCCTGGAGCCAGGGATGGCCTATGTGTTTGATGTCTACCTAATGAGACGCTGGGGGCTCCCTATCAAATATGCTAGCAAGATGGTGAAGACCAGAAAGGAATGCTGAGCTGCCGCCCCCTACAGGAGATATTAGACTGTCCCATTTTAGGGGAAACTGCATCAGCCATGGACATGCCCTAAAGACTGACCATGAGAATGAAGCCATTTGACTGTTGTGGAGAGACTGTTACCATAACAAGGAAATATTCTCTCTGGAGGAGCAAAGGTTACATTTGAACTCCACTTGCACGCATAGTGCAAGTGGATGGAAAGCATATGATAAGGATCTGCACACCAGCAAAAGTTCATAACATTTACAATAGAACTCTTGTGCTTTTGTCATTTTGTTTTTCATTGTTGATCATGATAATGATGTGCCAGTTGTCCAAGTGCTTATTTTGTGTCTGAGTATAAAGGATATCTGAGATTTGTGATGACAGAAAATCAATAGAAAAACAGCAACAGAAACGTGCCAAATATGCAACAGAAACAGATGGGGCAATAACTGGATAACAGCTGAGATGGGGGGTTTCAGTGTATATCTCCATTGCTGCATATTGTACAGGCTTATACACACAGATGAGCACAGTACAGATGCTTAGTTAAAAGTCAGCGTGCATCTTTGTGTTCTGCTTTTGCATGAAACAATGAAAAATGCTTAGTGACTTGCTTCATTGTCTGATGTATTCTTGAACTGCTTCAAATGCACCAATAAATACTCTGTTGTGTGTGTATGTATTCTGAAGTGTCGAATAAGACGTTCATGCTATCAAACCGTTTTCAAATACAGTGACTTCCACATTTACTGTAATAAATGAGGCTGTGTGTTCAGTATTCAGTGCCATAATAATGTGTCACATTTTATTTTTAGAAAGATTAAAATTTGGTATTTTGGTAACTAAACAGGGCTGTATTGAAAAGACAGGCTGAAATATTTCAAGAAATTTCCATTTCATCACAATCCCAAATATTAAATGAAAATTACAAGTCTGCCAAAGGAGTTGCTGAAAGACTTCCCTACAGTTTAGAGACAAATGAACTTTTTACTCCACTACATTTATTTGATTACTTTAGTTATTTCTTTCGGAATCAAATAAATAAAACAAAAGACCGTATAATAATAAGACTCAATTGATCCTAACTGCAAAATTCAAAATCTATCCAGCAGCATTTCAAATCATAAGCATATACAGTATGCTACAAAAACATCTCAGTTATTACCAGCTGCAATATTAAATCTGATGTAGCTTACACAATAATGCATCAATAATTATGATACAATAATGTGATATATATTAATGTTAAATGTTCCATTCTGCAGAATTAACACTTTTAGTAGGCTACTTTAAGATAAAGCGTGCGCAATAGGACCTTATTACATAGTCTGACGAATTCAGTAACAAGAACCAATAAGAAGGCGCTTAGGTTTGTTACGTAAGCACGTCATTGTACGTACGGATGTGCATGACAGGCCAGCGCGCCAAATAAATTGTCAACAAAAGCAGTAAACAGGACATACCTTATTTCCGTACACCACGATATTTAGCTGTCCAGAGTCGTATAGTCGCTTGAAAGTCAATACTCGACAGCGTACTTTGAGAAATCTGGGCGCTGTCAGGATGGGTTTGCTCGACCGGTGCCAGGAGCTATTCAAGACGTCAAACCTGTACGAGGTACTGGGCATCAACAAAGAAGCAACTGAGGCAGAGATCCGGAGGAGCTACTACAAAGTGTCACTCAAAGTTCATCCAGACCGGGCTCCTGAAGACCCGCTGGCCACAGAGAAATTTCAGGTTAAATCCCCCGCTGTTGGCTGTCAGACGACACACAATAAACACAAGCTAGGCTAAGCAGCTAACGTTAGCTTCTTCGTTTTGATGCTACTAGCTAACACAAGTTAACTAATATGATCACTTGATTCCTTTCCCCTCCAGGTGTTGGGGAAGCTCTATGCGGTGTTGAGCGATAAGGAGCAAAGGGCTGTTTATGATGAGCAGGGAGTGGTGGATGAAGAGTCTGATATTCTGCGTCAAGACCGCTGCTGGGAAGACTACTGGAGACTGCTCTTCCCCAAGGTACTGGAGCATAGCAGGTGTTTTCTCTTTTTAAGGATACTCAGTAATGAGTCACACACATTGCTTTGTCTTTGCTGTTTGTGTTATATATGTGATACCTGGTGTGAGTCACATGTGTTCCAGGATTTTTAAGATCATATACAGTAAAAGGGGCTCGAGGTTTTTGTCTTACTACTCTTGCCATGGTAGAAATGTAAAATGTACCTAGTGGATAACGGAGCATCAATTCATACTTAGTATTTTCCTAGTAGTTTGTTTTTATAGCATCATGAAATTGCACATTAATACAGTTTTATAGCATTGACCAGCAACAGTCATACATTTTGTCTTGATAATCTGCTCTGCCTCTCCATCCATCTCCTAGATTACAGTGCAGGACATCCTTGAATTTGAGCAGAAATATAAGGGGTCTGATGAGGAGCGGCGGGATGTCATCCAGTTGTATGTACAGCACCAGGGAGATATGGACGCCATCACAGCCTCGACTCTGTGCTGCTCCCAGGAAGACGAGCCCAGGCTCTGCAGCATCATCCAAGCTGCAATCCAGAGTGGAGAAGTCACAGCGTTCCCAGCATTTACTCGGGAGAGTGAAAAGAAGAAGAGGGCTCGTAGGAAGAGGGTGAGAAATGTTATTAAAGCCAGAACATTCTCACTTTTTTTTTTTCTAATGGTGATTTGTTTTCTCTCACATGATAGTTGGGAGGCCAAAAGATGTCCTTAAAAAGCTTTTCCATTTAAAATATTCAGTGATAATGTTAAGATTACTCTTGATTATATGTTGCACCTTGCTCTGTATTTATGTAAAATGTACTCAGGTGCACAGTATTTACAGACACCGTACTAGAATATATCTTAACCCAGTATCAGTAATGTGCAATGTTGCACCTGATCTTCCAGGCTGACAGAGAGCGACAAGAAGCAGAAGAAATGCAGAAAGAGATGGGGCTTGATGATCATAACGATAGCCTTGTGATGATGCTTAAGGTAACATGCATACGCAGTGCACGTGTGAAATTTTTGCTTTTAATCTTTTTTTCATTTACCTTCCTTCCTTTCTTTCTTTCTTATTTTCCAGCAAAAACAGAAGTCCAGAGAGCAGAATTTTAACAGTTTCCTGTCCAACATGGAAGCAAAATACTCCAAAAAAAGTGGAAAAAGAGGGAAAAAGTGAAAGGTGTACAGGTTCTGGTTACAGCAGATAAAATACATATAAATCAGGACAGATATTCTCATTTATTCAAAACCAAAAACCATTTTACATTAATAAGATCATTCGAGTACATGTATGAGCAGTTGTCTAATTGCCATGTGTATGCCTCCTCATGAAACGGTCTTCTCTGACCTCTAATGTTCTATGTGACACTTATCGAAATGTAAATGCAGCAAATTTCTTGTCATTTATGGCTTTAAGTCTTAATAAAACATAAATTCATGTTTATACATAATTTGTACACCACTTTTTATTCTTTTGAATACAGTAGAATTAAAGAAAATGCACTGAAGACTGATTGTCAAGCTTTGTCACCTCTGTAGCATTATTGTCCAATATATTAATAACAAATAAAGGAAAAACTACTCTTTATGCAGGCGCCTTGACATTTCCTGTCAAAGCATCCCCACTTTGCTATGCTCAGGGGATAAGGATAAATGTACACAAAATACAGTATTTTATACAGACATGAATTACTTTAGTTATTTACAAACCTAGTTTTCTGTACAGTAACTGCCCCATCTTGAGGTGTAGTAGTGAAAATGTGTTTTCAGTGCTTACACAGCCACCGCATTCCTTCTTGTGATTTCTATGATTTTAACTGAGGTTTAATGGAGAGAAGGACAACAAAAACCCTTAAGGTGGTGCCTGTTCTGGTTCTGTGTGCAATGATGTGCAATGAGAGGCTCTGAGTCTTTTTTTTTTTTTTTTTAACAGGGTGGTTGAAAATTGTGTCCTTACAAAAGATACAGTACCAAACTCTCTGATGTATCATCAGAGAGGGATAAAAGTGCTTTGTATCCTCTCTATTCCTGTCTAGGCGGATGTGTTATTCCCTGCATAGTCACTTACCAGTACAATAACAGCAGAGGATAATTAAATACAGTACATTCACATGTATAATTCTTTATACAAGCAGATCAAATACACAGTACAAAAGTCTAAACATACAGTGCCTATAAAAGGTATTCACCCCCTTGGATGTTTTACCGTTTTATTAATTTTATAAATCAATCATGGTCAAAATAATTTGGCTTAGATTGACCATAACTGATTTATAAAATCAATAAAACTTGTTATAGGCACTGTACAACTCAAACTGTACATTAACACGGAGTTATTCTTGACAGTTATTTGTGTTTGGCAGCACATAAGCTGATTTTTGAAATACAAAAATAGGCCTCTACCAAAAACTTTATTGAAGCAGCATAATATGAAAAAAGTATGCTACTTCTGTAAAACAAACATGTATAGTGTGCTGCAGAGTGTTGCACGCCTTGGTGGTGTATAAAAATGAATGGCTGGAGGGTTGGAGGTTGGGACTAACTACAAACCAGGTCTGCTGGCTCTGGATGAGATGCCTCCCCGGGTGTAAGGCCGATGTGGGACTGACACAGGCACCGGTGGAGCTACAGGAAAGAAAAACGCCATCTCAAGTTAATGAACATCCTGAACTTAAATCACTTATTTGAAGCCTGCAGCTGCAACCTCTCACATTCAGAGTTTATCTGAGGCCAAAGTCTGGAAGAATTTCATCAGCTGCTTTAATCTACTGACCTTGGACAGAGGCTTGCGAGTCTGGCTCCTCTTCGTCTTTGATGGGCAAGTGCCCCAAAGGGTGGTGGGAAAATGAGTCTAAGATAGATGAGCTGCTGATGCCAAGACTGATGCCGGTTACACCGATTCCAAGAGAGTCTGGTGGAATGAATGAATAAATTAATGCATAAGTGATTAGTTGATGTACTACAGACCCATCTTAGTCAGTGGGTATGTACGGTACAAGCACAGGCAAGAAATAAAGTAACACAAAACAGGCAGATGAAAAGTAGGGGTCTCAGTACACAGTGATTCCCAAGCAATGGTACTTACAGTATACACTACAAGGTACACTGACAGATTACAGAGTAACTCAACTAATTTGATCAAACAGAAATTACAATTTCTAATCTGACAGTGCTGTGGGAGTAAGTCTGACAAAAGAGGATGAGAACCACAACAGTACATCACATCCATTTTCCAGCAGCATCCTCTTTTTCTGAGTTTCTGACCTGTGCCCGCAGAGGCTCTGCCTGGCCGCCCCTGTCCGATGTTGTCCAGTACTGTGAAAGAACGACGGTACGGAGTGTCCGACTGAAAACAAAGCCAAGGGTCAAACAAAAAGAAAAATAACACTAGTGATTGTATATTGTTTTCTGATATGTCACAGAGCATCCTACCCTGTATGTGTGGGTGGTGTTGGGGCGAGAGAAGACATCCAGTAGGTGGTGACGATCCCTTGGCAGCAAACTGCCAGCTTCATCATTTATAGCACTGTGGGCACGGCTGGATGGGCCTTTCTGATGCTGGTTGAATGGGTAAAAATGGACAAATACACAGACTTTGTCTAGTTAGCTTTACTGCGTGACCAATGCATACAACACTGTAAATGCTACTGTACAAATTTAAGTTGTATACTGGTTATATTTTGGAGTTAGTGGTAGATTTCTAAAACGTATTTTCTATTTAAAAATCCTTCATTTAATTGTTGTTTCTTCAGGTGCTGTAACAAGTTTTTCAATACAGTTGTTTTGCTGGTGTTATACCTGTACCTGTGCAAGTTTGGACTGCTGCCCTGAGTGAGACGAATCTTGGTCTCCGGAGCTGATGGGCGGAAGGAGTGTGTTTCTGCTTAGAGGTAACAGCGGAGATGTCAGGCGGTCGCTCGCCGTGGGTCTGTGGAAAAAGACACATACTTCAATAAAAACAAGCAGAGAGAGATTCTTCTATGCCACATCACATATTAAGATATATTTCTTTCTGAAGAGATGACTGTGGGAGTTCTGTGAAAATTCACAGCTTAGGTGCAAGGATGAAAGTGTCTGAATTCTACCTCTTGTTGGATATTTTTCAATAATGAACAGATGTGATTTGTAGACATTTTCCACCACAGTAAAATAAAAGTTTAAGTGTTATATTCCAGAAAAAATAAATTTATGAAGGTACGTAGAGTTTAAAGCAAAGCAAAGCAATCTTTATTTATATACCTTAAAATATTATGATGCACTGTTTGCAGTAGAACTGACATCCATGAACAAGGAAAACTAAGTGGCTTTACACTGACTCGTTCACCTGTGGTTCATGACAAGTCCATATGTTAATTCGGTTTCACACATGAACCTTTTATCACCTCATACCCCCATTATGCACAGTCTGCACAGAGCCATAAGGCAAAAGTTCAAAGGGAGTGTGTTTTCAAATTCATCTTTCTCTGCTACTTACTGTAGGGTAGAATAAGGAAGTAAAAAGTAAGACAGGAGCCTGAGTGGTGTTGGCATGGTTCCCATGATGCTAAAACTCACAGACGTGTCCCACGGATGACCTCATCCAAGGAGCCTGCCGTGCTGGCATGACTCAGGGTGGGAAGTGGCAGGAGGGTCCGGGGAGGAGGGTTTCTGCGTCGGGCAGACTGTGCCAGGCGGGACAGCGAGGAAGAGCTCTGCTCCAGCGGTCGGCGAGGGTGAGGTTTGCTGGAAGAAGCCATGCTGGAGCCTGTTCTGTGGGATGCCCGCTCTTCTGGCTCCCTGTGTGGGAGTGAGAGTGGAACACAACTGATGAATGATGCATTTCCAACCTACTGCCAACTGATTTTGTGCTCTGCCAAACAAGGCGTTAAGACAAGGGACAAAAACATGGCATGGGCAAAGATATGTACCTATTGTTTGCAAAAAGCTGTGTGTTTACCTGTACATGGAAAACAAGAACTACAAGATTTTTTTCCCCCCCATTTCTGTTCAGGAATTAAAATAATACATTTGGAATATACTAATATGTAGTATATATGTCATTAATTTGCCTTTTATGTTTCTATTTTGGCACAAATATTCAGTTGTTAAGAGTAAAATGTGCCCATACTGGTTTCTATCCAGCACACCCTGGTTCCTCTGCTGCAAGGGGATGCTGTGGATCACGATGAGGTCGTTGAGATTGTGGTGGGTCGCTGCTGCTCCTACCGGGACCCTTGCAGCCTGAGGTATGGTATCAGGTGAAGGGTAGAAAACAATGAGACAGTGGGAAGGTGGGGGAGTGTAAAGAAGAGGGATGAAAGGTAAAAGATGCAAAATAACAGGAATGATTAAGGGGTGAAGGACAGAGAGATAAGGAGAGACGAGACAATGGAAGGGGAAAGACGTTAGATACAAAGGATTTACAGTGTTGTATGAAGGCCACTGAATGTATTATTAATTATTTTCATATATACAATACAGTATAATCTCAAAGAAAGGGTTATTCATCATGCAGTCTTGTCAGGAGGGCGTTATATCACCAACCAGAAATGACATTCACAACACTTTTAATGCATCAAACGCAATAACTAGCGAAACAATGCATTCCAACATTTTCATTGTGAAAGAAAAGGAAGATCTAGACAAAATCAAAGTGAAAAGTGGCAGTTAATTAAAAAGTTAAATGCCATTGATGCCTTTGGATTAATCAACAGGCACAAGCACAATTTTAGAGCTAATGATAATGAGCCGCCATGGATATTGTGCAACCAATACTCCACCATTTTGGTTCTGAATGAGGGAGTTACATACAGTGGGAGGCCTTTTCTGCTTTTTGGATTTCCGTCTGGACTTGTGCTTTGAGCCCCTTGACTTTGTGTTCTTTAAGAGGAAAAAGGCATGAGGAAAGGAAGAGAATGGATACAGAAGAAAGGAAGGAAAAATGTAAGGAAATAGACAGAATTTAAAACAGACCGAAAAACAGAGAAAAAAGAAAACACATTGGCAAAGGTGGTGGACAGAGAGTAAAGAGGGAAGGAAAGAAAACAGTGACACAAGTTAATGAACTGGAAGTGCTGAAAGAGTAACAGGCAGGAGAGAAACATGTGACAATCAAATGTGGACTGTGGAACAGAGATATGTGACTCTGCAAAGACCTCACAGTTAAGGATGTTGAGCAGTTGTTATACACTCTTCTAAAATGATTCAGTTTGAAGGTCAGCTTTAGTAAGATATCTCCCTGACTACAAATGGGTTTAACCATGGACTAAACCAGAAGACACTTCTGTATTGATTCACACTGGTACTGTGTTCACTCGACATGCAAACTTGTTTTTTTTTTATTCTTTTTTAATCATTTTCATCATGTCACACCACTTTTCCTGAACTGCACTGTGGGTTATTTGAATACAGAAGTTTGAGCTATATTTTATACATAAAAGGTTGACATTTTTATCATTATTAAGTTTCATCACATCTATTCAACAAACAAATAAATGTGGGTTTTGAGGTAACATTCTGAACTTCTGACAATGATGAAAGCGAAATGAGCGTCTCAGTCTCCTCCCCCAGACACAATCTGGTGCCTCTCAGCCCCCTCATGCCACTAACCTGGAACTGCGGGCCAGCTGCGAGCGGAGGCACCCTACTCTGGCTGAGTTTGGGCAGCATTGTGGGCAGCATGAAGGAATTCTGGAAGTCTTGCTGCACAGGGCTCAACTTCCCAGAAGTCTTTTCATCATCTGTCAATCACACATGCACAATCACTACCTAATTCTGTGCATAGCATTGGACATTTGTTAATATAAGTTTGGTCTAACGCATGTAAAACTAAAGTTTAGCTCTACTTGAGGTGCCAAATTCCCAGTGGCGTTGAACCAGCTCTTTCATCCAGCCAACCATCTGCCGCCACACATCATCAAACAGCAGGTCAAGAACAGCTTGACGACGACAGCGGTATGGCGAGATAGGAGGCAGACAGTGATGCCTCCGACCTGACTCTGAACAGTCCTGCTGCCACTCATCTTCTCTGTAGAAGACAAATATAGTAAATCATTTGATCCAATCGGACATCAACATTAACTGCAGCGGAGGTTTAAATTTAGTTTCAAGAAAAAGAGCAATACATCGTAGCATGAGGAAAGTAACTCACAAGTCCCTGCTGTCAAAAGCCAGGTATTCCTCCATCAGACCCTCTACTTCAATCACTCTTGGTGTGCCGTGGCTGCTGGAGCGACTGGAGGTGCTTGGAAGCCCATCCAACTCTGCTGAGGGGGAGTTGATCAGTGCTGCTCTCCTGCCCTGCACGTTCAACCTTTCCCCAAGACAAAAGTATATTTAGGCCCCTAAATAATATTTTCACATAAAATTGTATGCGCATAGACCCAAGGCTGCACATGCTATATATTTTTTATGAATAAAAAAATAATTCCTCATTATTTCAGTCTTTGACCTCTGCCTCTCTAGGAGCTAATCTAGCATACATACCATAACAAGATATAAGAATCCTTGCTGGATTCAGCAGTAGTACTGTAGCTGCAACATGTCAGGAATATTTATGCTTCAGCAGCAGCGCAAGTTCATTTAGGATTTGGCTGTTCTTAATTATTTTTACCAGTAGGTGTCACTAGTGAGCACTGTTTAATGAGGCTTAGAGTAATGAATATTTTGGCAACAAAAAATAACAAAGCTTCAATACTTCAAGAAAGCCTTGTTTCACCATGGCTAACCAACATGACTTTGACCCACAAAAACAAGCCAGAGCAAACAGGTCACAAAACCACAGAGTCAGCCAAGATTAATACACTAACACCAGACAGCCAGCCAACAGTCACTGGAGACAGACATCATAATATTTCTAGATGTCTTTAAATAATAAAGCAGCATCCAATAGCTCAGTTTCAAATATACACTTTTTAGATGGGTCCAAATGTATTCACTGTTATCACAGTTTGTCAAATTCCAATGGCTGAGTAAATTTGACCCAAGGTGATTCCTGGTCATGCAGTTCAGATGACTGATGGATATACGTTTCAAATCACTGTAGATAATGATATGACTTCAATCATAAAATGGAATGTGGCCATGCATCTCCTTAACCTTAGGTTTCATATAACAGCCATCACAATCCAATTGTATTTTCAGTCCTGCCTCAGTAAGGCAGTGCTTTAGGGTTTAAAAAGTAAGGAAAATATTCATTACATCTGAAAGATGCACAAGAACTTTGACTTTATGTGCCCTTCTATCAGATAATAAAGCAGAAAGTCAGAACAGTTAAGACTTACTCTGTGTTGCCTTTATCTTGGTCCTGGGACTTCACACTGCTTTCTTTGCCTGCTGATGAGCTGCTGGCAGAGCTGCCTTTCCCTGAAGAGGCATACCACTGGAAGCCCTCATCACTGGGATACAGCAGCTGAGTCCCTAGGATCCTGAGTGACACGTGCACCCACACAATGGAATTTGTTCAGGTGTATCTCTAAATTCAGCTTTGATCTCTGATCCTACTGCTGTCATGTTTCACTCAGGAACTAAAAGGTTGGGAAGTTGCTAGGAAATGATGAATAATATACCGAAGATGTAGGAAACGTGTGGCCCACTGCTGACATTCATCTTGCAGCCCCTGGAGTATCCCTCCACCACTGCCTCTCCCCTCATACAGCTCTTTGTCGATCTCCTCAAACATTTGCTGCACCTGTCGTGATGCCGCCTTGTCAAACTCCTAGAGGACAGAAAAACAGAAAGAGATGGAAACACAGGAAGGAAAGTTCAATGAATGAAAGATGCTGCTTCAGTGATTTGTCAATACACTGATATTCTTTTTTTTAAATCTCAAACTTAAGCATGCATAATAAATTGTTTCTACAGCCTCATGGGATGTGTGTAAGTTTGTGGTCAAGCTGGATTGTTCATATAGTATAATGAAAAAATGAAAGAGTGAGTTACTTTGCAAAACTTTTTTTTTTCCCGAAGTGGATTGAGGACAACAAGCTAAATAAATAATTGAGTCCTTAAAACGTTTTGTATGACCGACTGAGGCTAGAAAGTACAGTGTAATAAAGCAATACTGAGTGGAATCAGGCCTCGTATATACAAAACAGCAGCAGACAATCAAGGCATTTACAATGCAAGACACTAACTGGTTATATTGGTCTATAGATTTCCACAGGTTTGCAAAAAGGTGGCAAATATTGGTACATAGATCAAAAATTGACCTTAAAATGTGCATAACAGTATGATCTCAGAGTCTTCATGTTTGCAACAAAATAACCAAAAATTGACCTTAAAATGTGCATAACCGAATGATCTGAGAGTGTCTTCATGTTTGCAACAAAATAAGCAAAAAGATGAAAAAGTGATAGAGGAAAAACCTGATGTGTATTTGTGTGTGCATGCTTGAGCATATTCCTTGTGTGAGAGACAGAGCCAGTCTAGCATCACTACTTCACATTATTGTTTTCTTGGGAATAAACGTACATCGTAGCCCCAGGACAAAACAGAGCTCCTCTCTGTGGAGACGCCAGTGCCAGTGGAGCTGTGGATACCTGACCAGGACTGGCTGGAGTCTACGGAGATGACGGTGGGACAGTCAGAGTGGCCTGAGGCAACAGATGTGTCTGAGCTACACAGAAAGAATGAGGAATGTGTGAGGTTTATGTACAGTATGAAAAGTGTTTCACCACATTTCATGTCTGGGATACAGTTCACAATGTATGTTTCCAGCTCTCCATCTTCCCACAGCAAACCATCTCCTGTATGAACCCAGTGAATTCACAAGTATATTCAAACACGCTGACTTCTTTGATAAAGTGTAAACTGGGCATCTGTTGTGTTATATTTCAAAGTGGAAAATAAAAGGCAAGTGCCAAAGTAATTGAATATTCTAACAGCCTGTTTCATTACTTATTCTGCATATCTGTGCAATATGATATCAATTAATCCACTCCTTCTGGGTGTCATATTTCACATAGCAAGAGCCCCAAGAAAAAGCGGTTCACTCAAGACAGTCTAGCATTACAAAACACACAGGCAAGAGTATGTGTATGTACTAGTTGGTAGTAATTTCATCTTTGCCTTACTCTGGCACTACTGAGGTTTGTCCCCCAACGGAACTACTCAGGGCTGTCTGTCTGTACGATGATCAGGACTCAGTTACCTGTTGTGACTGGAAATAGCTTCCTGGACGTCATGGAAGTAGCGCTGAGGAGTTTGGTTATCATCTGCCTCTTCTGGTAGAGGATGGTGGCTGAGGCTGCTTCGAGACAACCCACGACTTTACAAAAGGCAGATTAAGGGCATTAAATAAACAGAAATTAGTTGTAACATTATTAATAAATCATTAAACACAACCTGTAACCGGATAACCAGTAGAAACAGGATGGATGATACTAAAGTGATGGACAAATCAATAACGTTAACATACAGTACATTACTTTCCCCACAGTAGAATAACGGGCATTCAACCATCTTAGAGCTGGAGAAGCCTTCGTTACAGTACACAGGTACAACCAGCAGCATATCTAATCAGTTCAAATGTGGAAACATTTCATATTTGCGACTCACATCTCAAGTTTGTGCGATACAGGTCTCCTGTTATATCGTGAAATCATTCTCCTTCGTCTCCGTTTTATAGGCTCAAGCCCTCGCCTTTCATTCTTGCGCCCTCCTCCAGGACATGCTGCAAACAGTTTATAGAGAGGTCTGACATTTCCTCTAGTTCACGGATAAATACCCGGCTGAACAGGGCTCTGGCTACAGATGCTAACGTCGTTTCTAACCGCTGCAGCTAATGTTAGGAAGACGCCAATGTTACAAATAAGCTCGTATTATGGAGGCGGTAACGTTACAAGCTAGCATCAACAAGGCACGAAAAACATTGTAATTCCTCAAAACACATTTCCCGTTTAATTAACGTAATACGAAATTAGCATATTGCGTGGTCCAGAAGTCGCCAATCCATTTGATTTAAGATATATCACAACCTAAATGACTGCATAGCGTTACTGGAGATAGCTATCGCCACTTCAGAAGACTTTCTTTGCTAATAGCACCACCAACAATAACGCGGCTGTCATGGATATGCAGCTTCGCATCCCCGTGGTCTCACGGGAAATAGATTTCGAACTGGCATAAAACATCCGTCACATTAATAGATAATTTACTACAATATCCATAATCCATTGCAACAACGTGATTGCGTTTCTCAAATGTATCCGCTCCTTGATGGTGGAGTACGGTGTACTATATTCAAAATGCGAGTTATGTAATTCATTATTTGATCTTCATTAAATTCGTGGTAAGTATGTTTTAATTCTAAGTTGGTGTAATGTATCTTACTTAATAATTCGAGCAGCCAAAATTGGTCGGTATAAACTGCATGAACGCTTATTCGTTCCACCATTGGGGTATTGGAATGCTGTTATACACTCCGATGCAGTAGGTGGCGGCATAGAAGAAGAAGAAGGTAGTCGAGTAGAATTTTCAGTAGGACCCAAACAGTGATGGTGTGATAGGAACTTATGTGAACACTTAAGCACGAGAAACGTTTGGGGTGTTTTTCTCTCACTGAAATCTCTCCGGGCTACACAGACATATCATAAGATTTAAAAGCAAGACACGGTAAGGTTGAGTGACACTACAATTAGATTATCTTGGATTTCCGATGATATAAATTGCTAACTATTACCTGGTCGAATGAGGTGCCAGTAACTTAGCAAATGCTTTACTCTAAATGATTTAGTGTGCGGACACAATACAAGAATATCGTTACATACAACCTCATATATATGTATATTTATCACAGCATTGCTGTCTTTTTATCATGTTTCTTTTAGAAAGAAAAAAAAAAACAAAAATGGACACCATGCAGAGGAGAATGACTGAGGAGGACGTGGTCCAGTATAAACTATTCTTGGTACAACCAGACTGTTCAACGTCACAGCAGACTGGGGAACATCTTTCACATCTAGTAGAGGAGATTATGGCAAAGGTTGCCCCACTCCTGATCCAATTCATCTGGCAGCATCAGTCATTCAACCTCAAGTATATTCCTGAGAAAGGTATGGTAATGTCAACACCTCATATGAATTTAATTAAAAAGTACAGTTAGGCGTTTATTGATAATGCTAGTCTCAAAATTATATGAATATTGACAGGAGGTGTCCCTGCTCACATTGGCGGAAGCACTCACTTTGGGGACAATGTGGAGGATGAGTGGTTTATCGTTTACCTCTTGCAGCAAATCACAGAGGCCTTCCCAGAACTTGCAGCCAGGTGAGACAGAATGTGCACCGAGTTCATATTAATTGTTTTAAAAAAGTCCATAATGCTTGTTATATTAATATTACTTTCACTGATTTGTCAGTCAGTGGCTTCTTTTCTTCTAACTTCCATTTCATGTTTATGAGTGCAGAGTTGAGGACAACGATGGGGAGTTTCTTCTGATTGAAGCAGCAGATTATCTTCCCAAGTGGCTGAATCCAGACACCAGTGAAAACAGGGTAAGATATCCATATGAGATGACTATATGATGATTTAATTTTATGTACTGCATGAATGGATGGTGGATTCTTGACAAAAAGCCAGCCTTAGTCCACAAGAAATGATTGCAACAAATTGATTATGTATCTTTGACTAGGGGCGGGTGTGCACAACTCAGTGTGTTCTCCTAATAATCATATTTATTATTGGATAGTTTCCAGTCTGTGTTAGTTGAGGCACATTCTTAAGTGGAATAAATTACTGCATGGAAGACTGTATTTAAAACAAACACTGGTAAAGCCTCTTTAACTTATATACTGATATTTTATATCATCCTCTTGTCATTGTCTGCATTTAATTGTTCATTGCTCTCTATTCATTCTTTTTTGCAGGTCTTCCTCTATAGGGGAGAATTACATATCCTCCCCTGCCCCTCCACATCTAGTCCATTTGGGGTCTCAAAGGATGTGGTACCCAGTGTGGCACAAGCTCTAGCACTGCTCTCCACCCACCCAAAGACCTGTCAGGCAAGCCCCAAGATTTCTTCAGCCTTGAGGAAACGACTGGAGGGGTAAGAGGATGTTTTCATGATAAAAGTCAAATTTTGATCCACAAATCTTTATCTCAATCAGCATCATTACAAGTTTATATGCTCTCCACTAGTGATGCTCTGACCCAATCAATCAGTGTCTGCCTGAGACTTTTCATAATTGATAAAATACAGTTCCAGTCATTGATACAGCTTCTGTGCTACCTGCCATAAACAAAAGTAGCAACATGACTTGTGATAACATCAATATTACTTTATTAACTCCTGCAGGTTCTTAACATCAACTGCCTGTGGTCATATTAGCTCTGTATTTTTAGACTTGCAAGGAAAACAGAAAAAATGTCCACATACAGTTTTTTAAGATACAGAATCAGTGTAGGATAATCAGATTCACTACAAACTTGATAAAACACTTGCAGATGCATAAGAATTGATTATTAACAGCCTTGTAAATATAGTTTGTAAGAGGAAGATTTGTATGTAGCAGTATCTCGCTGGTACCAGCAGGTAATGTAAATGTGTCACAGTTGAAATGCATAGCAATCTCTGCTTTCTACTTAGGTACCCAGAGAAGATTAAAACAGGCCTCCACCGGGCCCACTGCTTCATACCCGCAGGTATTGCCAAGGTGTTGGCACAGCGACCAGACCTGGTCGCCCCTGCGGTGTCAGCGTTCTATCTGCGGGATCCAATAGATCTGCAGGTGTGTCGAAGCTTCAAGACCTTTCCTCCTGATACAAGAGTGCTCACCTTGGTAAATACATTTAAAGATTCATCTTTGTGTAGGTGTAGACAAATTGAAAAAGTTTGGCTCTTTTAAAGGAAATATTCTTATTTCATATTATTGTATTTTAGTTTTTTGTATGTGTGATTCACCTTTTGTGAAATGTCTTCAAAAGCATAATCCTCTAGTGCAACTATTTCCAGGTGACATTTACCCGTTGCCTGTATGCTCAGCTGCATCAGCAACAATTCACTCCAGACCGGAGGAGTAACTTCACCTTGCCTCCTCGCTCTCATCCCCAGTACAAAGCTCATGAACTTGGCATGAAACTGGTGAGCCATCATTTGTCTTTCCTCTTCATTCTTTTAACCTTTGGAGGAATAAATACATCCATTGTTGAGCTTTAGCAGGTTACAGGGTGGTTTGTAATGTTTGTAAATGTTTGCATGTTATATACAATTATGTATCTGTATGTGTGTGTGTGTGTGCCCTACTCCCAGGCCCATGGCTTTGAGATCCTGTGCGCCAAGTGCAGGCTGCCGTCATCAGAGCCCAATGCCTCCATCAGTTGTAACCCTCAGTGGAAAAACTTCATGGACAGTCTGAAAAGGAATGGCTACTTTCGAGTTAGTCACACCTTTAGCATTTTGAACAGACTTGGCTTTTTTTTTTATTTTATTTTATTTCACATTGTACACATAGTATTAAATGTAATATACTAGGAATTATTTAAAGTAAAATGTTTAAAGTTTAGAATTTTTTTGTTGTCATATGCAGGGAGAACTAGAAGGCTCAGCCCGTTACAGAGAACTGACAAGATCAGCAGAAAACTTCTTCAAACAGTTTGTCGCCTCAAAATCAAGGTAAGAACTGTGGTTATGTAAGAATATGCATGCCTATGACAGCCAAGTGTGTGTGGTTGAATATAGATTTTGTGTGTGTTGTCAGTACTTTGTCACCAGGTGAGGAGGTTCTCCAGCTGTTCCACAGCTGCAATTCGTTTGACTTGGAGGAGTTGAGGCAGCAGGAGTCACAGCTCCCCCAAGAGGACAGTGAGTGAAAATGTTTCTTTTCACCATGAAACAATTTGTAGGGTTGTCCTGTAAAAGTACTTCTGATATTATCTGTCAAAAATTTGAAATGGGTGCATGGTTAATACCATGTGGATTGTTTTGGAGGTTGTGGATCTCACCTCAGTGTAATTTATTCAGGTCTACCTGGCTGGTCTTCACACAGGTCCCAATGTTGTGTAACATCAGGCTGTGGAGATGTGTATTGTACTTAGTATAAAGTAACTATTCCAAGTTTTATAGGACCTTGATAGAAAGTATATTGTCTTTGTCTGTCTCTGCCACCTGGGATTTTCTGCTCCCTGCCAGTTCCTCAGTTTCTGTCCTTTATAACATTCTCTACCCTTCTCTCTTTCAGCCATTTCCCTTAATTTGTTTTCCTTTGTGTCTGTTTCCAGGTGACAGCTGGCTGGATATCACAGCTCAGGATTTGGAGCGTATGTTGCAGGAGAGAAGTGGGAGGAGGTCTGATTTCTGTAGCCAAAACTCCAGCTCCACCAGACAGACACAGCATGTGAGGGATGAAGAGGAGAAGAGGAAAGAGACTGAGAATGAGGAAGAGACTGGTTACAGCCTGGTAGCAGTCAGTCAGGGGATGAAGAGCTTTCTCAATGCCATGTCATCACACGAAGGTGCTGAACTGCCCTGGTGAGACTGACTGACTCTCTGGCCAGTATACCTGTCTGATTATGGCCATATTTAACTAAGATCTCAATTAGTTTTATCAGAATGTAACATGCATAATTTTTCCTCATGGTCTCCCTCTGCTGCACATTCACAGCCCATCTAGCTAATTTATGTACCATATTTGCTGTTGTTATTTTTCTCTGTATTTCAGTAGCAGCTCAACTCAGCCTTTTAGTGTTGACCCTGACACCATGGCCAACGCACTGGACAGACTCCTTGGTATGTAGAAGTAATGAGAGATTTGGAACAGTGGGAAACTGCCTCATCTTCCCCTCTTTTCTGAATGTACAGTATATTATTATTATATATATTTTATTGTAAAGGAAGGAAAGAAGAAGAGCTAGACTCAGACGATTTAGATGATGAAGAAGTGGAGGAGACAGAAGAGACGAACAACTTAGAAACTTTGGACAGCCTCAGAGGGTATATGGACCAAATGGATCAGGAGCTAATGAGCACTAATATAGGACAAAGCTTCACCCAGATGGTGAGATTAAACTCATGAAACATAGGTAAAATAATACACATGTATTATCTTGAATGTTATTTTGTTTGACAGTTTTTGGCCTTTCTACAGAGTTACAACAAGCCAGACTTGGACAAAGGCTCCCTTCATCCCTCTGCCACACACAGTTTCTCAGGTGAGGGAGGGGTGGAAGAGAGAGAAGAGGACATCCAGCCTCTTGATGTGGACCTCAACCTGGTCACAAACCTGCTGGAGTCCCTCAGCTGCCAGGCTGGACTGGCCGGACCAGCCTCCAACCTGCTGCAGAGCCTGGGATTACACCTACCACCCAACTCGGACTCCTCTTAGAGGACAAGACGTAGCTAATTACTGATGGTAATATTTGGCAGGCTTCACTTAGCAAGGATTGCCACCTACAGCTGTTAGCAGAGAGCCTTCATAACATTATATGTCCTGCTGTCAGGAGGCATTCATGGATGTTGAAGACGTCCTGTGGAGCTTTTTATTATAAACAAACATGGCTTTGTTTACATTCAGTGTTTCTCATTGCAGCTGGGTGTGTGCCCCCGTAAAACTGTATTTACAATTATCAGACATGTTGACATTTCCAGTAACACATTTTGAAAAATCTTTTTAGATGTTGTGAAATTGTTTGCATTTGGCAGTTAATATTAAATATGTGCAAGTACAGAAAATGGTGAATTACCATCAAGTCCACCTACAGCTGTTAGCAGAGAGCCTTCATAACATTATATGTACTGCTGTCAGGAGGCACTCATGGATGTTGAAGACGTCCTGTGGAGCTTTTTAAGTACCATTAAATCAAGTTTACAGTGCATTTCAATGACATGCTGCATTCTAGATGTTTGTACTCATGGTGGTTTATGACAGCATTTACATTTGGTTGTTAGTAACAAAATAAATATTTTTGCAAGTGGTTTTATTTCAGTTTGTTAAATGTATACAGATTCAGTTACAATCTTCACAGTTCAACATTATTCACATTACTTTTCTAAGCATGTGAAATGGTAAAATGTTTACTTCCAATTTTAAATATAATACATATACAGTTATAAAAAAGTTTAATAATGATAGCTTCTAAATTAATATGTAATTTAGCTTCTGACAGTATCTTATATTAGACAGTCACCACTGTCCTGGGACAGGGACTGTCCTGCCCAGTACAGATGTACAAGACAATTGTTTTTTTTTTTAGATTGAAACTACAGAAGCTGGACGAACGGCTGTACCACTTGCCTTGCTGAGTGGAGCAGTGCAGCAGCAAGCGGTGAGACCCACAGAGCTGATATACCCACCAGGAAGTTCAGTACCATCCCCAGTAAGAGAATAGCAAGCAGGTATCCATGAAAGAGGAGGCTGTGCCAGTTGCCCTGATGCAACACCTGCCAGGGATTGTCCAGGTGTAGCAGCCACAAGAGGGCTAGCACCCAGCTCTGGTTGACTAACTGGGTGTAATAGATGTCAAAAATAGAGGTTTGGGCTTCAGGGGAGTAGCAACGCTCAGCCTCAGACACTTTAGCCAGCCAAGTCAGAGAAAGACTGAGGAGGATTAAAGCCAGAGGTGCATAAATGTACTCCAGAGGTTCAATATCTGATAGTCCCTTGGACGCTGTTGAGAGAAAGAGAGAGAGGAAATTCATTAAAGTTCATTTGTACTGAGGGCGAAGAGCTATCAATTTCACCTCCAAATAATATCTGAAAGTTTACCTGTAATGACAAGGGAAGTCCCACTCAAAATGAAAATCAGAACAGACATGTGGATAGATGGTGGTGATGCTAGCTTCAGGGTAAAACTAAAGCCAGCTGTTAACAGGGGCAGTAGAGGCAGGGTGAGGGGAAAGAGGCCCATGTACGAACTGTTGGCTTTGGCCCACATGGCCAGCACAGCATAGATGCTGTTACAGATGGCAGGCACCAGCACCTTCTCACCCAGACACCCGGAGTAATGCTTCAGAGGCACCAGATCAAGGACATGGAGGAGATTTAAGACTAACAAGGAGATCAGAACCTGGAAACAATGATACAATGCAAAGATAAACCATTACAGTATATTTACAAACTTGTGCAAGCATACAACAAAGCTCTAAAGAACTCAAATAGAAATCAGAAGTATTTTTGTCATCCTGATGTGAGGCTGCTGATCTGGCGCAACATGGGAGTTTTGACAAACAAAATATACCAGTGGCTACAACCTACGTGCGTAATTTACATTCAGTGCAGATATTGTTGAGCATTAAGCATAGAAATATCTGCATTTCTTAATGAAAGAGAAATTTCTCTAGAGTCACTGACAGTGATTTTGAATTCTTGACTTACATGCTGATGATGCAAACCAGAAATGAACTGGGTTTGCACCTACTCATCTACTTTTATGAAACAGTAAGGTATATTTCATGACAGAAAATCAATACAAGGGTACAAATGAGGACTAAAATACAGGATGTAGAAGTAGAATGTACCAAACCAACTCCCACTGTCATTACTGCAAACAATATAACACATGAACGTATGCAGTTTTAACCTATGAAGTAATGTTATAAGTCTTTAAAGCCTCTCTCAGTATCTGTGCTTCAGAACTTTTAAATCATGTGTAGCTCTGATGATACCATCACCACAGTGCAATTTTAAAACTCAGAAATCATATGGCCTACAACTTTCAGATTTTTACATTACGCCCATAATAAATGCACTTTAACACTCAAAGTCATTCTCTACACTTTCACAAAGCTCACACTTTAGCTAGTTTCAACCTTTAGACCAAACACATTTACTAGATACATTTTCCTTTGGTCAGACATTTAGTTAAACATCTACAATCTACAGTTACAACAGTGAGCAGCCAATGGATATGACATTAACTGCGTTAAAGAGTAACAATCCAATGCTCTAATTCAGCATACATTAACAACTCAGAGTTGTTAGTGAGCCTATTTTGTTCTACACTGACATGTTATTAGTAGTAGCAGTTATTGCAGTATTGATATAGCATTTTTACATAAATACATTAACAACATCTGGGCTTATATGATACTTTATTGTTGCTATACTGTGTGTTGTATGAATTTTGCCTATGTGTTGGCAGAAATAATAAAACACTAATAAAGGCACACCCAGTACGCTGTCTAAACAAAACAGCACCCAGTGGGATAAATACATCCTGCTCATCACCAGTCAGGCAGAACTGATGAAGCCTCTGGATGAGAGGTGAAATGTCTTCTACCTAACATTATGTCCAGATGCCTTCTTCTAAGTTTTTTCAGCATACTATGACCTGGATGACTGAGAATTTGCACAGACATCTATACAAACAAGGCAGACAGTGGGCACCAACCTGGGCAAAGCTGAGAGCCACAGCATATGGGTAGTGGTACTGAGGAATGAAGATGCTGGCCACAAAGTTTCGGAGTTTGTCAGCCACGCCATATATCACCACAATCACCAGGCAAAAAGTGGGAACCAGCGGCTTCAGTGCATGATTAGAAGAAAGAGTCTTTACTGCTGATGCACACCATCTTCTCCTCCACCTCCCTGAACGCATACACAAACAGACATGATTCCTGCATTAGCCATTTATATGTTTGTATAACTTTCCACATTACGTGGCTGTGAATGACCCATTTTGCTGAGATATCTCACTCACCACCCCTGGAGGAAGGTGCTTTTTTTTTGAATGACAAATCACTTCTTGAAAATAGCCCCTGGGGTTGACTGTCAGAAACGGCTCGATGCGGCCGAAAAGTGTTAGGTGAACTCATTAAATGGCCAGACGAGGAAGTAATGAACAAAACCCGTCTCTTTAATAAGAGAACTAACGTAACAAAAAACCATACAAGACACGGTGGAAACACAAAACTCACGGTCGGTATAACAGTCCGAGATCAGAGCCAGCAAACACATACATCCAGGGGAATCCAAAACGCGTTGTCCAAAGATAAGTCCGTTAAGCCGATACACAGAAGCAGTCCAAAATAAGAGGGCAAGGCAGAACAGAACAATCCAAGGAAGCAGTCCGGGTCAGAAACACAAACATACCAATACCGAAGACAATGCTGGAAAGTCAGAGCTGGGGTCTAGAACAATCTGGCAGCGTCCTGGTGGGAGGACGCTGCCTAAATAGAGGTGCAAACCATAACGAAACAGGTGAAAACAGACCGAAACTAAGGTGAAACTAAAACAGGAAGTAACGTCAAAAAGCCGGACAGGAAGCAGCGGAACCGAATGACAGGGTTGCATAATTGCAATAATAAATCTAACACCAACATACTATACATGCCATGTAAAAATACAGTTAGTTTTCTCATTTGCCTAGTGGCTAGAATAACACTGTTAATATATAACTTGTAGACGCCAGCAGGATTGTTATTTACCTGAAAGACATGCTGTCATTCTCTGCAGTTTGCTGATGGGAGTGCAAGGGTTTGTTGTTTGAAGTCAGCGCAGGGAGAAAAGACTTTCACATGACTAGAGCAGTATTCCAATCGGTATGTCCTCCAAAGAACAAGTGAAAGTTTAAAACCAGTAGCTGTCACAACAACCTCACTTGCTATTGCTTTGTTATACACTATTTACAGGGGAAATACAGTATATGCTAATTACAAGTATAATATGGATATATGAAATACATACTATTTACTAGTGAAACAAGTTTGGTATAAGTGTGCATCATATATTCAGAACTAAATTTGTACTTCAGCAAATTAATTGCACCATTGTCACCAGAAAAACAGCCCTTGTCATATTGTTCTCTTGTTTTTAATTGGTTGTGTTAAATTAGTTTTTAATCTATGCTGAAACATGCTTAGTTTTTTTAACTTTTTCCTTGTTATTCAGTTTAAATTGATGAATGAGTTTGTTTTTCCAAGCTGCAAAACAAATGGTAATAAATCTAACAAAGTAAAGTTAAATGCTGCTTAAAACAAACAAACAAAAAACCACATTTGCTAAAATGTGGTTTTTTAAGTGAAAATCTGAAAATAAAAAGCACAAGAGAAACATAGGTTTCACTCACCATCTTCAAACCCCAATCAATCCCTCAGTGTGGCTGTCACTTGCATTCATTACTAACATTACCAAAAATAATAAGTTTAATCATATTAATAATCCACCTTCTTGACAAAAGTCTCTCTCCGTACCACGATGTCGAATGCGCCTCTGTCAACCTGCTCTCAGAGCTCTGAGCGTTCATCTCACTTGTTTAGTCACTGTGTCCACATGGTCTTTGGTCCAGACATGTTTGTCTTCCCATAATAAAAGAAGCAAACTAGAAAGACAGTAGGTAAAATCAGGTTCTCTGAAGTTACACTGAAACAGAACAGATAACATCTGTGGAATCCACTAAGACTACTGTTTACTGACAAATTTTATTACACATGATCTGTACTACTCAGCATTTTTTAATCTCAAGTGAGCTCATATGTCATGATGTTATCTAACTAAAATTGATGATAGAGTATTAACTTTGATTTGATTTATTCATTCAAGCATGTAAAACAGTTGATATGTCAACACATGTCCAACAATAATAATCCAATATCAATTTACTTATACCTAGTACATGCTTGAACGGAGTAGGAAGAAGTTAGACTTATCTAGTTCTACCCCCTAACATCATCTTACAACTTTTAAATCCTAAGCAATATCTCTACATAAATAATTATCCTCTACACCACACAAGTAATATACTAAAGAATTATTACAGAGTGTTAACATTCATACACCACACCCACAATGTTCCATCTGATTAATCATTAAACCTGTTCTTGCATATATCTTGATTGACACATACCTTTATATTTATGTTTAAACTCGTCAATTCTATTACTATTTTTTATGTCCACACTTAAATTATTCCATAGTTTTACCCCACTTATGGAAATACAAAATCTTTTTTTGGTTGTACGTATAGCATGAATTTTTAAATTTAACTGACCCCTTAAATTGTATCCCCCTTCCCTTTCATTAAATAGTTTTTGAATTCCACCAGGTAATAAATTGTTCCTGGCTTTATACAAAAACACAGCAGTCTTATATCCCACTAAATCAAAAAATTTAAACAATTTAGACTGTATGAAAGCTACATTGGTGTGATCCCTATACCCCATCTTATGCACAATTCTTATCGCTCTTTTTTGTAATATATACAATGGTTGAAGTGAGCTTATGTATGTATTTCCCGTTTTCAACGCCATACTCTAAGTATGGTAAAATCAATGAAGAATACAAAACGTGTAGTGCTTTCCCGTCCAAAATATATCTAACCCTTGCCAATATCAATATATTTTTGCTATTTTGTTCTGAAAATATCTGATATTCAATTTCCAAGA
>NW_018127883.1:2358080-2368026 GCF_001952655.1 Monopterus albus | reverse complement strand
TTTTTCTTTTTTTCCAAAAGTAGTTCTACAGTCACACATTCCAGTAAATTATCTACTACCCTTGACATTTTCTCCACTCTATTATAACAAAAGTTTTTATCTATGTACAAGGCCACACCACCACTTTATTGATATATTGCTTGCTAAGAAGAGACTGAAACCATGACCCTGTTTCTTTTCAGCTCTGACACCTGTTTGTGAATATACTGACAGTCTTCCACCAGTTTTACCTTTCCTACCCCAGCCCCCGTCTGGATCCCTCTAGCTCATCAGACTGAGAGAATGGAGGTCTATGGGCTCTGGAAGTCAGACAAACACAGTAGCAGTGTGAAGGCCTGGGATCGATCCACAGTACTATGCAACAACTCTGAAAGCTAGAGATGGTCATTTATGCTGGGTGAACCTTACAAAACACCTGAAATACAATGAAGGATGGTGACTGATCATGTACATATGATATGGGGAAAAGTGTACACGTTCTTGTGTGTACTCTGGTATGTGTGTATATTCTTCACTGAACTTTACCAAAGTAGAGGCAAGGTTGTTAGCAAAAAATAAAATTACAACAGGCGGCAGTAATATGTTGTTTTGAGGTTTCATCCACAAAAGCATTTACTATTTATGCTTTAGGCATGTTTGAAGAAATAACAACTATTGAGAAAATAAAATAATGCCCTGATATATTTTCTCTCAATACCAGTTGTGGAACAATTTTGAGGTACTGTAGTTGTATTTGTGTGTTGTCACTTTCTGCTACTTAATATTCCTATTCTACTAGATAATATTTTCTATTCTCCTCTATTACATAGTGTACTAAAAACAACTGGGTTGAAACTGATGCAGTGCTAGGTGAATAAAGTTAGATGAGTGGTACTATCTCCCTCTTTCAAACACACATTTGTTTTCATTTTTGTGGGGATTTTATACAGTGCCTTGCGAAAGTATTCGGCCCCCTTGAACTTTGCGACCTTTTGCCACATTTCAGGCTTCAAACATAAAGATATAAAACTTTAATTTTTTGTGAAGAATCAACAACAAGTGGGACACAATCATGAAGTGGAACGAAATTTATTGGATATTTCAAACTTTTTTAACAAATAAAAAACTGAAAAATTGGGCGTGCAAAATTATTCAGCCCCCTTAAGTTAATACTTTGTAGCGCCACCTTTTGCTGCGATTACAGCTGTAAGTCACTTGGGGTATGTCTCTATCAGTTTTGCACATCAAGAGACTTAAATTTTGCCCATTCCTCCTTGCAAAACAGCTCGAGCTCAGTGAGGTTGGATAGAGAGCGTTTGTGAACAGCAGTTTTCAGTTCTTTCCACAGATTCTCGAGTGGATTCAGGTCTGGACTTTGGGGGGGGGGGGGGGGGTCTCTTTCTCATGCAGAAAGCTATTTACAGGGAAATGCGATGGATTAGCTGAAGCTCATCAATAGGGAGCGCCTGCTCACCCGGTGCTTTACAGACTGGCCACCAATCGAAGGGAATTTCAATATTTACCTACATCCTCGTTTTGTTAGTTGCAGTTAAGCAAACACGCAATTCGCTAATTCATGTTAGTGGATGAGTGAGACTTGTTTAAGTATTTTCCTTCCACGCTAATGATGATTCATTTGAATGACTTTAGGTGTGAATTTTGACTCACGGGCCATTGAATACAGATAAACAACAGGGTGGTTCGTTTTAACATCTATCCATGAGCCAATTTAACGATCATATTACAATTACATTAACTGGGCAGATAGTTTTGTTCTGACCTATTGTACATATGTTATTTGTCTGTCACACACACACACTCCTGCAAACAGAAGTATATAAAATGTATTCACACACTGTTGGAGTGAGATGAAATACACAAGGATTAAAGGCACCCAACACCACAAAGTCACATCACAAAATGCCAAAACAGTCAAAAGTGCATTCATCAGTCTACATGAATTAAATCGATCGTTTCATGTATTTGTTTTATACAGTGTGGCTCCGATGGCATTAGTACCCCTGCAGAGGCAGATCATGAGGAATTGTTTAGTGTTAGGCTGTACCGGAGATCTTTGAGTTCTGAAAATCATTTTCGAGCTGAGGTTAACAATTGTTTAGGTCCTTTTGATGAAGGAAAGCAAAGCAACAAATTACTGAAAAAGTCTAGTTTGTGTTGGCCGCTACAAAGTATTAACTTAAGGGGGCTGAATAATTTTGCACGCCCAATTTTTCAGTTTTTTATTTGTTAAAAAAGTTTGAAATATCCAATAAATTTCGTTCCACTTCATGATTGTGTCCCACTTGTTGTTGATTCTTCACAAAAAATTACAGTTTTATATCTTTATGTTTGAAGCCTGAAATGTGGCAAAAGGTCGCAAAGTTCAAGGGGGCCGAATATTTTCGCAAGGCACTGTAGTTAAATGATTTACATGCATACATAGATTATGAGACAATGAGCCCCTGGGCACAGACATGTAAAAGCCTCAGACTGAAAGAGAGAAAATGATCGTTTTTCTCTATTTTGCATTAATTTTGTGTCTCTTTGTAATTGTTTTGTGTTTCATTGTAGTATATTTGTGACTCTTGCATCTATTTGTAGTTGATTTGAGTCTTGGTTCTGTTTGGTCATTCTGTGCCTTTTTATATTTGCAGTATTTTTGTGCCTCTGTAGTCATTTTGAGTCTTTGTATTCATCGTACATCTCTTTGCAGTCACTTGATCTACTTGTTGACATTTTTGGTCTTTGTTGTTCTGTCTTTGTTGAGTGGGTTGATTGACTTAGCCTACCAACAACTATTCAAATATTCAGTTCAGCTCAAACAGAGGCTGGCCAGGGATCCCTAAATCCTGGGCCCCTAGTTCAGTAATATTAATTCAGTGATACAGTAGTTCAGTAAAGTGGAAGCCCAAACCACCACAATGTGATTGTGTATGCTCCAGACACACGCGCACACACACTGCAGCTCCACATTGTTTTGGTTGGGAGGAAGGAATTTTCTGGTATGGAGGAAATGTTGGATAGTAGGTGAAAATGGTTTGAAGTTAATCACTGCAAAATCAGACAAAACATAATCTCGTTTTGGGCTGTTGAGCCCAGGTTACACATGCCACTGCTTCACTCAGTAATAATAGACAGTTAAAAAGGTAAATTGGTGGACGTCCAGCTCGTGTCAGAGAAAAAGAAGAAAGCACCTCCGTTTTTGGCAGTGCATTTTCAACACGTGGCAAAGGGACAACGTAATCTAGTAGACGCAATTTTTTGCATTAAAGCACAGGTCAAGACAACTGTAGACACCTCCCCTAGCAATTTACTATCGACAGATCCGAACATTTCCAACAGGAGTGACTGCATGCATGTGAGAGTCTGCACGTAGCATTCAGACCCAGAGCTTAGAAACCAGCCCTAACCAGCAGATGGCCAACAGTGCAACGAAACGTCGCAGATAGGACGAGCTATCGGACCGTGCGCATCTTCTTCCGCTAACTGCACCGAGTCCGTTCGAGCCAGAGGACAAACCGTGGACATAACGTTACTTCTGCTAACGTACCGGATGCTCTGGTTTAGGTAAATATCGACTCCTGCATTAACATATATAAAAACTTTGTGTCCTTTTCAGGTAGTTATTATGATAAACATACAGTTATGCTCTGTCTTTTTCGCAGTATTTTCAGTTTACAGCAGAAACTCTGCAAACCTCTGGTCTCGAGTTACATTGAGTTAACGTTAGCTAACTCGATGAAAACTAGCTAAACTGGATGATATTTGTGATATAGGAAAGACTGATTAATAGATAACGTTAGTATAATGAGCAAAATACGGCCAGTTATGGTTGAAACTAGCGACAAAGAAAGCCAACTTTGTATTTTGCGTGTGAAACTTAACGTGATATTTCACTGAAGTGCTGCGTGAGATGCTCCGTTAACAGCGTATGTATTCATTTTATTGTTAGTGCGCTATATTCTGTACATTAACAGCCATAGTCCACCATATTAATGCACCGAGGCCAGAGTTATTTGGAGTTAAAAGCTCATATTGGCTGGATTATAATTTACATTCTTGTAGGCTTAGATAGCCCAAATGTCATTTCAGACTAGCTTCTGCCTTCCAGAAATGAAAAGTCTACCAGTGGGAAGTCAATTTGCAGGGGTTATTGACGGATTATTGCAGTGAAGGATTTCAGTCAGACTCCATTGGAAGGAGTTCAGCCCCCACAGAAGTTGACCGGTGGGGAGGGGCGAAGACGTGGCAGTCCTCTTCCATCCACATCCCGTGTCTGACTCCACAGCTTCACTCCCAGTGAAACGTAGTTAGTGGACATGAGATGTTACGTTTATTTAGAAGTGTAGTGATTTAATTAGAAGCGTAGTGACTGCAGTGAGGCAGGCTAAACGTATTCTGTAACTCATATCACCCCTGGCAGGAGTGCTCAAAGGTTCCTCTTAGTGATATAACAGGACACTTTCTTATACTATACACTACTGATGTGAAATGTTGTGAAGCCACACATTAATGATTTCATGGAAATAATATTGATGATTTTATTAATGGTTTTATTTTACCCTCTGATTTCCACCCACCCGAGGCTATGTTTTCCTGTGTATTCTGTGGATAAGTAAGCATGACATGAGACATTTCTTTAAAGTCAAAGAGGAGAACTTCTTGCATGTAGATTTTAAAATACAGTACATAATGTAGTTTTTCAAGTATAGGGGAAAATCACTGGTAGAAATGCTTAAGTATTGACAGCACGCTCAGGATTTTCTAATATGATGCAGTCATGCTGTATTTTTAAGGAAGTGGTTCAGATTTGCCTCCAGAAGAATAAAACTTAGCGTAACTGGTGCAGGGTTTGTTTCAAGGTTTGTTGGAAGTCCTTCTACACAATGTAGGAAAAATCAGAAGTGACAGGAAAGCAGTAAATTGCGTAATTAAGCTAACTAAATGTAATACCACAATGTATTAGGCCTGTCTATCAGATTAGCATTTTCTGAGGGACGTTCCTTGCTGATGAGAGCACTTCCAACTTTCCCACAATTAACACGAAGCTGTGAAAAAAGTCACCTAATGTCCATGAATGCAGTCCAGCCAAACCTTCGGACAATTTTTATGCAAATAGGCCCATCTGTTTAAACAAAGTGTCTGTCAGGTTACACTTTAAAATAGGTTTATAGGCCACTGGGAATGTTGGGGAGTCCTCACATGTCACATACAAACATGTATGTACACAAACACTTTTGCTAGCCCTCACTCTCATGTGTGGCCTGACTCAGTGATTAAAATTATAGTTGTTAGCGTCTTAATCTTAATATTACACTTCTGTGACATTATAACAAGAGAGGTACAGTAGTTGTCAACCTGTCATTACAGTAATTATGTTCTAGCTTTCATCCTGGAAATCTGTGCGGCAGAGGCTCCACACGCTCTGGAAATACATTAGCCGCTGGGGATAAATATATGCTGCATCTTGCTTTGCTGTTTCTACTTAACTTAAATTTGGTTTCAGTGTAACTGAATTTTGGTTTAACTGAATATGTAGCGTTTTTACAGACTTATTTTTCTTCCTCGCTACTTCCTCCTGCTGCCCTAAATTGAAATCCCATATGAAGTCACTGTTTTATTTTCACTCAAGGCTTGTAGTTGTGGCAAAGTCAGAACCTGCCTGAGCCTGCTGCTTCCAGTGAAAGGCATTACATATCTGCAACAAAGCACGTATCATGCACAACCTTTAGATTGCCACCAGGTGTATGTGTGTATGTATGTAAATGTCAGTAAGTAGCTAGCATGAATTTACACATGGGTGTTATTGTTGTCCAAATTAAGTCTCCAAATCAGAGGCAGAGCAGTAGTGTGAGCATTTGTCTTTATCATAAGTGCCTTTTGCAGCACTTTCAAGAAAAAAAAGGAAGAGTCATGCTCAGCTTGTTGTTGTACTTGTGTTATATATAAACTGTCTAATCCACTGAAACACCCAAGGTCAGAGTTTACCAATTTCTGCTGTACTGGTGATAACTTCAGTATTCTCAGTTGGTTAACATCCCTCCAAGAGAGCATAAATACTAAGCTCTCTCTCTCTCTATATATATATATATACAGCTTCAGACATTTGTTGTATAATTCTGGGAAATTGTGATTCTGTCTGAATAATTTCCTTCCACCATTTTCCACCAGCTCTACATCCTTTGCCAGTTTAACTGGAAGCATTTTTATCACAGTGTGCTGCACAAAAGTTCAGCACAGCATTGTGTATATGTTCAGTTCTGTTCTTTTGTTCGTCTGTTTTGCCAGACTGTTATCTCAAAAACATGTTAACAAATTTAAATAAAGTTTCTGGAAAGGAAGAAGTGATATTGTTTCAGGTGGAGTCAGGTACTTGAGTGGATCCAGGAGAGATTTCTTAACATTGCATGATGATAACATTTTTACAAATTTTTCATGAATCACTGGATGTGAATGGGTAGAAAGATCAAAGTCCTCACAGGCCAAATGCCCAGTAGTGGTTATGGCTACGCCAACTCTCAAGCTAAACCAGGCACAGTGGCAGCAACCACAGACTTATATTTGGCTTTGTGTGGCGGTTGGGAGGGTGCACTTCCAAAAGGATTAAAGCAATTCTCCAGATTTTTAAGTTTAGTTCAAGGTTTGCTTTACCTCTTGTTGCACCTGAAGATATATTTTATTTTCAGTCTTTTTGGTCAGTTCACAGAGATTACAAAAAATATATTTTCCCATTTAACCTTAAGGATATGTAACCATACAGATGGTTTTGGTTTTAACTGGACAAGTTTTGGACACCTGCCACTGAGACTTGTGCTCATTCCGCAGTAGTATGCCTTTCCAGAAATGTGTGATATTAGTGTGTGACAGCCTGCAATAATATGGGCATAGCATGACAGACTGTTGTCTAGCCTCACACAGCTCACTGACACTTGTCACCGTGGTATGTCAGTAGTGATGGAGAGGTCTTCTGGAGGGTTTACCAGGGAAACATGGCAGCTCATTTACCAGGGAGAAGTGAGACCGTACCAGAGATCAGTCTGGATGTTAGCAGACAGCCAAGCATCCTACGTCATATACATTTAATATCTATCTATCTATGGTTTTCTTAAGGATGGAGCTACCATGTTGGTGTTTTCTGTTGCTGTGCTGTCTGCAGCCACTCTCAGCCCACAGTGACTTCTTCACCTCCATAGGTAAAACCATCACCAAACATATTCATGTTGTAAAGAACTGGCCCCTCTGCTGACTTGGTTTTTTATTTTTTATTTTTCATGTTTTACCCCACATATGGAAGCAAAAGTCTTGTTAGATTAGTAATTTTTTGTTGCAGTATTGATCATAAAGTGTTTCTAATTTTCATTTGACAGGCCAGATGACAGATCTGTTATACACAGAAAAAGATCTGGTCACTTCTCTAAAGGACTACATCAGAGCAGAGGAGAACAAACTAGAGCAAGTCAAACGGTGAGTTTGCACACACACAGGTACACACATCAATTACTATTTTATATAAAGAATTAGTGGATGAAATTGTAACTCTGTTGTGTTTATGATAGGTGGGCTGATAAATTGGATTCGTTGACAGCCACAGCCACACAGGACCCCGAGGGCTACCTGGGGCACCCTGTGAATGCCTTCAAACTGATGAAGAGGCTGAACACAGAGTGGGGGGACTTGGAGAGCCTTGTACTCAGAGACACTACCGATGGTATGGATAAAGAAAACCTGGTTTGAATAGTAACTCAGAAACAACTCAGTTTGCTGAGAGTATAGTTAGTTAATTATGAAGGACTGGTCTCCAGCACTATTTCACATTGGTCAGAATGATTAGTTGTATTTTTTTTGTTTTTTAGCCATTAGAGAAAAGCAAAAGGCTAAAATAAAGGACTGTTAAGCCAGGAAAAGCTGTGTATTGGTCATTGTTTTACAACAATGCTGGGCAGCTTACTTGATATATATTAGTAGCAATCAAGCACCTTGCTCAGTCGCCTTCATATGAGTTATTGAGGTAGAAGAGAACATCACTCATTCATTTACTATAATTACTCAAGATCCAAGTCACACCAGTCTCGCTGATCATTATTGATTGTCCACCAGCCTATTTTATATTCCATAGAGAAATATCTGACTAAATCTTCATCTGTCCTTTGCTGCCCATCTCTCTTAGGATTTATTTCTAACCTGACTCTCCAGAGACAGCACTTCCCAACTGATGAGGACCAGACCGGGGCTGCTAAAGCTCTCCTCCGCTTGCAAGACACTTACAGACTGGATGCCAACACCATCTCCACAGGAAACCTCCCTGGTAAGGGCCTTAAATCAGTGCTTAACACATGTACCTGGAAAAGATTAACAGAATAAGTGCCATGAAAGTCACAGTTAATCATGGAATACATGGTGGGATAGATGATTTCTGGCTTTGTTTTTTTCTTCTATGGTAATGTTCTTCTCCCATATACATTTTAGGAGTGAAACACAAGAGTCATATGACAGCAGAAGACTGTTACGAGCTGGGGAAAATCGCCTACTCTGAGGTTGATTACTACCACACAGAGCTGTGGATGGCCCAGGCCCTGAAACAGCTCGATCAGGGAGAGGAGTCCACTTTAGATAAAGTTGCAGTGCTTGACTACCTCAGCTATGCCATCTACCAGCAAGGGGAGATAGAGCGAGCCCTGGAATACACTAAGAGGCTGCTTGAACTGGGTGAGCCCCTCCATATTACATACCGTACTTTCTGGACTATAAGCCGCTACTTTTATCGCTTCATGCACACACCCTCATCATGGACAACACACGACGAAATGCATATGATACCGCTTCAAGTTACAGGCGATCGATCTGGCTGTCGAAATATCTCATGTTACAACGTGGACACCTGTGACTATGTACAACATGTTTTTTCGTCTTACATTTAGTGGGTGTGGCTTATAGTTTGGAAATTGCGGTAGTACTTCTAAAAGTGTACTCAGATGCATATTTAGCCATGTGAAGTGATATTGTCACTTTGGATTATGAAACGGGGTTTCAGCAGGTCCTTAAAAAGTCTAAAATCAGATTTTGATAGGTTTTAAAAAATTATCGATCATGCTTGGGTTAAGTTGACGATTTCTCAAAACTAAATAAGGTGAATAAATAGCATATAATGTCATGTTGGAAACTCAGCCATTTTGATTGCAGACAGTGTGATATTCTTAGATAACACTGTTACAGTCACCTCTGTCTGTAATCCTCATTGTTATTTCTGTTGGTCTCACATTTACCTCTTTCAGACCCAGAGCACCAACGTGCCAATGGCAATCTGAAATACTTCGAGTTTCAGTTGGAGAAACAGAAAAAGGCTGCGGAGGAGGAAGCTCAAAAACAGAAGGAGCGAGGGAAAAGAGAAACACCAGAAAAGAAGAAGAAGAAGCCCAAAAGGGTCTCTGATCATCTGATCCCAGAGAGGAAGAAGTATGAGAGGCTTTGTCGTGGGGAAGGCATCAGAATGGTGAGTAACGACAACGATGAACACAAAGACACACTTTCTATGTTACAAAATGCACTTCACTTTCAACTCCTTTGTCTCCTGCTTTTCTTTTCTCTCAATCAGACCCCCCGAAGGCAGAGCAGGCTGTTCTGTCGTTACTACGACAACAGTCGCAACCCCAGGTATGTGCTCGCGCCTGTCAAACAGCAAGATGAGTGGGACCGCCCCTACATTGTGCGCTACCTTGACATCATCTCAGACAAAGAAATCGAGAAGGTCAAGCAGCTGGCAAAACCAAGAGTAAGTAATTCTCAGTGTTTTTCTGTGTTCCTATGATGCCATATAATCTATGTCACTTTATAGTTACTTGTGCTTTTTCAGTTTCTGTTATGTTTAACTGAGTGTGTTGAGGGGTGGGAAGTCAATGCTGTGAGGCTGGTCGATGTGATGCTGCTTTTTAGGCAAGCACATCTTTTTATGTGTGTGTCATGGTGTTTT
>NW_018127883.1:2328820-2358070 GCF_001952655.1 Monopterus albus | reverse complement strand
TTCAGCCTGCTTTTATTGTGCAGAGCTCCGTGGGCACGTGGTGGCCTGTTTCCATTTGTCGCTAACAGCAGGGGGTAATCGTGCTGACTCGGGTTCAGTTGGCTCTGAGCTTCACCTTCAACAGACCCAGCTCAACAAGACACGTGATTAGCTGAAATTTTGGGCTGTGGAAAAGTGCTTATATTCAGAATTGACTTTTTATTTGTAATTTCATTGCAGCAAAAATTGAAAAAGGAGTCAGTCATTTGGTCTTCTGATGAGTGGTTAAAATAATAGCTAGCATCAGGGAGGGGTCCATGTTGCAAGCTAGTAACACCACACTGATACCGTGAGTTATGTGTCACTTCCTAGTGGCTCATGTGGGGAAGATAATGCGTTTTACAGTGCAGTGACAATACAACCGCGCTGACTTGGTAGCAGCTCCTCTGCGCACGCCTTGGCTTCACAGGAGAGGTTGTAAAACACCATATGTTTGGGTAAATCATGTCCCTGGCTTCACAGCTACGCAGGGCCACAATCTCCAATCCCATCACAGGAGTGCTGGAGACAGCTTCGTACCGGATCAGCAAAAGGTAAGGCAGAGCCGTGAGCTGCCAAGAACAGAGGATGTAGGAGAGAGTTGAGAAGGAGAAAGTGAGATTTTCTCCTTCTTTTCCCCCTCAATAACTCATTCCATTTCTCCTTTGTATTCCCACCCATCCATTTCTCTATCCTTCCAAAGCTTAAAGGCTCTTGAGCTGAAACACAGACTCCAAATGAGAATGACTAAAGCTTTATACAGCATAGAAACATTTGAATACAATTTTTTATGTTTAGTGTGTTTTATATAAATATATTATCTTGTGATGCTTTCACAAATTACAAAGAAATAAGAGAGAAAAACATGCATTCTTCAGACTAGTGGTTATTTATGGTTTTGTTGGTTTGTTTGTTTAGAAAACACTAGAGGATTTTGTTGATACATTTCTGCTCAAGAGTCTGCTACAGAAAGGTTAACACAAGTAGACAGAAGAGGGGGAAACGTGTTACTCTTTCTACTAGCTGATTTTAACATAGTTACATTTTGTGAGGCAGGAGGTGTATCTGAGGCAATGATTAATTCCCGACTGATACATTTTCTTAGTTTTAAGTGGATAATTGCCTCATAGAATATTTGCTTGGCCATCCTTGACAATAACATTGATAACTAATGACCCAGTCTGCCTTTCTTTTTTTCTTTGTTTCTTCCTTTCCACCTGCCCGTCCTGTGTATCACTTTCCATTATCCTTTCCTCCTTCCGTTTTTTGTTTTTCCTTCAACCTCCGTCTCCTCGTGCTGCGGGAACTACTGTAGTTAAGGCGAGCCACGGTGCATGACCCCCAAACTGGGAAACTTACTACGGCCCAATACAGAGTCTCCAAGAGGTAAGGGGTCACAGGTCACCGGGAGGGCCACAATACCCTCCCCTATTTCTCATCCAACTTGAGCTTTATCTCTTTGCTCTGGCTAAATGATTCACTGAACCCTTCACCCAGCAAGCCCTGTGGAAAAAAATGAAAATGTTTAGCTACACCTGGAAAACCATAAACTCATCCTGTTAAGAACTATTATTGCCTGTGTAGTCATAAATCTGATAGATCATAGTCTTCTGTGCCTTAGACCAAAAAACATATAAAATACATAAATAGATTACATCATTGCTGTGGGTGAAATGTTTCTTCTTTAAAATGGATGTAGGCCCTGTCATTCACTTTGACCTCATCCCTAAATGTGTACTAACTTGTTGCATTTTACCACTGGTTGAGTGTTGTTTGTTTTAGGAAATAATTTAGTCTTTTTTAAACAGACACTGTATTTGTGAGCCATTTCTTCAGAGGAACCAGTGGATTTAGGGCTAATCACCACAGACATGGTGTCAGAAAGTAGTGAAAGATTTACTGATGTTTTCTTGGTTTTGACCTTTTCATGAGATTTGTTGAAATGTGGAACAACACCAGGCATAGCCTTTAAACTGACTTCTGGTCAATCACCAAATTAAGTTAAAACATAGTTTAAACCAACCTATACACTTGTCTATTGTTGTTTGTTGGTGTAGCTGAAATTTGCTTTGTTCTTTTAATGTTACCAAGCCATCCTTTCCAGGTTGTTTGAACTCCAAATCACTGAAGGAATGATTATGTTCTCATATGGGCTTATTAGAGTCATTGCATTCGAACTATGCTTTTTAAAAACTTCTATATCAGTGAAAAACGTCCATGGCCTGAGTCTGGATGCATATGCTCAATTATACAGAAAGTTTGGAAACTGCAAGTCTCCCCTTATAGTTCCAATGACTTTAACTTTTACAGATAGGATACTCATTGCTAGTTGAACTTGTTTAAAAATAGCAGGCTTAGCAACCCACCAAAACCCCCAAGTTTCTTTGGTTTTACCGTTTTTGGCAGTTAATGCTTGGGTCTGTGCATATGGGTGTAAGGGTGTGGTGTTCCTCGTGCTAGCCAGCATGTGTTTCTAAATACATTGAACATCTAGTGATAGAGAGAACAGATATACAGAAGAGATGAACTCAGAAGAGTTTGACCTCTCTTTGAACTGGTTGCAGGACGCACAAGGAAAGAATCTTTTGGTTCACATTTTTTCCAGCATCCCAACAAAAATATAATTCATCACAACACAGACTGAAATAAAAAGATGACTTATCTCAGTCTCTCTCTCTCTCTCTCTCTGTCACACACACACATCTTAAAGAAGATCTGCAGAAATTGTCAGGAATACTTCCACAAGGCAGTGGGGTGGGAGTCATCTCACAGGCTTTGTGATATCTTAAAAAATCCCTGAAATTTGAGAGCGTGTTGGAAGTTGAAATTAATTTTGTCTTTATCTCATGTGATAGTAGCTTCATATTAAGTGTGTTTCATATTGCAGTGTGGTTCAGTACCCTTGTTATCTGCATAATGTGGTCTGCAGAGCTAGTTTTGTCTTGTTTTAATAGTTCAGCAGTGAGAGTTCCTTGCCATGCTCAGTCAGGAGTTTATTTTATCAAGGGTTTATTTTAGACTTGGTTGTGAGAATGACTATGAACGGCATGTAGTGTCAGGAAAGCTAAATCCTGTAAACATTTTCCTGTAGGCCTCCACCAGGCTTTTGTGTTAATGCATCATAAAATGCCAACAGACTAAAATGCACATATTTTGGTATTGGAGCAACCTGTACCCTGAGCTGATCGGAGATTCTGAATTTTGGGCCATTTTTCTATTTTTAATTTTTTTTCATACTCTGCTTCTCTTTTAGACGATCTGATTGTCATGCACAGCTTCACCTTCTTTTTGAGCTTTTCATGTAAAGTTTTTAGCATGACCTGTCTCTCAGGCTCCTCTTTGAGAAGAAATCTTTACCACCATCTAGTGGACAAAAAGTGTGAAGCATGTTCCTCTTAATCAAATGGACTGATTTCCCTCCTGTATTCCAGTGCTTGGCTCACTGCCTATGAAGACCCTATGATTGAAAAGATCAACCAGAGAATTGAAGATCTCACAGGGCTGGAAATGGACACTGCAGAAGAGCTGCAGGTAAAGAGTGACTGACTCAACATTGTTCTTATATACACATGTAAAAGTAAATTCTAAAAATCCCTGCCCCTCACGACACACATTTTATATCTATCTGTTGGAACACCTGGTTTGAACAGTTGTGAGACATCATACTTTACTGATCTTTGTAGGTGGCAAATTATGGCGTTGGAGGTCAATACGAGCCTCACTTTGACTTTGGAAGGGTAAGACCCCTTGTGATTCACACAAAGTAATTTCTCTAAATGTTCAGTAGTGTTGAAATGGCAGGATATTAAACCTGATGTTGGCTCTCTCCCCACAGAAAGATGAGCCAGATGCCTTTAAAGAGCTAGGCACTGGGAACCGTGTAGCAACATGGCTCTTTTATGTGAGTAGAGTCTCGCTAAAGACACCTGAAGAACAATGTTAACTTCCACTGTGGCCAAACCAGACACTTCAGCTACTGTATGTCAAAATTTCTGGCAAGTCCACCCTCACAGGGACGTGCTATATAGACTATTTAACCAACTAAATATTATTCAATTAAAATTTAATTAAATTTGAATTAAGATCCCAGGTTTCTTAATATCTCATGATGCCCAGTGAGTTTGAAGTGAAATAATGAAGCAACGGTGCAGCCATAACACAATGGCATCAGCGTTTTAAATAGTCTACTCACTACAGGGACTGTTAAGTATTAATGAGGTGTTTGAACAAGCAGAAGCCAAAACTATTATATTGTCATTTAGTGTGAAATAAATGATTTGGAACCACTTTTATAGCATTTAAGGGAAATTATGTGAAAGATTAGTGTCCATGGATCAGAAGTTCAGGACAGGGTTTAAGTAAAAATGGATTACTTTAATGTAAATTTTTTAGGTAGAGGAATCTCATTAGGTTTTTTCCAACATGGAGTAAACAATCAATATTTTTTTAAATCGGTATTAAAATATAGTATGTGCAACTAGTCAGATGGACCCAGACCGTTCAACAGTTTAACTTACTAGAACTACAGAATTATATTTTTTTAACAGATAAACCCTGAGCTCTGCCTTCCTGTCTCTGTTATAGATGAGTGATGTAACAGCAGGTGGAGCCACAGTATTCCCAGATGTTGGTGCAGCAGTTTGGCCTCAAAAGGTAACCGCTCATGCTATACCACTCATTAATATCCATTACTGCTGACTCAGTTGGTGTGTCTGAATTTGTCCTATAATAAACCAGTTAAATGTTAACTCAATCTAATGAATTCCCAGGTATGTCTTGTCTTGAAGTGTATTACAAAAAATTATAACAAATATATATATATATAAATTGGGAAAACCCATTTAGTTGGCACATTGACAACACCCATTCACATGCTATTTCTCTCACGCACAACACAATCCTCTGAGTCATTGGGCTAGAGTCAAAATGCTTGGAGTTTTGACAATACCTGGTAATAAAGTTTATGTTTATGCTTATGCTTAATAGGATGACAACTCCATGCAAAGCACTTTAGGATCATGTACTATATGTAGTCACTTATTTGTTCAATCCTGTCATAGAAACAAATTTCTCAAGTCTTACACTTTTCAGCATATACTATATAACAATCCCAATCAATCACATATTAGCAAAGGTATACACACATGGCATATATAAATGGTACTTTCTGATTATCAGTTCATCTAACAAAGGTCTGTGAGATTCCTTGGAGGGTTTATGACTCTGTTAACCTTTGTTGCCTGTTGTTTGTGTGTATTCCAGGGTACTGCAGTGTTCTGGTATAATCTGTTTGCCAGTGGGGAGGGAGACTACAGTACCCGGCATGCAGCTTGTCCAGTATTGGTGGGCAACAAGTGGGGTGAGTTCCTCTTTGCCTGGTTCCCTATAAAACCATATAAACAGACCAATGTAAACATCTATTATAACAACACAGTATATTAATTTGAAAGCAACGTAACCTAGCCTGATAAGTGTGTAATCGAATTTATAAAGGTTGAACATTTGAAATGTGTCCAAAGTAATCAAAGGGCTAGATTAAGGTTATGGTCTTTTTTTGTCTTTTTGTCTTTAGTATCAAACAAATGGATCCATGAACGAGGCCAGGAGTGGCGGCGACCTTGTGGCCTAAATGAAACTGAATGATGGAAACAGAAAACCTCCCTGTTTATCACTCTGCTTCCTTGTGGCCCACCCAGGACCAAAGAGCACTGCTGCAGATCACAGATGATATATATGGATGTATGGGGTCCATTCTCACTCCCTCTCTACAAACACTACTTTTCCCCCAAGTTATATTTTGAACCCAGAGATTGTTTGGGTTAACATCAAGCCTCTGGACAGTATTAGCTGTGACACATAAGGTTGTTAATGTTTGGACAGATAGTCTTAGTTTGGAGAAACACTCCCTTGTCACTCTCATGTGTATTTCTTTGCACTCTGTATGAACTCTTTGGCTCTGTGGTATGTATGACACTAGAGACCAGTTCATGTTTTTAAGAGGCTTCTCTGATTGATTGCATTTCTTTAATTCTGTGAACAGAGCATATGGCCTGTAGTTTTTTTAAGACAAAATGAGATTTATTTTTTATTTTTTTTAAACATTTTTTAACATAAACAGTGAGGCTGGAATCTATTTATTTGTAAAACTGCGCACACCACTTTCATATAACACTCTAATTGGCTTTTTAATTAAAGTAAACTTTTTCCTTGTATGTTACTTTACAAAGAAATGGCATACAGTAGCTTCAGTGAATTTGCCGCTTTTTAATTGGTAGCAATTTCTGTTTTAAGTAACTTAGTGTTAAAAACAAAAGTTAATGCTGTATGAAAGGAATGAAAGGACAACAGAGCACATTAGAAAATGGTCAGACTACAAAAACTTTAAAATCTGACTGCACTCCAGAAAAGTGATTTTGGCAAAAACAAAAAGCACATATAAATTGTATAACTAACCAGAACAGTTTATGCAGTTAAGTATCACATATCACACACCTTGCCTGAAAGGCACAATGTTTTTAACTCACTGAATGGTAATACTATGACATATTGTTCAGTGTGTTGCGTACAAATGCAATGGCACACTTGCACCAGGACACAGATACATCAGGGTTATGTTTCACAAATGTGTTCATCCTGATTGTCCCAGGACCTAAATAACCCTCAGCTGCTGCCATGAAGGAACAATAAACTATAGAACCTGAACAAAAGGGAAATAAAAGAGGGCTGAATCCACTTCATTGACACATAACAGATTTAAATTCCCCCCTTTTTTCTAAATAGAGTGATTCTGGGCGGTTTGTAACAGTGTCCATGTGACTGGTGTTTTTCAGTGTCAGGTATATGGGTTTTCCAGGGGAGAAACATTTTATTTATATGTCCCATTTGTGTTGTATTGTCTTAAATGAAAGTCTGTTTTTTCTACATTAAAGGCTTTTATTAATCTCAAAGTGTCCTGCAGTGTGGGTGGGTGGGACGGTGGTGTGTGTGTGTGTGTGATGGGAATTTGGGGGAGGGTATGAGAGCATCACGTGACTGTCCAGTACTAATGATACTGGCGCTTCTTCGTCTGTGGCAACCAGGGCCACCCTTCTGTCAGGTCGGGAGGACACGGGCAGGTGTGAGAGACAGAGAAAGTCAGGAAACTATCCCGTCCTCAACATTGCAGTTAATTACAACTGTCTGTCCTAAGGGATAAAACGCATTTGAGTTTCGGGGGAACAGAAAGTAACGGCACAATGATGATGACCCACGTGGAGACCACCGTGCACTATGATAACGGCTACGAGGATGAGTACATGATACAGGAGGATGAGTGGGACAGGGACATGCTGCTGGACCCCGCCTGGGAGCAACAGCAGAGGAAAGTAAGTCCAAGAATAAAAGCACCTGGGTCAAAATAGTAAAACTTCATTGAATTCGAGCTACATTTACGCACGGTGGATGTAAATGAGGCATTTTTACTGACTCAGAATTAAGTTGCAGTAGAAGTAGTACACTTTCAAGTTAAAATATTTACACTTTACAATATCTTTAAGGTACTTAACGACACATAGGCTACGGGTCTGTAGGGACTAACATCAAGCAGGGAGAGGGAGCGAGTTGAAAGTTCCGGTTACATCTAAATAAAACTTTGACCACGGGAATTCCGGTGTTCTGGTTTACCGATGGTTACTTCTGTATGCTGTTGATCTATACTTCAAAATTTCAGCTTTAGCTCTGAAACTGAAGAATGTAGAACTAGAGGTTGATGCCAGGATAGCTTAGTTTATGACTACCCGTGTAGTTTTATTTTAAAGGACAACATCATTGAACTTCCGGTGTGGTTCTAGTCGTGCGCTGCCGACGTGACGCAGCCGAGGTCCAGGCAGGAAGGCTTGACGGACGGATGCGGTGGGTACCAGCTAACAATAGCTCGGCCTTCCAGCGGCTCTCCAGACCTCTGCCTCTCCACTGATACGAGCGGAATGCGAGCTGTCAACAGATGCTTCTAACACATGATGACGCTCTTGGGATCAGAATGGACGCTACATCTAATTTTAACATGGGGACCAAAAGGCATCATAGTAGGGTTAATCCAGTGTCCTTGGTGCGGAATTCTTTTGTTTATAGAAACCACGCAGAAATATTGTACCAGCACCAGATCAGCTCAATATAGCCTCGGCCTCCCACAGTGTCAGTTGGTTTTAGAGCTTAAACATTGGCCTGGACCTCAAACAGGGGCTCTTTGCACAACTGGCGGCCATCAGCTCTATGCCCATAACCTTCTCTGGATGACCAAACTGTGTATTTTCTGGTATCACAAGGCAGCAGCAACACCACAGTCAGGTCCCTGGTCCATATACACAGCTATTTTTCCAGTGTTCACCTTTTTACTGAATATAATTTGGAGCTGAGGAGTGCTCTTTTGAGAGTGGTTTATTTAAGACATCAGCTGTTCAACATGATTAGAACTGATAAAGCATCACTGTTGGCTGCATACAGTAACATTGGTATAGTGTTTCTTTTTGGCCTGCTAAGGGGTTGATGAAGTTGTTCTGTGCACATCCTGCCTGCCTTAAAATAACAGTGAGTGTTGCCACAAGGGTTTTTTTTTTTTTTTGCTCCATTAGGGGCCACTTTTAGTTGCTTTTTCTAAATAATATTTCGTCAGCAGCCTGAAACCACTTATCTACCTCAGTCTGTGGTTCGGTGAGGCTTATTCCCAGTCCTGCTAGCAGCTGTGGTAGCCTTCTGTGGTGGATATTAGTGTAATGACTCTTATGTGGACCTTTTTGAATCTGTTACCTCACTCTTTATCAAGGAGACTCGAGACTGCCTGTGCATGTGAAAGAGAACAATACTCAGATTTTATCCATGTATTAAGCCGAGTCTGTACTGTGCTGTGTTAAGTGAAAGTGTTATACTGAAGTGTTATGGATAAGTAATGAATGCATTCATGTGAGCTAAATAGAAATCAGAATGAGAAACAAATGAGAAAACATTATGATTCATTCCCAACTCAATATATGTTCAGCATGTTAAACCTTTATTTTCCATTCTCCTGGACAAAGCCTGTCAGCTTCTGACCTAGTAGCACCCCAGAGGCATCAGGCAGTTCAGTGACAGGTTTGGCCCTTGCTGGTTGTGATTCATACATATTTTTAGCTTCGGTCGTCACTGGTCAGTAGTGCTGTACATGGAGGTGGTGAGGTTGGAAAGTTGGCTGTAGGGTTCTGCCACTGTGCCCGAGTCAAATATAAGGATCAGCAGGCCACATTTTTCAACAAAAAGGACAGCATTTCTCTGTCATATACTGGACACTCTGGGGACTCACATGGTGTGAATTGTCCAAAGACTGTAATATGGTATAATAAAGTGCCAAATATGAAAAATGCTAACATGATGCTAGCTTTTGCTTCCATTCTTCTCTGCATGACTATTAAACTGATAAAAGCTGTTAATAATAAATGTTTTAAAGTGTACTGCTAGCATAATACTTGACCACTGACTTTAAAAGTAGCTACATAAAAAAGTACGAGTACTCATTCAGAGCTATTTGTTTTTGTGAAGATTGGAGAATATAAAATCAAATTGTCAAGCACAAGTCTATAGCATTCATTTAGCTTACATTTTGCTGTTTTATTTTTACAAAACATGTAGGATATGAGCTGCAGAATCTGTTGATCAGCACATTGGTTTATCAGAATTCCTATCTGATAAATACTTTCATTATGGCCAGAGCTGACATTTTTGACACAGTGGTATTTATTCATCTTTGCGATGCATCCTTCAGATGATTTTAAATGTGAATTTTGCACTAAGCTCCCATTGTTTAGCTGTGCCTCCTGTCTTCATACCTCAGCACAGTAATACGTGTGACCTGAAATCATACATGTGTTGTGTGCTGATAAGCCTGTCACCTTTCAGCTATAACCAATCATGCTGTAAGTAACACAAAGTGACGTGAGGGGAAAACTTGCTCTGTATGCACGTGACACTTTCACTCATGTTGACATGGCGAGACGGTTTGATGTTTTTCCTCTCGGTCTCTTATCATGATTCACAGCAGAGTGCTCTAAATTTAACACCTTATATCTGTTGGAATGTGAACTGTGGTCGGCTCCCAGCTTTCATCCATATAGCGCTGAGTGCCGCTGCTGGCTATTGAGACACTATAAAAATAGGAGAAAGACAATGAGCCTGTCTTAACTTGATTTACAGTATTTCAGTCCCCCCACATTGAGTACATTTGTTCAGATGGCTGTTGGCTATGGAAATATAGCAAGCAACAGTTATAATTGGACAGTAATGAGTCACTGAAGGTTCATCTGAGACCGTAACGCTGGTCAAAGAGGGTAACATTGATTTGGTATATAGTGTTTTAATGAAAACATTAAAAGTTGTTGTCTCAGTGTGTTCAGGTCTACTGCAGAGAAGAAGATCATGCTTATAGTTTAGTATATGTAATGTAAAGTCCAACATGACTTGTTTTCAAACTGTTCAATATGCATTCTTATAACTATTGTCTGTGGTGCATTAGCAGAGCTTCAGACACAAAATATATTTTCATGCAGCTGACCCCAGACTCCCTTTCCTGTTAGACCTTTACAGCCTGGTGTAACTCCCACCTGAGGAAAGCTGGTACTCAAATTGAAAATATTGAAGATGACTTCAGGAATGGACTAAAGCTCATGCTGCTCCTGGAAGTTATCTCAGGTTAGATCACCGAAGGATGACATTTCTTTTATAACGTCATGTTCTCCTTGTTCCTTTCAGTTTTATATTCTTTGTGATATTACACCAGTAGGATAATGTACATTTTATTTCACTGTGCACTGTAGTTAATTTTGTGGTTTACTTTGCTTTTACTGTGATTTAACTGTAATTGTATCAGTTTAATGCTTTTGGTAAAGAGTGCATAAGGTCACATATGTACAAAGGGTGCCACATAATGTTGTGTTTGCAGGAGAGAGGTTATCCAAGCCAGACAGAGGGAAGATGCGGTTTCATAAGATTGCCAATGTCAACAAGGCACTGGACTTCATCACAAGCAAAGGAGTAAAACTGGTCTCTATTGGAGCTGAAGGTACTCAAAGCCTTCCTGTATGTATGAATATACTACAATCCAGCAGGTGTCCAATATGAGCTCATAAATCTAAAATAATAAGAGTGACAGTTGGATTTAATTTTTCATTATAGTGCAGACTGATTGCAACAGCTTGTTTGTCTTTCAGAGATTGTGGATGGTAATGTAAAAATGACTCTTGGAATGATCTGGACTATCATCCTCCGCTTCGCCATTCAGGACATTTCTGTGGAAGGTGAAATAATAAAATTCAAAGAATCCAAATCTACTTAATTTTCTATAGACATTGTGTCTAATGAATGTAGACACAGACAGCTAAAAAGGTAAAGGACAACATGTATGATGTAAAATGTAACTTCAGAGGTTTTAGAAGGCAAAGCAATATGACCTGTGCAGAATGGAAGTATACAATGTAGCCACTACTGTGTAACCAGTTCTTGTGAATTCATTTCATCCTCAGAAACATCTGCCAAGGAAGGTCTTCTTCTGTGGTGTCAGAGAAAGACTGCCCCTTACAGGAATGTCAATGTCCAAAATTTCCATATCAGGTCAGTGCTGAACACATTAAATACTGGTTAGTGAGTCTTAAATGTATTTTGGTTATAGTGAAAGTTTATATGATCAGTAGCCAACTAACTGTAGGTTATCCTCTCAATCCATACGAGTAAGTAAGTGTAGGAATTATAAATGCCAGCACATATTCCAAAAATGCAGTTTTAATTTGATTTGGTCACAATACAATTCACACTTTGTTATAATAGTACATATCACAGCAATCTGGAGTTTGTCCAGTGAATAAGTCAGTCTTAGCAATATACCAGGATAAATACAAAACATCATGACTTGAGAACAGCAAAAGGCAGCCACAAAGTGCTGTTGCACATATAATAGTTCGTGTTGGAACTGGACCCCAGCAGCTTCACCTCCAGCTACCATTTTACCTCTCTGAACCTCTCTGAACTGACATGTTGGTTTTCTCTGCTCATCAACTGGTGAAGCTGGAAGGATGGCCTGGCTTTCGCTGCCCTGATTCATAGACACAGACCAGACCTCCTCGACTACTCTAAGCTCAACAAGGTGTTGTGTGGTTTCACTTGTAACCAGGATGCTGTGTCTCAGTCCCGAACACTAACAGACTGATTTCCACAAAAATTAACACATCTGTCACAGTGTGAAGTGAAAAAAATACACACTGAACTCAGAATAATGGCACTTTCTGATGTGTTAACTTGTGTTGTGAAACACTAAGGAAAACTAGTCTGTATATAGGAGACCATTTCCTCTGCTAATTACTTCTCTGCAGTGCTCACCTGGTTGCCTGTTTTGATTGACTGTCTGATACAGAGAAAGGTTTGATCCAGGCATAATTCCAAAATATAGCAGTATGATCTTGAAGTACTTACAACTGCTGTGGTATTGTTTATGGCACTTTTGGGTAAAGCTGTGGGAAGTCTATGTGGTTATCCTGTTTGCTGTAAATAAACAGCATGATATTTAGTTAATATAATGCTACTTTTATGTAGTGATGTTTCTTCTTCACAGCACAGTGTTTTTATACCAAGTAATTGCATTTATTTAGTCTCAGCTCATCCATTATTTTTAACTAAAGCAGTTTACTTGGCACACAATTCAGCATAATTATCATAAAAAGCTTGTTGTTTCAGTTTTAGGCACCCAACTGTGCCCACTGCAACTTTGGTTTTAATGGTGGGGATATGTGGCCTCTCTTTTATGACACAAACCTGTAGAGAAATATTCAAATTGAAGCATGTCTACCCTCAAATTGTGACAAATCAATATAGAGATAAACTTTTGTCATCCATTAAAAATGTTACATAATATTTAGCATATGAGTGTGTGGGATTTATGTGATATTTTGGGCAAAAAAAATCCACACCTCATTTAAATGTTCTGGCTTTAATGGATACCCAGGATTGTCAGTGTTTGTGTATAAACAGGTGAGGGCCTCAGTGAGCTGTGCTGCTTATTTGCTGAGCTAGAGAGCACAGCTGACAGTCCTCCCGGGTTTGTCAAATAGTAAAAATATGCAGCTAACAGACCCCTTCCCTCCTGGAAGAAGGTGCTGTCTTAGACAGATGGGAAAGACAAGGCTGCTGTGGGGAATATTTGAGGCTTCTCTTCCACTGCCGAGGTTTGTTTTTAAACAAAAGTTACAAAAGCGTTTTTGCCCATATGGCTTTATAGTGATTTTATCCAGCAAATTCCTGCATCCAACCCTGGATAGTCACAGAAACATGAGCCTAGTCTCTGGAGAACTCACGCTTAGCTTTACCTTTGCTATTGTTTATGCTGTCACGTAGTGTTTGCCAAGTAAGAGGCTGCCAATCTGCATAAAAGTCAGAAATTTATTGGTGAAAGCTTTAGCATCACTTCAAGGATCGTGTTGATTTTCACAATTAGAAAAGGACACTCAAGGTAAATATGAGTGATGATGCACACACACAGTCTACCATATCTATTCCTCTCTACTGGTTTTTCTTAGACTTTCCATCCTTTTGACATACATATCCACGCACTTAGTCACACTTCGACTTTCCAGTTCTGCTCATGCTGCCAGGAGACAGTTGCACTGTGCACCAGGCAGCTGTTGAGTCTGGCTCTAGGTGAGCGTGTTCATTAAGCTTGCAGTGTTACAGCCTTCTGAGACAGCTCTGGCTAGGGGTGCATACACAGAGGCCTTGGGGTATCCCTCTATCCATCTATCAATGTATCACCCCATCCATCAATCTATCTGTCCTACTTTGGATCTACGAGCAGCTGGCCCTGTCATGTTGTGTGCCAGCCCCCACCCCTATGCACACACCCTTATGGAACAGTGATACAGGCATAAGGACAATATGATGGCATGATCCTTTTACCCTACTGCACTCTCACTGACTGTCCCATTAGCAAAGAAAGGTTCACTGTCAGCTGAATGCACCACTCACTGTTGTGTGAGAATACTTTAACTTCAAGAAGTGTGATACATAATGCTGTGGTAGAATGTTTACTTAAGTCACCTTTTATTCAGTTACTTAGGAGCTGGTTAATTTATGGCAATTTATCACAATGGTTTAATTGTTCAAGTCATAAAGTAAAAATAATCATGAATGTCAAAATGTGTCTTTGTTGCCATCTGACATCCCAAAGACATCACTTTGACATGTTAAAGGATAGAATATGAGTGCTTATTTGAAAAAACGAATCAATAATAGCAATAATCATATGGTGCAATCTAGTTTCTTTCAGATAAAAGCCCAGCCTATATGAAAATTGACTTTCTCACATTGGCAGTTGATGGTTTCATGGTACTGGTAAAATTGCAGTAATCAACGTGTGAATGAGCATCCAGCTTTAGGTGAAAACTAGAAAATGTAAGTTTTTAGGTTTTTGTGTAGAAGCTAAAAAAGTTAAAGCAAAGTTAAGTAAAAAAAAAAAGCAAAGCAAAATGAAAACTAATGCTATTAAATTAATGTGCATGTACAGTAGGTAAAGTGTATAATAGGTCTGCCATAGCACAGAGGTCAGTGCGGTGGCATTTTAAGTCTGGCATTGCTGTTCAGTGATGTAGAGTTGTGTTTCTTTATTTAGGATGATCCTCTGCGGAACCTAAACCTGGCTTTTGACATAGCTGAGAAACACCTGGACATTCCCAAAATGCTGGACGCAGAAGGTAATGTTTTATGGGATGCATGTAGAAATATAATAAGTTATATTATGTGATAATTTAAATAGACTGTAAAATAGAGTGTTAAGTAGACTAAGAATGCATGTTTGTTTCTCTTTCCATTCTCTAAAGTCATTTTTTAGTTTATTGATTTGTCACCATTTTCTTTCTGCAACCTTGACTTTTCTTCCCTGTCGATGTCGTAGATATCATCAACACCCCCAAGCCTGATGAAAGAGCCATCATGACCTATGTGTCTTGCTTTTACCATGCTTTCGCTGGAGCTGAGCAGGTATAGTGATTACACCTATACCTTCACCAATTTGTATTTTTACATGAGTTTGCTACCCCTCTTCAGTGCGTATGTATAGATTTTGGTCAGTGTATATAATGTGGGAATAATGTTGGCAGAGATTTTGGAAGAATCACTGGGAACATAGTCCAGTGTGTTACCTTGCCGATGTAATTACATTATTCCTGTGGCCTGTGCTTTCAGGCAGAGACAGCTGCCAACAGGATCTGTAAGGTGCTTGGTGTAAACCAGGAGAATGAGAAACTGATGGAGGAGTATGAGAGACTTGCCAGTGAGGTAAAGTAAGATTAGAAGTTTCATTAAAAGATATAATCTTTTATGATGATGACATCTGTTGTAATGAAACCTTTGATTTTTCAAAGCAATATTAAAACTTAGAACCTTTATGGATAATTGTATATATATAGTTCATATTACAATTAAGTTAGTCATCGGCCTGGTACTGTACATGAAAGTTGTTAAAATTGTTAAAACGTCTTTCATTTCTCCACGTGTGTCCCATTGCTATGACAAGCTGAGACCCATCTTCTGAATAAATTAATAATATACTGTATCACAGTCTTTTTGACACTCCTAACTTATCATATCGGTCTCTTGCCTCTCCACTTATTCCCATGTTGTCCATGTTCCTCCCAGCTGCTGGAGTGGATCCGCCGCACCACTCCCTGGCTGGAAAATCGAACTCCAGAGAAGACCGTGGCAGAGATGCAACGGAAGCTGGAGGATTTCAGGGACTACAGGCGCCAGCATAAGCCCCCTAAGGTTCAGGAGAAGTGCCAGCTGGAAATTAACTTCAACACCCTGCAGACCAAGTTGCGCATTAGTAATCGCCCTGCTTTTATGCCTTCTGAGGGGAAGATGGTATCTGTAAGTCACGACTTAATGCCTTCATCTGCTTATAAATTCAACAGTCATGAAGTGTTAGTAATGGCGTGCACCACTGTTTATGTCAAGTCTCATGGCAATAGAAGTGAAATCTTAGATAGGAATAAGGAGTAACAAGCAATGGCCCGGTATAGAGGGTGACTTTTGTTTGACTCTTTTCTGCTTTGTATAATGTTTGCTTATCAATTATATCAATATTGCCAGGATAGAATAAATTTGATACATCACAAGTAAGTAAACTTAAACTGTGATTTCTTTTTCAATGTGTTTACAGGACATAGCTAGTGCATGGCAGGGCCTGGAGCAGGCAGAGAAAGGCTTCGAGGAATGGCTCCTGACAGAGATCCGTAGGCTCGAGAGGCTGGACCACCTGGCAGAAAAGTTTCGCCAAAAAGCCACCAATCATGAGAACTGGACCAGCGGTGAGCATGCCTGCTCTTCTGTCTGCCTCTCACTACCATGTCTACGTGTTTATCTGTTAATTTTGACTTATTAGCTACTGTTTAACTACAACATCTGTATTCCTTTTTCTTTGCCTGCTTTTCAGTATTTAGGTTGTTTCCTTTCACTTTGGAGTTGATTTAGACTTGTACCTATGAGATCTGACTGAAGCTTTTAGAGTCTGTCCACTGCAATTAGCCTGTAGTGGCTTGTGTTTAGACCTAATCTACTAATAAGCTTGTTGTTGTTTTCTGTTACGTCATCATTCTCTCACTTTGTGTACGCACACTATTCAGGTAAAGAAGTGATGCTCTCCCTGAAGGACTATGAAACAGCCACCCTGACAGAAATCAGAGCGTTGCTTCGAAAACACGAGGCCTTTGAGAGTGACTTGGCAGCCCACCAGGACAGAGTGGAGCAGATTGCTGCCATTGCACAGGAACTAAAGTATGCACTCTCAATAGCAGATGTTTGCAGTCATGTGTCATGGAAGCTCAGGAGTATGCTTTCACTTCTAGCAAATGCAACATCTGGCAGGGGGGCTAACAGCAATATCATATAAAGAAATCATGTTTTCTGTTTTTCTCTTGTAAATATCATTTTAATAGCATTTTGGCTTTAGACACTGTCACATACTGTGGGAATTGCCTGGACAGATCATGCATGAAAAACTACAAATGACATATCCAACAGAACACTCACATAGGATATGCAGCAGTTTAATGGTCCATAAACATCTGTTCTCTTGTTCACATTTGAGACAGCACAAGAGTAAAATAGTGGGAGACAATCAGTGCAGAAAATACTTTGGATCAGTAGAAACTTGTTCTCTTAAAACTGTGATTTGATATGATTCTGAACCACATTTGAAAAAGTATAATTGAAAATGACTTAAACCCTCTTCTTCTTAGTTAAGTGCATGTCGGTACAGTGTATCTAAATAAAAGGGTGAAGGGTGTGGTTCAAAGACATGCCGATATTTCCATTCACCATTCACTGACGAACACTGATGGCCATGAGGCCATCTGATTCCATTACTACCTCCTTGGTCTGGGATTGGCTATGGAGTATTTCTTATTTCGTATTTAATCGGTGCTCTACAAGAGGAGGCTGCCATTTCAACCTACAACCAAAATGGCTACTTGGCCTCCAGCATGGTATGTGAAGCCAAAATACTGTATTTGCGTGCTCATTTTTTACTTATGGCTTGATTGTTTTGTTAAGTTTTTGACCATGCTGTTTTCTTTTACAGTTGGTTGCTCCTCATTGCTCTGTTAAGAGGGAATGCTCACTGGTTTCCTGCTACAAAAGGTAAAGGATGCAAGTTCACTAAGAATACAAATGTACTTAGATTCTTACAAATTTGCATGGTTCAAATGTTTTTTAGCGTTTTAAATTTTTACCGCTAACATTTTGCCCCCTAGGCTCGAGCCAGCATAATCCATAGGAGGGTAGTTGCTCTAACTGGAGATGCCTCCTGACCTTAATTATAGCTCATCCTGAGATGCTCTTGCTCAGCCTACCAATGTGAATCATTCTGCTGTCTCATTCCTGCATGAATCAGCGAAGGAAGGGGTATATCTAGCCCTGAAACCTGTCCGGCAGGCTCCTGTCATACTCCAGATACCCCATGGCCACATGGCTCAAACCAGGCACTGGCACACCCCCTCCCTCAAATCTTTGCTATAGGCAGGTGAGCTTGACCACTATGAAGAAAACTTCAAATAAGGTCATTTGGAAAGGGAAACCAAGGAGCTTAACTTTGCACTGCCACCTCCTCCTTATCTGGGACCTGACTTCCAGACTGGTGAGTTCAGTTACTCTCAGTCCATTTTTGAGTATGGAAATGAAATGAGGGAAACAGAAGAATAAGGTTCCATGCCACCAGGCATGACCAAGACTTGGGGCAGTCAGACTGAAGTACCTCTTCTCAACTGATCTCATTCCTCCTGGCAGCTTCACACCTCCAGTCAGCTATGAAACTGGAAGAGACCACTGGGATCAAGAACATTATGAGAGATACCCCTTCACATTACTCAAAGTCCACTCATCCCCACTCAGAGCCAGGAGGTTTCCAGTGATGTAATGGCAGCAGCCCTAGGCTTATACAATGTGTAACAGGACTGTAGGTTTTGAACTTATTGAAGCAGATCAGTGTAAAGGCAGCTCTAGTAGTTCTAAAATGTTTGTTTTCTTCTGTGTTCATGTGGTTCCAAATAAATGCTGAAATAACACAAATGTTTCTTCTTTTGTGGGTTGGCTAGACTTGACTTTTACATTTGACTTGATTTATCCAAAGCATTCAACTGTAGGGCAAACTCAAGTACTGAATAAAAACTTTGTAAAATCCTCTAAGCGTCACTGTCACAGAGCCTTTGAACGGTGTGATAAATCTAAGAAGTTCAAGTGCCTTGTCCATGAGGATTTGTGTTAAAATGTGACTGATATTTCAAGGGTCCATGTGGCCATGGGACGGAATCCAAACAAACAGTATCCTTGTGTTGTCCATGTCCAGAGATAATATTGAATGAACCAGGGCAAGATTTTGTGCCAATAAAATAGCATTGTGCTTGTAAATACAGTAGCATTGTCTACACCATTGCAATGAGGCCATCTGATTCCTATTTAAATCCATTTTGAATGGTAATCATAGGTGTAGTGCTGCCGTAACGCACCGAATGACGCTCCGCCACTAGGTCTACTGGCACAATGTGGTTGAAATTCATAACATTGTATTATTGTGAGTGCTTGGTGATCTACACCAGTGAACAGTCTACATTTGGGAGTCGGTTTAACACTGCAGCAGAGAGCATCTACAGTATTTTCTTATAGATTCAGGAGGCATTTGATGACTAGTCATGACAAATATTGGGAGGACAAATTTTTGTTTTTCATATTTTGGGTGGGACCTGTCCCCCATGGAAATTATGTCCTAGCAATACGACTGTAACATTCACCTTGTGACAAATGACTAATTCAGTTCAATTTTATTTGCATATTGTCAAATCACAACAAAAGTCATCTCAGGACACTTTACAAAGCAAGCCCTAGACCTTACTATTATTAATATTATAGATGAAAAACCCAACAAATCCCCCTTGAGCAAGCACTTGGTGGCAGTGGGGGGAAAAAAACTCCCTTTAATGGAAGAAACCTCCAACAGAGTAAGTAAAGAAATAAATCATATATATATATTTTTTAAATTAACAAAAAGGAACCTAAATGCCTGGGGAACAAAATAACACTAAAACTCCTTTTCACAACTGAAACAAACAGCAGTATGCACTTTGTTTTTCCAGTGAACTGGACTACCATGACGTGGCTGCTGTGAACCAGCGTTGCCAGAGCATCTGTGACTTGTGGGACAAGCTGGGAACCCTTACTCAGAACAGCAGAGAGGCACTGGAGGTGGGGCTTTTCAATTTTCAATTTTCAAGGCTGGTGTCAATGATGAGATTATTATATTTGAAATAATGACTGAAAGCAGACAAAAACATCCATATCCATTCGACCAGTTTGTCTCTTAGGCTTACAATGTTTTTTCATTATAGCTAGTGAGTTCCTAAAACGTGAAGGATTAGTATTAGGATATATTAGTCTCCACAAGAGTGTGCTCATGCTCTGCACTTGCCACAATAGATGCAGAATAAAGATGCATCTCAAACTATCTTAATCAGAATGTCAATGTAAGCTTATTTAGGTCTGTCAGTGACATCTGAATGGTGAAGACACAACTGATGGATGAGGAGAGATAATTGGATCCCCTCTAAAATCCCTGACCCATATAGCAGAGTAACATTTGGAGAGTGGGGGCAAAAAAGAGCAATAGATGTAAGAGTGACTGGCTTAAAGCCCACTCGCCATTTCCTATGAGTCATGCCGGCCATTCCAGACCCGCAAATGTGTGAAGCCCTGGGAAAAGGGCCAAGGATTAAGTCTGAATGACAGGGACAGGGGTCTGTTTTCTGTCTACCTCCTGCTCCCCATCATCCCCTGCTGAAAGACAGAGTGGTCAAGAACAACCAAGCTAAAGTTGGGGGGGGGTTACAAGGCCAACCAGTGCTATGCAGCCTGGGATTAGTCATCAAAACAGGTGTTTGTGAGATATGAAGATGATGACTCCTCCTTAGTTTCAGATAGAAAGCTTTCTGGATTTAAAAATATACAAAAAAACATGAATGTGATATATTGTTATTCTGTCAGCGGACAGAAAAGCTGCTGGAGACTATTGATCAGCTGTTCCTGGAATTTGCCAAGAGGTCAGCTCCATTCAACAACTGGATGGAAGGAGCCATGGAGGATCTGCAGGACATGTTCATAGTGCATACTGTTGACGAGGTCCAGGTATGCTTCAAGTACTTACAGCACAGCAGAATCAGACATTTACTGTTATTTGTTAACATTGCCACTCACAGTATTGCCCAGGTAAGATAATAGTCACATTTTGCCATTTCTGTGTTTCATATTTGGGTTATTGTTATTTTTAAGACTACATTCTGTTGCTTTGCATTGTAAATATTGATGTTGTGTTTAATGTTATATAGTCTGTCAAACATAGTACTATCACTCTTGACAAAATTAAAATTTTATTAACATTTCAGGACTTCTCTTTTCCCCTTTCAGAGTCTAGTTGCAGCACATGAGCAGTTCAAGGCTACTCTCCCCGAGGCAGACGCAGAGAGACAGGCCATCTTGGGAATCCACAGTGAGGTGCAGAAAATATCCCAGAGCTATGGGATCAGGGCCAGCATTATCAACCCCTACAGCACCATCACAACTGAACAGCTTCTCAACAAGTGGGAAAAGGTACTGTAGTTGCAGCTTTCAAATTTACTTACAGGTTCATACAGTATGTTGAGGAATAAAGTAGTTCTAAGCATTTATTATGAAGGAGGAGCAAGAGTGCATTTTATTGATAGCAACGAATAAGTGCTGCTCTAATATTTCATCATTGAGTTGGATGATTCAGCACCCAGTAAGGATCTGAAGCATATAATCTAAATACCCTGGCATAACGGTTTATTGTTAATTGACTCTTTTCAGGAGGAGCCTGCATCAACACCAACTAAGCCCTCTGTGTGTGTTTTATAGGTGAAGAAGCTGGTTCCTCAGAGAGACAGTGCCCTCCAGGAGGAAATGGCACGGCAGCATGCCCATGAAAGGCTGAGACGCCAGTTTGCTGCCCAGGCTAATCTCATTGGACCCTGGATACAGGCCAGAATGGAGGTTAGACATACAGGCTTCATAAGCAATTTTGCAATTATCTCCTTCTTAATCAAATTAAGACCTAAAATAAAAGATAATTATATTTAAATGCACTGTACATAAGGGAGGTACAATGATGGTGGCTTTCCTGGTGATGATAATCATAATTGAATAATGGCAAGTAAAATGACTGAATATCATTATACACATACAATTTTTATTTATCAAATGATAGAATTTACTCTTAGCCACAGATAAATGAGTCCCTGCAGTATCAGTAAGCAAGCCATCAGATCTTTAGACAAGCATCTTATGATCTAAATTGGTCCAAAAATTAAGTTGACCATGTTGCATGTCTTATCCTAACAGGAAATTACGCGCTGCTCCCTGGAGATAGGAGGCACCTTGGAGGATCAGATGACTCAGCTAAAGCAATGTGAGCACATCATTGTTACTTACAAGCCCAACATCGACAAATTGGAGGGAGACCACCAACTAATCCAAGAGTCCCTGGTGTTTGATAACAAACACACCAACTACACTATGGAGGTACAAGACAGTGCCAAACACATACACTCTTATGGAAGATAAACAGCTCTGCATGGAAACTGAAAGTCACAAATGTATAAATACAATTATAAATATACCTTTAGATACCCGGTTTTAAATATTCATTATTCATTAAAAAGCTAAGTGAGTCTTCTCTGTGTGAACATGCCTGCTCTGTCACCACATCAACAGCATATCCGTGTTGGATGGGAGCTGCTCCTTACAACCATCGCCCGAACCATCAATGAGATTGAGACCCAGATCCTGACCCGGGATGCCAAGGGCATCAGCCAGCAACAGATGAATGAGTTCAGATCCTCTTTCACCCACTTTGATCGGGTATAGTTCTCAGCCATCAAATCCTTGAAGTCTTTTTTTATGCCATTTGACTGATCTAAAGCAATCAGAGTAATTTAGAAGCAGACCAGGGGGGTAACCAAGTATTTACAAATAGTTTTGTAACTATGAGCATTCTGACCCGAATAGAGAGATATTTGTGTGCAAGATGCTGAAATCTTGACAGACCTAGGAGCAGTGTTCAGCAGCTGACCCTACATGTGACTCTCAGCAGAGTAGGTAGATTAATTTTTTAACATTTTTCCCTTGGCCATCATAAACTTCCACAAGTAATGCATTAAAACGATAGCTGCTATTTTACTATGGAATGTTAATCCATATTTTATGCATTTTTAGTAAGGTTCTTATAGTTTTGATGGAAATACAACAACAGAACACTTATCTAAGTGATGCTGCTTCATTTATCCAGGCTACATCTCACCATGGCAGACAAACAGCATGGATGATACACCCAGCAAATACAAAGTGTGCTGTACTGTATATGCTGTACTTAGGTGTACCTCTGCTATGTTTCAATCTTTTCTGTAATCTTTCCTGATTTTATTTCTGGTATGTTGAACCTGCACTTTGGCCTGGGACTGTAGAAGAAGAATGGAGCAATGGAAACTGATGACTTCAGAGCCTGCCTCATCTCTATGGGCTATGACTTGGTATGGTGTTTCAAATATGGGTGGGTGGATGGGGCTATGTTATCTGTTGCTTTCACAATTTTATGTTTGCTGTCTTTGACACATATGCTGTACATGCTTGTCTCATTCTCCCTTCATGCCTTTCTAAGGGAGAGGTGGAGTTTGCCCGTATAATGATGCTGGTGGATCCCAATGGTACTGGAACCGTCTCCTTCCAGTCTTTCATTGACTTTATGACCAGAGAGACTGCCGATACAGACACTGCTGAGCAGGTTGTGGCATCCTTCCGGATCCTGGCAGCTGAGAAGGTATGTGTGTGTTGTGTTTGTGTAACTTACTGGCACATGAGGAGATATTCTCATCTGACACTTATCTCTTCTGTTTCAGTTGTTATTTCCAATAATCTGTCATGTCAAGCTGATTTGTGATCTAGAGTTTTGTTCATGAGTTAAAAATGGAAGAGGGGACATTAGCATGCATCATTCTGGAAAAGTTTCATGAAACACATTTTCTTTCTGCAACCACAGCCCTACATACTAGTGGAGGAGCTGAGGAGAGAACTTCCCCCTGAACAAGCAGAGTATTGCATCACGAGGATGCCAGCTTACACCGGCCATGGAGCACCACCTGGGGCGCTGGATTACACTGCCTTCTCCACTGCCCTCTATGGAGAGAGCGACCTTTAATCTGAGTAGAAAACCTTTCGTCTGCTGACCGCTTATCTATCCACCCCCACTCTCCCCTTCATTTTTTCTTATGTCACCTTGGATAAAGGATGGCCCCTAAACAAATAGAAATTGTCATGTTGGAGTTGTATTGTAACACACAGTGCATTGTACATTATATCTTGTGCGTTATGGTATTTGTGCATACATCGTCAAAATTACAGATCACTTGGTAATGCACTTAAAACAGGATCATGCTGTTACATCAGTTGAAGAAATTAGATATAAAAGTCCCGTTTCATATAACACTGTCATGTACTGCTTTTATATTTGCACACGGTGCCTTTGTTTTGACAAAATAATCTTCTGATACTTTGAGATGCTTAAATTTGAGCTTGAAAGGTCAATTTCAGGCCTACTGCCGTTCAGCGTTCTTGATTTAACATCCACAAGTTGAGAATCATTCAAGACAGCTAAACTATTGTGGAGGATAGTGAAATAATGGAATTTTTTGTGAAGAGGAACATTGGCCACTTTATTCAAACACGAGGCACTGGAGCACACTATCAATTTAATACTTTATTAAGATGCATGCAATACCCTTTAAAAGAAAAGTTTATTTTTACTGTAACAAATGAGCATTGCTTTAGTCATCACTGATCTCTGTAGGTCCAATAGATGTTCTCATTTTTGGTCAAAAACTGTTTTGTTGTACTTTGGTAGGTAAATAAGACATTCAGGCAGTACTGACACCTCGAAGAAATTTGGTGACTGTTATCAACCAGTTCAATAAACTTTGTTCTTGAGGGTACTGGATTAATTAAATAAACCATTTGTGATCAATTCAAACATTTATGTCAACCTGATATGTCATTGGTTATACTAAATCTTTTATTTGCAACTTGTCTGTATATTGGAAAATATATCACATAATTCACATATATAAAAACTGGAACCTGCTGTCACACCTGCACTAACAGAGGGGTCTTTTAAACTACTTATCTTGGGTCAGTAATCAGACAGTCTGAATTTATTATTCATACTGTATATGTAAGAGATTATAATTTGTATTTCTGTTGTCAAAAATTACAAGTTGTGGCCTGACCACTTCAATAATAGCACACACTGTTGGGGGAAGATACTGTATGTGTGAGGGTTGTGTTTACAAGCTAAGGACCTCCATATACTTTGCCAGAGAGAAAAGCTAACCTAATGAAATATATAGATTTTTTTGTTTTTAATATCTTTTTAAATGGTAAAGTAGTTTCAAACTTGAAACATCTGCAATGTCATCTTCAGAGGCTGCAAATATTTCTTTCCCCTTTTATATCAAATTGCTGGATGGGAAAAGCAATGTGTTAATGATTTAGCTTTTCTTAGAGCTATTGCCTCTCAGGGCTAAAATATAGAATTTGATCTCAGGATGGCATTGCAGAACAGGTCAGTGAAACAGAAAATTTAAAATGCTTCTTTTTGTGAGAAGCATGAATGTGGCTAGCAAACATCAGGGTAATCAGCCTATTACATTCTCCACTATCTTATGTGGAAGACGAATTTTAGCACAAGGGTGGTACGGAGGAAAGGTGATGTAACAAAATGAACTGGGATCCTCTGAGTGGAATGTCTGTCTTGGTGGAGTGTTAGCTATAGAAGGGGTCAGTGGTTCATTCAGGAGGCTTCAAGTGATAAATAAATAATTAACTTGCCTTGATTTGGAGTAATACTTTAAAGGACAATCGTGTTTCCCCAATCATTAGCACAAAGTTTTTGGAGCTCTCAAAGAAACTTCTGGGAAATTAAATACTGCATGAACACATTAAATAAAGCATTAAAACAAGACAATGTCAAGTCACTCACAGAAAATAAGATTTTTTTATGTAATCATGTAGAAACATTTTTCCAAAATGATACCCCAGCACAAACTATTAGAATATTTGTAAGTAAGCACTGAAAATAAATATTACTACTTATAAGTTAGCACGTAGACTACACTGTCAGGGAGCACTGACACTTTTTATATTCACAAAAAACCCCCACTATTTGTAGGTAGACTGTAAAGTTGACTATTCACCCAGAATATGGGTGTTATCCAGCAGACTACTATGAGATAATGTATATCAAATAACTGTAGAAGTGTAGATGCTTCAGGCCTGGACCCTTAATCTTCGTGGGTAAGAAAACAACGTGCTGGAAGCACTGTAAGAATCAGTGATATTTACAGACGAATATCATGTGAGCTGAAGTGGAGCTCTTTTGGAAAGCAAGCAGTTTTAACTTTTCTTCTCCTTCATGCTCATTCCAGTAGCAGGGTGTATAATACTGGAAACAGTCTCCCCCAGTTCAGAGCTAAAAGAACTTCGATTCTCAGACTCTGTTGTGATCTGGTGTCATAGATCTCTAAACACTAGTAAAGATGTTAAATATCTTGTCAGCTTAGAGAGTAGGGCCTTACGGATCAAGATACACATAGGCTGATGTCTTCTAAATGTTAGTATTGATCATCCCATCATTTCATAACACTCACAGTGGTGAGTGCAAATTGAATGACACTGTGCTAAGTGAGTGAGTGTATCTCTCTCTCTCCATGTATATATGTGTAACTGTTGAGAAGAAATGTGCACCAAGTTCTCTTGGTTTATTTCCCCATTACATTAAATATGCTTATCACCACCCCTGGAGTCAGACAGGGGACGCCCAGATGTTAACAGCAGGCTCCGCCCACATATTAACAGCTGTACACCTGCCTTCTCCTCCCTCTCCGGTCCTCCTCTCTGCTCCCCGCGCTGCCACCAAACTAAATTGCTAATGTCTGTCAAATGTGGTTGGCTTGGTTCAGATAATGACGGACTCAGGAGAAGGCGATGAAGAGTTCCAGTTTCTACGAACGGTGAGTCTAGACACTTTGCACAGGTAGAGGCTAGTCTGAAGTGATACCTGGCTAGCTAACATAACCTTACGAGCTCCACAGGTGAGAACAATTAGTCGTAACGAATGGAGCCAGTGAGTTCACAGAAGTGGGCGAAGAAGCATGAACATTTTCCTTATTAAGTAAAAGTGTTACTACAGCTCAGTTAAGTAAAAGGGCTGTGTTGGAAATGTTTAAGGCGAATGCACCGAATGCACTGACAGTATTAAAATACTCAGTGAAGAAAATGGGCTCTGGTTATAGATAATTTTCTTATGCATTAGCTAATGTGTAAGTTAAGCAGCATTTTATTTTTGTTGTTTGAGGGGAGACTCATTTTTAAACCGTTTTGTGTAGGACTGCAACTAATTATTATTTTTTATGGATTAGCCTAATTTCCTGACTGTTTTATCTGTTTAATAATGAGGATTGTCAAAAGTATTTTAAAAAATAAAACAACAAATTGCTACTTTAGAAAAGCTGTGTCCATGTATGTAATGTTTTGTAATTTCACATAAAAAATAGCCTGAAAAATTATTAATGGTTGCCAGTTAAGTTTCTTTCAGTCACTTAATTGAGTTCCAACTATATATGTTGGGTAATTTAATGTAAAATAAGGCATTATTTTATTAGATTCTCATATGTTTTGTTTATAAAATTGTAATTAGTAAAGCAACCCTAGATCAGACAATTGTAGTGGGTTTAAAAGCAGATCAAAATCCAGCAGATCTTGGGACAAGATTCATGCCCACGGGTCATCTAAAGCCCAGCACCTGGTTGTCTGGCCCAGAGTTCCTGACTCAGACTGATGTAGGACAATGCAGGAGAGCAGAAACCTTTGATCTCATGGACCCGACAAAGGATGCAGAAATTCGTCCACAAGTGACTTCCCTGGCTACAAGGGTCAAAGAAAGGGAGCTTGGGTCACAAAGGTCTGCATGTTTCTCAACCTGGAAGTCCTTAGTGAGAGGGATAAAAACCCTGATTCATGTTGCAAGAACATTTTCAAGGGCTTCGCACACCGGAAACTGTGCTGGTTGACACTGCTGCAATCTTCCAAACACCACAGAGCTCTCACAAGCAAAAACAATAATTATTCAGTGTGTACAGACTGAGGTCTTTAAAGAGGAGTTTGAAAGTCTCACAAAGGAACCCCCTGTCTCACAAAGGAACCCCCTGTTCCTTTGTGAGACTTTCTTCCTGCAGTCCTCTTAATAAGCTTGACCCCTTCATTGATAAGGAAGGTTTGCTGAGAGTCGGGGGTTGCTTGCAATCGGCAGATCTTTCAGATGTGGAAAAACACCCCTTGATAATCCCAGCCACTCATCATGTAGCTGTTCTGCTAGTAAGGCATTATCATGATACAGTAGCTGTCCAGGGCCGTCAGTTCACTGAAGGTGCTCTGCACACAGCAGGGCTGTGGATTGTTGGAGGTAAAAGACTAGTTTCTAGTGTGGTCCACAAATATGTTACCCATAGAAAACTTGGAGGTCATCTGGAAAAACAGAAAATGGCCAACTTGCCTGCTGACAGTTTCTGTGGATCCACCATTTACTCGTAGGTTTGGACATTTTCGGACCTTGGAATGTCACATCCCGCCACACAAGGGCAAATAGTGCTGAAAGCAAAAGGTGGGCTGTGATGTTTACATGCTTGAGTACCAGAGCTGTACACTTAGAGATTGTAGAGTCCATGTCAACCTCAAGTTTCATAAATGCCTTACGTCGATTCTTGTCAGTTAGAGGACCAGTGAAACTCCTACGGTCAGACCAAGGCACGAACTTCACTGGAGCCTGTAAGGAATTGAAAATCAGCGTTGAAGACCCAGAGATTAAAGGGTATTTGCAGGACCATGGCTGCACTTGCACAATCAATTTAAAATACTCAGGTAAAGTACAAGTATTGTACAGTACAATAGCACAGTAATAGCTGCAGTACAATGCAAGCAGTGTCTCAGGATACCAAACGTAGTTGCTTTTTAATGTGTCCAGCTTTGTTTGCTGCCTCTTTACTGACTTAAGCCAACCTGTTGACCATTTTTCTAAAGCATAAACTCAGCCTGAGTAGTCTAAGGGTATTTTCTTTTATTATTGTGTGAACCTTGCTTTTAATATTGCCAACTTTTTATTGACTTACTGTGGCAACCAAATTTGAACAGTTTAACATCAGTCAAAAACTTTATATCAAATTTTTATGAAGTGTCACCTTATGATGCACGTCCAAGACATCTCTTTATTAAAATAATGTTTTATTCATAAGTAGGAATAGCACAATGTATGAAGTAATACGTTTGAATTTATAAACCTGCTTTACTAGTGCACATCTTACAATAAGTTCCCATTTCCACTGATCCAGGAACACCAGAAGTTCTCTCACCTCCAATGATTCTGACCCAGAAGGCGGGTGTTGTGTCAGCGCCTCTTGGAGACTTCGAACTCAGGGACCTCTATAAAACCCAGTGGCGGCAAGTTCAAGGTCTTGCCGACTGTTTCTAGAAGAGATGGAGGCAAGAGTATCTTGCCGCATTACAGACAAGATGAAAATGGAAGGG
>NW_018127883.1:2296647-2328755 GCF_001952655.1 Monopterus albus | reverse complement strand
TTTTTTTTTTTTCCATCTTCAGTGCAAGATGCTATCATTGTTCCCTGGTTGTAAGTTGTCCTCTCACAGCTTGTTATCTTTGCCCTCTGATAAGGGTGTGTCACTGGGAGAGTGTCTGGTGTGTGTACGAGATGCACATACTTATACAGGCAGTGGTGCAGATGGTCACTGAACCCAGTACCCAGGGTAAAGTAAATCACACTGTAAATATTTGTCATACATACACCCAGATCCTAACAAATCTTGTCTAATGATCAGTTTAATAAGCATATTGATTCACCCTGCCTGTTACAGCCAAAGTGTAAGTTTCAAATCCAAAACAAACTTTTTGAAAGCCGGCTTCAGCCATCTGAACATGCATTTCCAATTTCCAGGACTTCAGACATTTGCATTAAATCGTGTTGTGAATTTTCCTATGTCAAATGTACCATGAAGAAGAAATGAGTCCTTTAGCCATCAGAATGCCCTGTAGTGCCTCAGTGTCGGGCAGTGTGTTTGACTGATTGCAGAGTACTGCTGATATGAAGAGTGGAAAGAAGGGTGAATCATGGGTCAGATAGTGTAGTATCTTCTTGATATGGAGGTATGCAGGCAGCCTGGGTACGGAGAGGTGTTGGTAGCTCTGGGTGGATGTTGGGGACCACTCGCCTATTTATCTCGCTCTATAGTTCCTTAAATGGATGTGAAAAGCCTAGAATGAAGATAAGATAAATAAGTGACAGAGATTTACTGTATATGCATTTACACTAGGGCTGTCATGTTTTGCTGATATTTAAGTCAAGCCGTTATGACTGCGAGTCCTTCCGGAATATATCAATTAATAAAATTTGTATGTATAACTAGACTTTTCATATATAATTTATATTTCCATGTCATTTGTTCTGTGTTTTTTGATCTTTATTTATGAGATATTTGTGGGTTGATTTCTAAAAGCCCAATTTTTGTTAGGATTGAATGATTATTATGGGTCACTAAGCTCAAAGGCGCAGTTTACTCCCTTGAAATAATGAATTATGTTTTCTAAAATATTGTGTCCCTTGGCATAAATGCTACTTCAGAGTCTTTTCCAAGATAACACAAATACTTTTCAGAGAGAGCATCAAGTGGATTTCTTTTTTCTTTTGCATGATGGTCTATAATTGATCTGTTTCACCTTGGGCCTTCACAGACATATTGATCCTCCCACTATGAATGCGCTCTGTTTTTCAATATGCTCCAACTCCTACATACACTACCAGTCAAAGGTTTGGATACACTTTCTCAGTGAACTGAAAGGGGAGAAGTGTGTCCAAACCTTTGGCTGGTAATGTACATGAAGGTTTGTGCTTACTGTTGTCAAATGTGTGTGTGTGTGTGTGGCTTTCTCAGGGAGATGAGGTGGTTTTGCAGAGTACCTTCACCTCCCAGGAGGAACATGTGAAGCTGTGTCTTGCTGCAGAAGGATTTGGCAGCAGACTTTGCAGGCTTGAGCCCACATCTAACTGCAAGGTAAACATCAGTGACTGCACATGCTTTTCCTCATTGCAGGAGCAATCCATTTTTCAGTTATTGTCACACTTCATCACTCAGTATATTTGACCTACTGCATCTTCTGTATGCTTATGGCCAAGATATATAGAAACCATACATTTAAAGACTTCGAACACAAGTTAACCTCTGTCTGTCTTTCTAAAGTTTTAAATGAAAGTTTTAATGAATGTCTGGAGAGCATGTTATTCATAATCTCAAAGTCCATTATGTTATGGTTTCCTACTACTCGGTCACCTCAATATGATCACCAAATAACACTTAATATTTAATAATTTTTTATCTAGGTTTAATTTGTTTTATTATTTAGGGTATTTTTATATTTATGCATTTGTATTTTTTGTGTGGACCAGACTCTTCTCCCTTTTCCTCCCCAGTTTGCAGTCCCCATTTTCCAGTTTGCTGCGGCTAATACTGTCTGTCAGACAGATATGGATCTACCTCAGTGACACATGCTCTGTCCTTTTCTTTCTGTCAGAATGTTCCACCAGACTTGTCTGTGTGTGGCTTTGTCCTGGCCCAGTGTCTCTCTGTCCGAGCCCTCCAGGAGATGCTGGCCCACAGCAAGCACCTGACTGCAGAGGTGAGAGTCTCTTCTCCCAGCTAACATTCCCAAAAGTAATTGCTATCTATTTTGTCAGTGGCTTTGATCTGTCCGTATCTCCACAGGTGTAAAATAATGATATAAAATGAATTTCAAATACAACCAGGTTCACCAGGGCATTTCATAATATAGACTTTATTTTGGTCTGTTTTTATTCATATGGAGCAACAAGGTTAACACAGACTTATGACACTGACAAATAATGAATTACAGAACTGGAATAGAGGGCATTTATGTAAAGTAACAAATGAACAAAAGAAGTAAGCATTCATAATTGTTTGCTCATTTAATTTTCTCTTTTCTGCTCAATTATTTGTGTAATAGTTGAATGTGACACTGTTTTCCATTTATCTTTCTTTTTTTTTTGTTTATTCACTTCTCACACTACTGTAGATGTGTTTTCACATGCTATGAGTCATAGTATGCTACATACATGATTGTGCATTCCAGGTGGGAGCTGGAGGAAGCCACCGCACCCTTCTATATGGCCAGGCTTTGTTGTTCCTACATTCATACAGTGGCATGGTGAGTCATCTTGATATAATGCAAATGTAAATCTGAAGATCTTACTTTTATTAACTTTATAAAAGATATTCATTCATATGTTCACTGATATAGATATGTTATTTTACTCCCAGTATCTCAGCTGCTTGTCTTCATCTCAGTCTTCAGCGGATAAGCTGGCTTTTGATGTTGGTCTGCAAGACAATAAAGCAGGTATTTGGTGTTGGGCATTTTTAAACTGATGAAAATTGTAATAGTTTTTTTTAGATATATGCAGTTTTTACCATACTCCATTGTGTTTATATAATTCTAATACCACTTCTGTGATGTTAACTGTGAGCAAAGAATATGGAAAATCCAACAAACTTGACTTTTTTCCCCTGTTTATGGCTCAGGTGAGGCATGTTGGTGGACTGTCCACCCAGCATCCAGACAGAGGTCAGAGGGTGAGAAAGTACGTGTTGGAGATGACCTCATACTGGTCAACGTATCCTCAGAGAGATATCTGGTGAGTCAGTAAGGGAGTAAAATTTCCTTTTTCTTAGATAAAGAATTTTCTTTAAATGTTTCAAACTGTCACAAATCTCAAACATCTGAACCTGTTTCAAGAAATAACAGAGGAGAACTAATTAAACGTTTGAAGTTGCTAAATTGAATTTGTGTTTCCTGCTGCTTTTCTTTCTTATGAGCTTTGCAGATCAGAAACTACTATTTAAATGTTATTGGTTTAATTCCCTTGAACTTCATTCAGTAGATGTTGGTCTGTGATCTCCCTGCCTCTGAGTTGTTTAGCATAATTTTATTGATAACAGTTATTGTTGAAGAAAAATCTAAAGTTGTATTTATTGTAGAGTCCATATTTTATTCCATCTGGTTTCTTCCCAGCACCTGTCCTTTGGCACTGTGTTTAACAACAAAAGCTTGAGTGACAGTCTGATTGTTGATGCAGCCTTCCAGCAGACTCTCTGGAGTGTTGCTCCCATCTGCTCTGGAGCTGGAGTTGCTCAAGGCAAGTTTCTACTGAAAAACAAACTATCAATATTTACAATGATATGACCCAACTCATTGTCATGCCCTAGAAATGTGATTGGTCACAGAGATGTGATGTCCCTCTGTGTTTGCAAATAGCTAGGGATGTCCCGATTGGCAGTTTTTTGGCTCTGGGTAGTCGGTGGTAATCGGCAAATATTCTCGGGGGGGCTTAATGGGCTGACATTGTGCTGATGCTGAAAGTACGTCTTTGTCCATCTGGCAGTATTTTGTGTTAAAAAGCAAAACAAAATACTAATGAAAATTATGTAATATTAATGTAGCAGACGGCAGAACTTCGTAACGATTGCTATGTACACCGAATGTGCTAAGTTTCCATCATTGAGGTGAGATCGAGTGATAGTTATACCTTTGAAAATGTCTCACTCTGGAGTTGCTGGAACTACAGAGAAGCACTCAGTTCACTCTGATTATTCAGTGGTTTTACAGAGTAATGCCTCTTTACTTCATAAATGATCTTCAGCCAACAGCAAACAGTGTGCTGTCTGTGTGTCCACTGGCTGCAGAGAGGTTACAAACCCGGCAACAGCCACTTTCATTGTGTCCTGTCATCAATTTATCCGAATATCTGAATGCTAAACTTGAAACCCGCTTACCTACCCAACGAACGAACATTCAAATAGTTGGATATATGGGTCCAGCCTTACAAATAGATATTGGCAAAGAGACCAAATCAGGCTGCAGATCTTCAAATGCAAACTTTAATGGTGCTACTTAGTACTAACTGAAAGAGCTGTGGCTGCAGTTACTGTGAAGCAAACCTTCTGCATGATTGTGCTTAGAGTAGTTAGCCTTGTTTATATGCCAGTTATAGGCAACAGTTGGTCTGTGTCATACAGTGCAAGCAGTAAAATGTTTCTTTCAGCAGAGAACATGTCTAGTGTCTGTTGTGCTAACTCTAGGATACCTAAAGGGGGGTGAGACATTGCGGCTACTCCACAGCCACAGTGATGCATGTCTGACAATTCCCTCCATAGAACAGGGAGAGGAGCTGCAAAGGTAAATCATTTGAAAAGTCCAATTACCTTTCATGTGGATGAAATGTCATTGTGTCCCCTGATCATACCTGTTTATCCAATGTAGAATAATGCATTATGAGACTGGATCAGTCTCTATCTACGCCCGCTCTCTCTGGAGGCTGGAGATTCTGCGCGTTGTGTAAGTATACATGGAATTTGATGTGCTCACAGGGACGTAAAAGGAATATTTACCCTCATACTGTTTAAATTGTCATATTGGAAAATAAGCAGTTTGTGTAGGACACATTTTGAAAAATATTTGTATAGTCTCATTTGCAGAAACTCTTAACACAAAAAAAGAAACCAATGAAGTCATACACACAGTAGTTGAAAGTAGTTGTTGTTAAGATATTAGATGGAGTCTGTATCATTTTGCACATACTGCTACTGGTCCAGAATTTCTGTTTCTGCTGTTTTTGCCCACAGAGGCTGTGCAGAGTTGCTGGCACAATGTTTGATATTGCTTTCCCAGAATGGAATTAGGGCAATGTGTCCCGTGCTTGCTCCCCTGGCATTTCAACAATAAAGAGGAAAAAACTAAATGTAGCAGACGGTTTGGTTTATTTTAACAGGAAACAAATCCAACAAAAACAGAATGCTTTTGATATTCCTCAGCTGGAGTGGTAGACATACATGCTGGGGGCAGCCATTCAGACTGTGCCATGTGATTACTGGGAGGTACCTGGGACTCACAGAGGAGAAAGGCCTGCATCTGGTTGATCGGCACAAGGCTGACATCAACACAACCTCTTTCTGTTTTCAATCCTCAAAGGTCAGAAGAAATGCAGTACACTGTACTGTCTTTTTGACATCTGTTTGTGACGAGTGTAATAACAGATTTTTATTCACAGGAGAGGCTTGACACTGGTACAAAGACTAATGTTGATGGCATGGGGATCCCAGAGATCAAGTATGGAGATTCCATTTGTTACATTCAGCATGTAGCTTCTGGCCTCTGGCTCACCTACCAAGCCACTGATGCAAAGTCTTCTCGCATGGGAGGAACGCAGCGAAAGGTAAAGATGCTATCATTCCTGAGTTAACTAAAGGTGTATGCCTCATTTTATATTTTGGCTGTCTTGTGAGAATGTTCAGTGTGAAAATGCATTTCAAGCATAATGACCAAATCAATAGGAAGTGGTTGCAAATGTGTTTCTAGGCCATTTTACACAGTGAGGGTCACATGGATGATGGGCTGACGTTGTCACGTTCTCACAAGGAAGAATCTCACACTGCCAGACTCATCTGGAGCACTATTCTCCTCTTCACTCACTTTATCAGGTACTGGATGCCATATATAGACCCTCAGACATTTGTGGATACCACATTGACATGGTTACACTGGCAGTGTAGTGCAGCATTCTCTCCCTTAGGAGAGAGAGAGAGGCTTAATTTTATACTACTTCTTCAGCTGACAGTGAGTTTATACTGTAGCACAGTCTTCATACAGTGTCCTTGTTAGAGAAGCACTGATAGATTGACTTATTGCAGATATATTGGTATTGTGCATATACTGGCTCATATGTAAGGGATTTCAGTACAGACATACTAAAACTGGGTTTGACGTAGTTTAGAAACAGTCTTCATTATATAATTTGCCCACCAGAGAGCAAAGATAATAATATAAATCACTAATTAATACAAGTATCTTTCAGTAAATATCAAAGGCCTCAAAAATCCATAATCTCTCAGGCTGGAGCGCTTGTGGTATAGGAGGGGTACTTTGGATTTAGGTATCACAGAACATCCGACTTCTATGGCTGTGTATGAGATCTGCCATGGTATTGTATGTGTGTGTACACGGATTTCTTGTTGCACAAAGCTCAGTACCATAGCAATACCCAAAAAACATTTTAAAACATGATGAGAATTGCTATCATGCATTTAAGTTGCAGTTGTAAAATCAAGTGCCTTGCTTGCACGCCACTGAGAGAAGGAATCCCTTGTGGCTTGGATGCTATCTCAAACATTTTGTTTTGCCCTTTTCAAAAACAACAGTTTTATTTATATAGCCCACAATCATAAATTTGCCTCTGTGGGCTTCTGCAACACCCTTCACCCTTAGACCTTGCATTCAGATAAAGATGCTATAGCATGAGTATTATAAAAAATGAATTTTAAGACTCCTGCTTTTTATCATATTAAAAATATCTCTAGAGTACAGCCATATCTCTTTCAGTGTTACAGAAAGATTAATACAGTACACACTTTTTTATCTAGCAGACTGGAGTTTTGTAATGCCCTCCTCAGTTGTCTACACAAAAACGTCATAAATTCGTTAGAGCTGGTTCAGAATGCTGCTGACCAGGACCAGAAGGTGAGATTATACCTGTTATTGTTATTTGTTTCCTGTCAGTTTTTGTATTAATTTTAAAGGTCTTTTACTAGGTTTTAATGCATTCTGTGGTCTTGCACCAGCCTACTTACCAACATGCTTCCAGTGTATGAATGATGAGTCTTGTAGTTGTTCCAAAGTACAAGACAAAACGTTTGAGGCAGCTTTGAGATTTTATGGTCCAAACTGTTGGAACTGTCTGCCTGAGGAACCAAGAGCAGCTGAAAGTGTTCTTAAAACCTACCTCTTTGGTTTGGCTCTTGATTTAAACATTTTACTGTTGTTATTTATTATGTGCTATTGTTTTTACCATGTTATACCTATTTAATTTATCTAGATTTTTTGTTTAATTCCATCCTTTTTATTTTTTTATTACATTTTTTTTTTTACCTAATTGCTTTATTCTGCCTTATTGTCATTTATATGTGTAAGCACTTTGAATTGCATGAACCTGTATGGAAGGTGTTGTATAAATAAAGCTTGAATTGATTAGAAAAAATTGTTGGGTCAGTGATATTGCTCTGTTTTGAATCTGGGTTTGTTTTGATGCAAGATGATTTGGAAGTCTTGTAGTTTGAGTCCAGCCACTTGAAACTAGTCACCTATGATATATTGTTGTATTCTTTATCCACCTTTTCTTTAGGAAACTGGATGGTTTCAGCCAACAAGGAAAAATACCCTCTGTCAGCCCACCAATGGAGATAGTGAAGTGCAGTCTGCAGGATCTAATAAACTATTTCCAGCCGCCACCAGAGGGGCTAAGCCATGAAGTTAAACAAAACATCATGACAGCACTAAAAAATCAGCAGAACATGTTTCAAGAAGAGGTAAATCTTTATATGTGAATTGATAAAGTGGTCTTACATGTGATGATGGTGGTGCTATTTCATAAGTATATGTGCCCCTGTTTTTTCCCCCAGGGTGTGATAGATTTGGTCCTAGATTGTATTGACCACCTCCACCAGTATAGTAGTGCCTTACATCTTGCTGAAGCTGCTCAGAGTGAGATAGGGGAAGAGTGGGAGACCATCCTCAACTGTTTCTATGAACTGCTCGGTGAGAAATAATGCATCTTCTGAGGATAAATGGCTCCCTACACACTTCATTTTCCATAGACCACAACATGTTTTATCTACTGACAGACACCAAATGGATGCATTTTTTCTGTTTAATATCCACTAAGCTGTTGATAACCCATTTAAATGCATTAAAAAAAATCCCTGTCTTCAGACCTAAAATGCAAAAATTTAGTGTGAACTCTGCATGAAATACATGTATTTGCCTTAGTACCCAAGTAGTGTGAATTCTCAATTATAGTCGCATGTTTCCTTTTTTTCTCCCACTTCAGCTGCTTTGATTCGAGGAAACCGTGGAAACTGTGCACGTTTCTCAGCCTCACTAGACTGGCTGATTAGCAGGCTAGACCGACTGGAGGCCTCATCTGGTTGGTTGAACTTGTAGTCATTTTAATTTGTAAAACAATTATATTTTTGTGTTATTTTTCAGTTGTTTTATATCATTACCTCCACCAAGGGGGTAATGTTTTTCTGGCATTTTTGTTGGTTTGTTCACAGCATAGTTCAAAAGGTGATGATTGGATTTTGATGAAATTTTTAGGCGAGGTAGGGTATGACCCACAGAAAAATCCATTAGATTTTGGTGCTGATCTGGATCATCATCTGGCTCCAGGGATTTTTTTAAAGGATTTTTTACTATTGCGTGATCAGGCCACTTTCAGTTATTTTTCTTGACAAGTTAGGACGATTCTAAGGGCCCACGAACTTTGGGGGCCCACAGTCTGTGGGTAGAGGGCCCAACTTCAAATTTTTTCATAGGGCCCAAAACTGCTAGCTGCGCCCCTGGGTTTAGGTATACACTGACATCTGCTATACATTTGGCATTTATAGCTTATCGCAGCATCATTGAAAAATATAGAAATACAGACAGTAAATACAGGGAACTTTCCATACTCTAATGAGCAGCATACTGTCATGTACAGGAGTCTTGGAGGTTCTACACTGTGTCTTGTTGGAAAGTCCTGAAGCACTCAACATCATCAAAGAAGGACACATTCATTCCATTATCTCTTTTTTAGACAAACATGGATGCAACCACAAGGTAATATTTGCAGGTTTTTGTGTGCATTTGATAAAAAAAAACATTATATTGTCATTATGGTCATGTCTTCACTGCATGTATTGGCTAAAATGCAGTAGTTCACCTACATTTTGTGTTTATGGAACAAACCACATGCATTATTATCATCAGTGTAAATGTCACCTAATCATTTACCATTTGGAAAACAACTGACATCGGGGTTTCACTAATGCAAAAGCATAGAAACACGTTTTACAGCTTATGGCATGCGGTATTTGATTTGTTCCCTAATGTGGGATTATTTCCATGTGTTTATTGAGCTATTGCTGGGTGAAGTGCTGACGGGTTATGTTCCAGGTGCTGGAGGTGCTGTGCTCTTTGTGTGTGTGCCATGGCGTTGCAGTGCGATCCAATCAGAACCTCATCTGTGACAACCTCCTGCCAGACAGAGACTTGCTGCTCCAAACGCGTCTGGTTAATCAGGTTATCAGGTACAATTTAGAATGTTTCCTCTAAACAAGATTTGGTCAGCCATTTTTCTCTTTTCCATTTGGTGCAATCCATTGTAATTCAGTGTTTTTCTAAATTGGTCTGTATTTAGATGTCTCTGATTTTGTCTATGTGGTACATTATACACAAGAATCAGCTATAAAAAGTTACACAATGTACTGTATATTAAAATTAAACATGTTATAGCAAAGGTCATGTTGAATCATGTAAATATTGCAATATTCTATCAATTACTCAGTGACTGAGGGTCTTTTCCTGTGCTTTTATCATGTGTGCTCATGCATTTGTTTGAGCAATGTTTGTCAGCCACAGGGATCTCACTGCTGCAGGCCTTGGTATGATGTTGACATCCTTGATACAAGATATACTTTAGATTCACAGTACAGCACTCATCTTTTCTCTGTTGGATTTGTGTTAATTGAAAAATTGCTAGTCTCCTTCAGTTCATCTCTTTATTTGCTGCACCAATTATTTTTCTCTGAATAGATCAGACCAGTAATGCTGATGTCAGAGCACAGATGTCTTTGCCTCAGCCTCTTAAAGTGAGACTTTGAAGAGATACCTGCTGCCAGAGGTGCCATGGCTCAACGGAGTTAATATTTGGACCTGTTTCATCATATTTCATGTTCTTCTTGGCCTCTCAATATTTTGGACCACTGTGTCAGTCTGATTTTGAAGGCAGCTTCCATTGTTCTTTTCCTTTTTGCTCTATCTACCCTTTCTTCCACAGCATCTGCCTTCTTTTATCATGCTTGTCTCTATCAGCAGGCCATTTTGTTCCTCAGGCCTTATCGCTTATTTTGTTACATACATATACTTCACACCTGCTCAGCCTGTTCCTCAGCTCTTTCTCCTCAAGCCATTTCTTCTTCACTTTTACTTCTTGTTCACCTGAATGTCTTATTACTACATCTTTTTTCTCGTTTCTTTTATCTCATCAGTTTTCTTAATTTTCATTTTCTCCTCACCCAACACATTTTTATCAATTCTTCCAGATGCTCTTGATCACATTCTTATTTATTTAGTCATCCTTCTTCTCCACTTTTATTCATTCTCTTACATCATCTTAACCAGGTCGTACTTTTCCCTCTTAGTCCTTATCCAATTCTCTCAATTCCCGCTATCTGTTCTCATATCCTCACCGTCACGAGATTTTAGCAAGGGCAAGGTTATTGTCATTATATGAACTGGCATTTATTCTCCAGACACCGTGTTGGTCAGACTTAATTCCAGCAACACATTTGTGATTTTCACATCCACATACCTCCCTGTGTTGTTGTTTCTCATACTTGGATTCCAAATTATCTCTGGTAATTTAGTTTCAGCACTGTTATTGGGAGGTCAAAAGGAGAACTCCTACAAGAGCCCAGTTCTCTGTTCATTAATTTATATATTTGTAAACGTGCAGTGTGTTGTGCTCTGTATGGGCTGCATAGGGTAACCAGTGCCCTGTGTAATCATCTACCAGAGACAAGCCAATGCTGTTTATCTTACTCATACTTCTCATCCTAAGTTTCCAGTTTGGCATCTGGATTTTTCACAGTAGGTAATAAATATATCCAGAGAATTTTTTTCAGAATTTTCTGCTTCTCTTGGTTGTACTCACAGTTCCTTTGTTTTACAGTTCTCTAACATTTATGTAAAATAAATACTATAAAAATATCAAACATATATAACTACATCTACTGTACATGCACTACTGTCTTCTGTATTTTTACCCTTTTGACTGCCTTCTGTGTGTACTTCACTACAGCATGAGACCAAACATTTTTCTGGCTATGGGGGAAGATTCAGCTCAGCATCGAAAATGGTACTATGAGCTGGTTGTGGATCATGTTGACCCCTTCCTCACATCTGAGCCCACCCACCTACGCGTTGGCTGGGCTTGCACTAAGGGCTTCCACCCCAGGCCCACAGGAGGAGAAGGCTGGGGGGGCAACGGGGTGGGAGACGACTTCTGCTCCTATGGCTTTGATGGGCTTCACCTCTGGTCAGGTGATGATGAGAATGAGCAAGAGATACACGATTTGGAGCAGAGTACAAATGCTACTGAGGAGCTTGCTCACTGAACTGTGATTCCACATGTAATCATATATTTGTTAGGAAGCATAATAACGAGCCATAAATGATTCATGACCTGGCCTACAGTAATGATTTGTGTTCTGGAATCTTGAATCCTTTCATAAATAGAATTACATACAAGTTGAAAACATGTACATACAGCATATTGCTCCACATCAGATTGGAGCAAAATCAGATTAAAAATCCATTTTATTACATTTAATGCAAACACCATATAAACTGTATTTGCCATGTTTGGCTAAAAAGAGCAATAAAGAAATTACATTAAATGGATGCTCTTTAATTTGCCTGTTTATAAAACTTGAAATCTCAGCAGCTATTAAAATAAAAGCATTGCTATTGTTGAACAAACCTTATTTATTCAGAGAAAGCTAGTGGCATATTGCTTGTTCCTTAATCCTGCACAGAGAGAAATGGAGATTAATGATAATAAGTAAGCTGGGGTAATGCTTGCAGTAAGTAATGCTGCAGCAGTACATTTGATCTTGACAGAGATATGTTTATGCTAAGTTAAGATCAATTTGGAATACTGGGAAAAGGGAACAGTTTCATAACATTTTAGTCTTGTCCAGTATAAGGAATTGCCATGCAGACTGATTCCATATATTGCATAATTTTACTGAACTGCACTTTGCAGGAGCACCATTAATGTGCCCCTGCTTCTGTGCAGGTATTTAGACTTTACTGCTGTCTATACAGTATGTTTTTTTTTTCATTTGGGCTTAATTTCATTAAACCTGAACAGGAAATGTTTGATCTTTGTAAGCTGTTGCTCTCTTTTTTCAAACAATAAAAAATAAATCTGAATATGGATGATCTTAAAGACTGTGTCTCCTGCATCTCAGGCTGTGTTGGTCGGAGAGTGACCTCTCCCTTCCGTCACCTGCTGAAAGATGATGATGTGGTCAGCTGCTGTCTGGACCTCAGTGCTCCCTGCATCTCTTTCCGGGTCAATGGGCTGCCTGTGCAGGGCATGTTGGAGAACTTCACTGCTGATGGACATCTTTATCCCGTGGTCAGCTTCTCAGCTGGAATCAAGTCAGTAGTGGACATGTGCTTGTATTTAAAAGTTCTGCATGTCAGTCATGGTTTCATTCCAAAGGTAATTTTAACTACTAGTAATTTGTTTTCAAGGGCTGTCCCTTTTTTATTGCACAGACTGCCTGTGTTTATGTTCCTCTCACTAAATACAGTAAATTCCTACCTTGTTTTATTTCTTTTTCTGGGCACCAGCGTTCATTTTCTGTTTGGGGGAAGGCATGGAGAGTTTCGCTTCTTACCCCCACCAGGATTTGCTCCATGCTCTGAGTCTCTGCTACCTGGGGTCAAGCTGAAGGTAGAGCCGTGTCAGAAATACATCTTACATCGTGAAGAAGGAAAACAAGAGCTCATTGGCCCTTTAGTACCCCTCAATCCAGTTACCTTCACTCCCACACCTGTAGACATCAGCAAGGTAACCAGAGTTCATTTATGATTCCGATTTTTATTTTGCAACAGGCGACAGACATTATATCCTATTTGAAGTTGTCTGTGTACACGATATACAGGGTAGGATATCACTGTAGCTGTCCATTTAGTTCACCATTACTATACTCTCATAGGTGGTATTGCCCCTGCAACTTGAGGACATTCGTGAAAAAATGGCTGAAAATATTCACGAACTCTGGGTGATGGACAAGATTGATCTTGGATGGACACATGGACCTGTAAGAAGAGAGAAACACCGGCAATAACTGAGCATCTCACATTAGTAAATCATTGCATATATTGAATATTGAAATGTTGTCTAAAAGCTTTGGTGTGTGAGAAATTAATACCTTACAAAAAATTTACCCCAGCTTACATCAGTGTTGCTTGTAGTTTGAAAATTATTAGCTTTTGTCATACAGGTGAGAGATGAGACTAAGAAGCATGATCCCTGTCTGGTGGAGTTCTCCAAGCTGCCAGAGCAGGAGAGAAACCAGAACCTTCAGGTGGCTCAGGACACCCTTAGGTGAGCACTTTTGTTGTTACAACACAGTAGACAAAAATGGTGTGTTGAAATTATTTAAAAATACAATGCAGTGTCTGTCAGGGCTTTTCATAACTTTTTCTGTTTTATTTATTTATTTTTTCCACTGCAGGACTCTCAATGCCCTTGGTTTTCACATCGGATTAACTGATGACCGTGCTGAGGAGAGAGTCCAATACATGAGATTAGCCCCCAAGTATGTACATATTTCATAGTATAAAACAAACTAAGTATACCCCTGGTTGATATGACTAAACTGTTAAGTTATTGCAAATCTTCTCTCTGTATTTTTGTTTATTAGCTAAAACCAAGAAGAATGAAGCCATATAGTTTAAAGATGTTTCTCTAATTAAAGTATAAATAAGGCTCCATATCTAGAACCAGCTGCATGTACAATAAAGGTCAGTGTACAGTATGTATGACTTTTGTTGCAGTGGTCACAGATTTATTTACGGCTGACACATTGAGATTGTACTTCACAGCCTGTATTTTCAAACTAGTTTGTTTAACCTGTTTGTTTTTAACTGTGCATCATGTTAAATACTGTACCATTCACTTTACCTTAAAAATTGTCCAATTATTGTAAGATGGTACAATTTTGAATCATGTAACAGTTCAGTGATTTTGCACAGGGGTGTACTTAGTTTTGTTGTATACTGTATATAATGTTGTTTGGAGCAGTTGCACATAGCTGTGATGACTATGCACTGTATCTTAGTCATGAATGCTGTAAAAGCAGAAATACATTATTTCATTCCCTTTCTCAGGTACGAGCAGGCCACTGGCTACAGACCTTCCCCAGTAGACTTGAGCCAGATTTTTCTGAGCACAGCCCATGAGAATGTGGTTAATTTGCTGGCAGAGAATGAACACAATGTTTGGGCCAGAGAGCGCATCAAGCAGGGATGGACCTATGGAACCCAACAGGTTTACGCTCTGTATTCTTTCTGATCAGGAATTGAGGAAATGCTTTTGAACAATGTGCTTGTATGTTGGTTTACTCAAAATTAGTTTTTTTTGGATAGTGTATTCCCTGTACATACTGTAGTCTCTGTGACATAACACAGAAACAACACAGTGTGGCAACACAAACAATATGGTGGCCATTTTTCCTTTTTACAACTGTAATTTTTAGGATGTAAAAGCAAAGCGGAGCCCATACCTTGTGCCCTACAGCCTGCTTGATGAAAGGAGGAGGAGAGTGGGCAGGGAGAGTGTCAAAGACGCTGTCTGTATCCTGCTGGCCTACGGTTACAGCCTGGAGCCCTTTAACCGGGAACAGAGTATGCTCAAAGCGTTCTTATCAGTCTTGACAGTTGTAATTCATTTCACTTGTATTTATTGTAATAAATGTAAATTTAATACATCACACTTTATCAAGTAAAACTAATGCAGATTATTTGTTGCACCGTTTTACAGAATATATATATAATACTGCAGTGTTTGTCCATGTTACTGTATATTAGATACAATCCATTTAATGGAGCTTGAATGCAAATGTGTTAATATTTTAGCAGATAACCCTACTTTGTTGCTTTTATGGTTTTGCAGCCACGTTATCAAACACACATCTCTTCTCTGCTGAGAAGTGCAGAGTGTTCAGACCAGATAAATCATACGCCGTGACCCGGGGGAAGTGGTATTTTGAATTTGAAATATTGACAGCAGGGAGTATGAGAGTGGGCTGGGCTCACCCAGGCTGTACCCCAGATAAAGAGCTTGGCTCAGATGACAAGGCATTTGTCTTTGATGGATTTGAGGTGAGATATTTAAATTTGTTTGTGTTTATTACAGCCACATGGCCAGTATTGTTGTTCAAACTGCATTAAGTCTAGATTACAGTGGAACTTTGTCACAGTATAAGTGTGTTGCAAAATGTGACTTTATGATCCCACAGTTTTTGTGTTTTGTTGATCTACTCAGTCTAGAGAACTGCATCTCAATGTAATAAAAGTCAGAATTGAGAGATTTACAAACGTACAACTGGTGTGTTTGGAGAGCAGACAGCAAAAGAGCTGTCGTCCTATGTTTACCTAATGAGAGGAATTGAAATATCCCATTAAAAAACAACATTTGCAACTCATCCTGTACTGAGTTGGTTCTTTTACTGCTTTTCTGTTCCTGTGTGGGACTTTTACTCGTCCCCTTTTGTGACTAAATTGTCTTCCTGTTGCTTTCAGGCTCAGTGGTACCATCAGGGCGGTGAACCTCTGGGACGTCCTTGGCAGAGAGGCGATGTGGTGGGTTGCTTGGTGGACATGGTTGAACACACCATGATTGTCACACTCAATGGAGAGGTGCTATTTAATGAAAGAGGATCAGAGCTGGCTGCCAAGGATTTCAATATCAGAGACGGTCTGGATGATTTTTTTTTTTGACATTATACAGTGAATTGTACAGACTAGATACTGTCTACTTTGGTTAAACATCATTTAACTTGTATACTGGGTTTCCATACTATATGAATGCTCAGCCACTCCTTGGCACATTTAATAATATATTATCAACTCAACTGTCTACTAAACTGAAAGATAATTAAGCATGACATTGGGTTTTAAATTAGCAATGCTATCCTTTTCATGAGAAAGTTTGACTTATATCCTCAATTTAACTATGTTTATCAGAATGAAATTTCCATATATTCCCTAGGCCTGTTACCGGTGGTCAGTGTTGGGGTGAACCAGATGGGGAGGCTTAACCTGGGCCGCCATGTGGACTCTCTGCAGTTCTTTACTGTATGTGGCCTGCAGGAGGGCTATGAGCCATTTGCTGTCAACATGGCCAGAGACCCACCCCTGTGGATGAGTTGGAAAAACCCTCATTTTACTAGCATGCTGCCTGATGATCACACCTTACAGGTTAGTGTACCCAGTAGTTTAGTTTATATGCCTTTTCAGGTATGTAATATGGTGCACTATTTTGTGAAATATTTAAGTACAGGCTTCTACAGGGGTCTACTGGATAATTTACATGAATTCTGATCTCATTCAAATTTTATTCAAGGTCACTAAAGTTAGCAGCTCAGTGGAGTCCTTTCCCATCCTGAGGGTCTCTCAGCAGTTGTTTGCACACCATAATGGAGACAATGAGATGGGCTTTTATCGGCTCAGCATGTCTGTTGAATGTGCTGCCATCCTCACTAACCCTGCGGGGGCTGTGCTTCCAGTGGCCTCCAACACTCTCTCTCAAGGTTCAGATGATATCACATCATATCATGCACAATATGTTTTAGTTAGCCACTGAGAACTTGAGAAGACTACACAAAAGATGGCAATTATGACTTGTTTGGTTGACCATAAATGCAAAAACAAAAATACCTGAGAAACCTAAAAATACCTGATGCATCATGTAAATTTAAAAATGTAAAAATTACAGGCCAAATACAAGATAAAAATTTAGTGAAATAAGTATGAGATCTTGCTAGATGTTTTGCTTTTACACAGATTATTCACTGTCCAGATTACTGATATTTTACTGTTATGATCTTGATGAACAGTTCTGCTTAATCTTCCTAGGGACCTGCTTTAATTAATTCTTGTTGTCTTTATAGGAAAGAAAGAACAGGAAGAAGTGGACTCTGACTTTGAAGTGCTGATGAAGTCGGCTCGCAGCTTTGGTGGTTCAAGAGATGAGCTCAATCATAAGGATCATAGCCAAGACAAAACATCAAGATTGAAACAAAGGTAGGTTGGGATGAAACTAAATTTAGGAAAGTACAGAATGATGTGTTTATTGTATAATTTGGTATATAGAAAGGTAGGTATAAAGAAATGATCATTTGTTTCAGTAGTTTGGATAGTAAGGTACCAGTTATTAGGAAATGGTATGTATTTTATATTTATCCATATTTGCTCTGTAATCAATTGTGAATGAAGTTTTTTTTCTTACAAATGAAATTAGACAGAAAAAAATAAATGAAGACTGTAAAAAGGCACACAAATAGCAAATGGGCTCTCATGATGAATCTTTGTGATGTGTACATATTAATGTGTGTTTCTTTTTTTTAAGGTTCATGCTGAAGCGGACTAAACCAGGCCTAGTCAGTAGCAACTCCTCTGCACGCCTTCTGGAAGATGTTGTAGTCGAAAAAGATAACTATGATCATCTTATCCAAAGCCCTAGAGTAAGGCTTTGATTTTCTCTTTATCTCAACTCATCATAAACAGATAACCACTAAACATATAAAAAACTAATTACTGATAAATGCTTTAAATAATTAGTGTCAGAATGCACTAAAATGAAACTGAATATAATGTGGAATATGCACATTCACTGTGCTTCAGCTCTACATGCACTGTACAGGTTTAACAGCCACAGTAAAAACATAGAATGCATAATGCACATACCAATTATTGACACCAGCCGACCTCTTTGTTTCAGTATTACTACTCAGTGAAGATTCTTCCAGGCCAGGAGGCATTCAATGTGTGGGTTGGCTGGGTGACTTCTGACTTTCATCAGTACGACATGACATTTGATCTCAATAATGTCCACACTGTGACTCTCACTCTTGGAGACGACATTGGCAAAGTCCAGGAAAGGTTGGTGCTCATCAGGACTTGTATTATTAGTATAGGTGACTTTACTAAGTGTTTACATACTAATTGCAGCCAGGGATGTTGTTGATTGTAGTCATGATCCTTCGTGCACCATCAACATAAACTGTTATATAATTTTGTTTCCTGTATTATTGAAAAACTTCTGTTGTATTCCATTGTGCCTTAATTTAGCTACAAATTGACAATTTAACATATCCTTGTTCTTCTGCGCAGTGTAAAGAGGTATAACTGTTACATGGTGTGTGCTGGAGAGGCAACAGGCCTGTCTCAGAGTCGTAGAAGCACAGGACTGGAAATTGGCTGTTTGATCGACACATCCACTGGGCTGCTCACTTTTACCTCTAGTGGAGTGGAGATGGCCACCTTCTACCAAGTAGATCACACAGCACACTATCTGATTGGTTCATCCTATTTCTCTCCATCATTACCAAGTATTTTTCTTTAAATACTCGGTAAATACATTTATGCAAAATTATGCTAAGTTAATGCACATTGAGCCTCATATTAACCTAATATACAGTGGCTTCAGAAATTATTCAGACCTTTTGCACATTTTGTTGGGCTATATATTTAATTTCAAATGTGTAGACTCAACCCATAATAAAACATTTTAGACATTTTTGCAAATGTATTATAAATCAAAAATGGAAATTTCTCTTTCATAAAGATGGTCAGACCTGTTGCTGTGATGCTCCAAGCTGTGGTCAGATGCATTCTGTTTGCTTTAAATATTCTGGAGATTTGTCGAGTGAGACAAATGAACTTGATGTAGTTTAGAAATACTTGTGTACAAGGTCCCACAGACAAAAACCTAACCATGAAGTCCAACAAGCTACTTTCTGAAGCTATTGTATATCGCACATATAAATCTAATGCATTATTACTGTGAAATTGAGGGAGTACTGTCTCACCACTATTCAGGTGGAAGCCAGTACAAAGCTGTTTCCTGCTGTTTTTGTCAAGCCCACCACCAGCAACATGTTTCAGTTTGAACTGGGACGTGTTAAGGTAAAGGAACTTTAAATTATTAATCATGTCAGACATTACACATGTTTGTTGGCATGATGTATTGAAAGAAAAAACATATTTTACAAGTGTGGTTGAATCTAGTTAGACAGAATAGATTAGTAGATATTTAGATTTTCAGCCTGACATGATGAACAGTTCAGTGTTTTAACTTGTTTCATTCTTTGTAAACATTTGGTGGTCTATTATGCTGTTTTCTGTATTTGTCTTTCTTTCTATCCAGAATGCGATGCCGCTATCAGCAGGCTTACTCCGCAGTCAAAGAAGAAATGCTGATCCTCAGTGTCCACCAAGGGTCCAGGTCCAACATCTCAGCCCAGTTTCATGGACCAGAGTACCAGACCATGCATTAAAAGTGTCAGTAGATTGGCCAGATGAGCACCGTGGCTGGAGAGTCCAGTGCTCTGAGCCCCTTCAAGTCATGACCCTTCAGATCCCTGATGAAAACAGGTTAAAGAGCAGAAATAAACGTGTTTGGGAATACACATTCAAGTGCACAGGATGTGGCGCTTGTGTAGTTTATTTATAATGGTATTATTTGACATGTACAGTATCTCACTGTGATGTATAAACACGAGGCAGTACTGTAGTCAACAGCATGGAATTTAATCATATCTTTACCTTTTGATGACATACTTCTAGGTGTGTTGACATTTTGGAACTGTCTGAACTTGGTGAGCTCTTGACCTTTCACCACCACACCCTGCTCCTCTACTGCTCCTTATGCGCCCTTGGCAACATCAGAGTTTGCCATGTGCTCTGTAGTCATGTGGACCAGTCCCAGGTCCTTCATGCCATTCAGAATCCCCACCTTCCAGGTCCTCTTCGCTCTGTATTTTACCAGTTACTTATTCAGGTGATTGTTTGCAGTAATGTTTTTTTCCTCTTCTTATGATTACAGTCATTGATAAAATGAAATTTGAAATTTGAAAAAAATGAAATTTATTTCTGCTCACCAAGGAATATTGTTTTTTTTTTTAAATTCTGTAGGTTCACCTCAGCAGCCACACCACAGCATGTCTCATGATGAACCATGAATACATTGTGCCTATGACAGACCAGACCAGAGAAATCAGTCTTTATCCAAGCCCTGCTAATTGTGTAAATGGGAGGAATGGTCAACCTCCAGAAAGCATTCCCAACATCACTTTTAGCACATCCCTCAAACCACTGATGCATTTCTCATCTCCTTGCTTTGTCAGGAGTAATGAGATGGATGCAGGTGAAATAGCCCACTCAGACAGCCCAGAAATCCCTCTGGACATTTTGAAGAATCTGACTGTGGAGATGTTGACTGCTGGGGTACGGGCTGTGGGTCAGGATGTCAGGGATCCTGTAGGAGGCAGCATTGAGCTTCTGCTAGTTCCCCTAATTAGACTGTTCTGTACCTTGCTGGTAATAGGGGTATTTGGGGATGAGGACCTAGACAAAGTCCTGAGACTGTTGGAGCCGAGAGTGTTCTCTGTTGATGCTGAAACAGCAGAGGAGAAAGTGGAAGAAGTAACAAGCGATGATGAAAAGGAACAGAAAGAGGCCAACAGAAAGGAAAAGGACACCGCTAAACAAGGACTTCTTCAAATGAAGCTTTCAGAAGCAGTCAAACTTGAGGTGAACAAATAAGTAGATTTTTTTTTTTTTACATGTTTGTCTTTGTTCACATTACATTGGGTGTAATGTTGGATTAGCTTTGGATGCTGTGCTGTTAGATTCCTATAAACAGTTTAAAATTAATCACAAAGGTTTCATATCTTTATTTCTCCAGCTCTGCCATTTGCTGTCCTACCTGTGTGATTGCCACGTGCGGCACAGGGTAGAAGCTGTGGTTGCCTTCTCTGACAACTTTGTAGGTCAGCTGCAGGACAACCAACGCTTTCGCTACAACCAGGTCATGCAGGCACTCAACATGTCAGCCGCCCTCACTGCCCGTAAGACGAAGGAGTTCCGCTCACCTCCACAGGAGCAGGTTGAATGGGTTGAAATCTAGCTCAATCATGAATGTTAGCCAAGATGATTACGGTGTAAAAATACTAAGTTATGGTTTCTGCTATGTACCATGAGCTATGTACTCTAAAAGAAGAAAATGTTGGGTTGCTGTAATTCACAACATAAATGTGGAATATTGTCTTTACTGTTTGTGTCTTCAGATCAAAATGCTGCTGAGCTTCAGGGAAGAGAAGCAGCAGGAGAACTGTCCATGTCCAGTGGAAATCCAACAACAACTGCGAGACTTCCATCGCCTCCTTAAAGCACACTGTGGTTCGAACACAGTTTATCTTTGAGTGATGCATTATTAATCTTCATTCTGCCAGGGAACTATGAAAAAGGAAGATATCTCATCTTATTCTGTAACTGTGCAGGCATCAAATTGGACAATGACTCAGAAGATGAAGAGGATGTTAAGATGTCTGTAAAAGACTGGGTTCTCAGTCTCATTGTCCCTGGACTGAGAAAGGCTACCATAGAAATGGGGAGGTCTAAATTGCAGAGTGCTAGTAAGTGCTATTGTGTGAAAGGCTTTTCTTTGCCTCAGCATGTTTGTGGTACTGTGCTTTCTTTATTTTGTTACGTTTACATGATATGTTAATTTACCTCTATATGGGATGGTGCAACATTTTTGGTTCAGGATCAATACTACAGTATATTGGAACATAGCTGGGTTCTAATAAGACACAGCAAAATCTTAAATAATAACATGACAACATCAGTCAGTCACTTTCCATTAGCAAACATGGCAAATCAAAATTTGATGGGACAGCTTACTCTTCTTCTTTTATATACAAGGCTTGTGGGGCCTCATTCCTCTGCTTCTATCTTTACTTTTCACATGGTGGTACTTTTTCAGAGTCCCTCAATAAGCTGATCTCTAAGACAGTGGTGAGCTGGGCCCAAGAGAGTGAGATGGACGACCCTGAACTGTTTAGGGCTCTCTTCTCATTGCTGCACCGCCAGTATCAGGGCCTTGGGGGCCAAATGGCAGGACCACTTTGCAGAGCCTATACAATCAGCCAGGTTTCGGTGGAGGATACCATGACTCTCCTGTCCTCACTGGGCCAAATCCGTGCTCTCCTCAGTGTCCGCATGGGTAAAGAAGAGGAGAGACTGATGATCAGAAGACTAGGGTGGGTGGAAATTTAGATTGCAACATGGGGTTGCCTCTTTTGGAACCGCTTGATTGTGATTTTGTGGAGATAACATTGATTAACACACACATTAAAATGTCCTCTGTGATATGGAGTGTGTTCTTATAATTTGTCATTTTTTTTGTTTGCACTCTGCAGAGACATCATGAATAACAAAGTGTTTTACCAGCAACCCAACCTAATGAGGACACTGGGGATGCATGAGACCGTGATGGAAGTAATGGTCAATGTTCTTGGGGAAGGGGAGTCAAAGGTGAGAGAAGCATTAAAATATATATTAGTAATGTAGAGAATGCATGTGACCAAAGAAGCATGTCATCAGTATTTTTATTAATTGGTCAGTTGAACAGAATTGGTATCCCCTACTCCATATCCCAAAAGTAAGTGTTAGAAAAACCAAGGCAAAGCTATAATAATGTGTTCCGCATCATTAATTGGAAAATACTCCCTGCAATCGTCAGTTTTTTTAGTGTCTGCCTTCTCACTTTTTGCTTTTCTTATATCTATACATACATTTTTGTTAGGAGATTACCTTTCCCAGGATGGTGGCCAGCTGTTGTCGATTCCTGTGTTATTTTTGCCGCATCAGCAGTCACAATCAAGGGGCCCTGTTCGACCGTCTCAGCTATCTGCTGGAAAACAGCAGTGTTGGACTAGGTAAATCTGATTCTTTCACTTGTTTATGTATATGTACATTCTATAGGAACTCCTGTAGAATATACAGGAGTTACAGTATTACAATCCAGTAGCCCACCATTACACTACAAAACCTGATTTGTGAAGTCTAAAAGTTTGGTGATATAAAGGCCCACTTCTTTGTACATGGCTAACTCAGTGATCCAAATCCATATTTTGACATACTGTGACCAAAAGGCCATAATTACACACACACGCACACACACACACACACACACAGACAATCTGACTGTTAAAAGGCCATTGGAGCCAGAACATATGGATTTAATAACATTAAAATAGGGACTTATCATTTAAACTCTCAAAGTTAACAATGATAAATGCAGTGCTCACTCTATAAAGTTCTTCTCTGAGGTGCTGCTTTTGAGGGGATTTCAGTTTTTGGGCTCTGATAAGTTTGTGAAGATGTTAGGATGTTACTATAGTAAGAAACGTCAACATCCTGACATTATATAGTATTTAGTGTATGAGTTGGTTCTCTGATTGTTTTATGCCTTTGTCTCTCAGCTTCACCGTCTATGCGTGGGGCCACGCCTCTGGATGTGGCCTGTAATGGATAATATTGAACTGGCCTTAGCTTTGAGGGAGCATGACTTAGAGAAGGTGAGTTCGTATTCTGTGCCTTCTTCTACAGTATTTAACAGTCACCTTTATATCATGCATCCACAGATAAGTGCCTTGATCTACACTGAACATGATCTGCCATTGATTATTGTCATTTCACCTCTTATTTATGTTTGAGTGTTTCGGCAACACTTTCATTGTCTGTGAAGTCTTAAGATTTTTTTGTATTTTACTGTATTTTATTTACTCCCCACCACCTTCTTGCAGTGCATAGCGGTAATGTTTTATGGCACCAACAGTATACTAAGCAGCATATAGCGTAATAAGTGTCACTACCTGCATAACTACAACCAGTTACTCAAAATCAAATTATTAGTTAACATTTTAAGAAAGGCATCAGGTTAAGACAACATACAGTATATTAGATTTAACAAAGGAAAATTTGTAGTTTATAAAAATTGGTAACTGCCTCATCCCTTTAACCTAATCCAATCTCCAGGTGGTGCAGTACCTTGCTGGCTGTGGTCTCCAGAGTTGTCCCATGCTAGTGGCTAAAGGCTATCCTGATATTGGATGGAACCCTGTGGAGGGCGAGCGTTACCTGGACTTCCTACGTTTTGCTGTCTTTTGTAATGGTAAAAAATTAGTTCTACCCTTAAAGTTTGTCCAATCCAGCAGGCATTCAGTGCTTTAAATGACACGACACATTATCTAAACACTTTGGTGGACCTCATGCGTAGACATCTACGTAAGTCGGGCTGGTTGTTGGTTATCAATTCACTTCATGAAAAGTTGCAGTAGTCTTTATCTTCTGTGTGTTCCTTGATCACAGGTGAGAGTGTAGAAGAAAATGCTTACGTGGTGTTAAGGTTACTGATTCGTCGACCTGAGTGCTTTGGGCCTGCCCTGCGAGGTGATGGCGGAGAAGGTCTCCTAGCAGCCATGGAGGAAGCCATCAGGATCTCTGAGGACCCCTCTATGGATGGACCTTGCATTAAGTACCAGTCCAGCAGAACACTGCCAGTGTTAGAAATGTGTGGACACAATTTAAGATGTTGGAACTAAATTGGCATTGGTAAAGGGCTATCTGTGGCATCTTAGTACAGTTTTCAATTCTGCTGTAGCCACAACTATAGATGGCAAGGAATGTAAACAATTCAGTAGTTTTAGCGTTCCCATTTGTTTTCTGATTCATGGTGTAGAGCAATATCCATTTCTGCTGTATCACTTTCTCACACAGATTTGCAAGCTCATTGGTTTTGCAATAAAAGTTCACTATACTTTGTGTAAACGGCAAATAATTTGAGACCCTTAAATGTAAACAAAATTGTATTAGGGTGTAAGTCTACTCAGCACTGCCTTATCAAAAAAAAAAAGTTTAATTTATGATTACAAGAATACTTTTCTGCCAAGTTTTTTCAAGCATTAAATTGTTGGAATACATCATCTGTGTAGGACCAAACTGCCCTTGGTAAAGAGAGGATAAATTGCATACTGTAAATACAAAATTGTAAATGTTTAATGACATTGATTATTTTAAAGAATTTATGTGAGATGGGAGCTGACCCTTAATCTGTCTGCACAATTTCTGTTGTTGGCAATACATCCTGTTGTTATTTTAAATATGTTTTCAAAGTAATTAGAAATTTAGAGGAAGGCTTTTATCTGACTAACAGGCTGATTTATTGATCATTATTACAATCAGTCATAAATTTTACTTGATGATAAGCTTTTGACCGTCATTGTTGTTTCCTGTAATAGAGATGTTGACCAGGACAGTGATGATGACCTCGTTCACATGGGAAATGCCATCATGACCTTCTACTCAGCCCTCATTGACTTACTGGGGCGGTGTGCTCCAGAGATGCATGTGAGTGTCAACCCTTACCAGTCCTTTCTCATAAATAATCACTAATGTCTCAAACAATAAAGCTAATAGAGAAAGTCTGTAAATTGCCTTTTAACAAACAAGTCAGAGTGAGCCCAAAAAAAAACCCCAAACCAAAACAACAAAAAAATTTATTAGCTTTACTTGTACACATTGTTTTTTGACACAGAATACATTTAGACTGCAAAATGGGTTACAACGCAGCATTAGTAAGTAATTTATAGAGTCATTGAGCATCCTTACACTGAAGATGCACTATAGTACAAATTTGTATGTGACATGTTTATTTGCCAGTTGTGTTCATTATGTATTAATCTGAAGTAAGATGTTCATAAATGGTTTTAACAGTCTTTTCTGAATTGTCCAGTTGATTCAACAAGGCAAAGGTGAAGCCATTCGTGTCAGGGCAATTCTGAGGTCACTCATCCCCACTCAGGATCTTGAGGGAGTCATTAGCATCTCCTTTCAAACTCCATCTATGTCTAAAGGTCAGCTCATCCTACCATATTGGCGAATATTGCAATATTACAGCACCTTGAACTTGTACTGGGCCACTGCATAGAAACCTGGTTTTCCTGTTAAGACTGCCTATTAAATTGGGATTTCCTTTAAGATCTCATTAGATGTTAAAGCTCTATTCTGTGGCTATACTGTCTCTTTGACTCTCTTGTCATCTCACCAAATGTACAGTACCATTCACACTAGGCCATTATAATCTTTGGACATGACATGTAATGTTTACTGTTCATTTGTTTCTCCAGATGGTGTCGTGGTTGAGCCTGACCTATCTAGAGTGTTCTGCCCAGACCACAAAACAGCTATGGTGCTCTTCCTGGACCGGGTTTATGGCATCGATTCCCAGAGTTTTTTGCTCCACCTAGTAGAAGTTGGCTTTCTTCCTGACCTTCAGGCAACTGTTTCGCTTGACATTGTGAGGAGAGAACATTTTATTGCGTTGCCCCATTCACTTGCTTGAAAGATTCACTAACGTTTTAGGAGAGACCTGTAACCTCTTATTGATCCAAGCGGTACCCTGTCATCTGTGGAAAATATCCACTTCACTCCCCTCATATCCTTAGAGTTGACTTGAATATATTATAAAAAATACTGTCACTGTTGAAATATCCTCTTAAGTATGACTTGAGAGATCAATTTCACTGACTTGCATAAGACTTGGTTGTCTAGCTCCACTTAGGTAACTGGATTCCAATCTTTTTCATTGCAGACTGGATTAGGATCCACTGATATGGCCCTGGCCCTCAACAGATATTTGTGCTCAGCTGTGCTTCCCCTTCTCACCAAATGTTCATATCTCTTCTGTGGATTAGAGGACCATACCTTGCTGGTTGATTCTCTCATCCAGGCAGTCTACAGCCTTTCCAGGGCTCTCAACTTGACCAAGGCTCAGAGAGACACCATTGAAGATTGTTTGTTGGCTGTGTGCAGGTATGGTTTTTAGTTTGTACAATTAAGCAACTTACAAGTCTGTCTCCACAAAGTTACCATTAAGAAAGTCACTCATAAGATCAATTACTATGTGTGTGTGTGTGTGTGTGTGTGTGTTGGTAAGTGTAGTGTGCATCTACTCATGTGACTAATGTTGCACTCATTGGTGTCCCCAGTAAACTTCAACCATCTATGATGCAGCCTCTTCTGCGACGTCTTGTCTTTGATGTTCCCCGTCTCACAGACCACAGCAAGGTGCCACTAAAGGTGAATATGCAAACTGTAGTTTACTGTAATATATGTGAAACTGTACTGAAACACTACCTTAAAACCATACATTTTGATGACTTTGGTTAATACTTTTCATCTACCAGCTTTTGGCCAATCACTTTGAGCAAAGGTGGAAGTACTACTTGCTAAATGGAGGGCAGGGTGACCAGGATTTGGCCTCTGAAGAGGAGCTTCACCTGTCTACAAAGTTGTTCTGGGGAGTGTTTAAGGCCTTGTCAAAGAAGGTAAACCATACCGAATACCCGTGTCGGTCTCAAGATCACACTGAAATGATGAAAATTAGAATAATATTTTTCTAGAGCACCAGAAAAGTTTCAAAAAATGATTTCAATATTTGACATTGTAACCCTACTATTCATTTATCATTTTTTCTTTTTCTATCCTCAGTCTGTTTTAGGAGAAACAGCTAAATGCATACTAATGTTCTCCATTAGAGTACTTCTAGGAGAACCTGACTGGAGAAAGCTATAACACAGTTGAGATAAATTTTTCATATGCTGGTGTGAAACCTCACACTTTTGGAAATATGAGAGACATAATAACTGAAACTTCTCTCTGCTCACTGTAGGTATGCTGATCAATTTTTATTTATTCTGGGAAGCCAGATGAGAGCAAGCTCTCATTCCTAATGGTGCCCTGACAATACATCAACCAATTAACACCACACACAAAATAAAATCAGTATTAAAAATATTACAGTATAACAAAATTAAAGACAGTATATCTGTCAAACACTTAACTGACTGATTCAGAACATTAAAACATCAACAAAATAAGTTCATGGGGTCATTTCAGGGCACATGTGGCTCACATCAAATGGCCTCAGGAACAGAACTCCAAGTCCGCATTACACAGAATTGCATAATTAACGTCGAGTATAACTTGCTGTATATGTACTGTAGCTTTAGTGTACTGTATTTTGATTTCCTGCTTAATGTATGCTTTTGACTTAATTTCTTAAACACCTTGTAAATGAGACTTTTCTTTTCTTGGGGGACGAGATTTACAACTAGATTTCAGTTAGAGAAATTGGATTTCTTGGTACCTTGACTAATATTCTAACAAGGTTTTTACATGGCTACATGTTGTGTGCGAGATGATTTTCAGGGGAAGTATTTCTGCAGCTGGGATATGTCTTTGTATTCAGAGTAATTCAGTTCAATGTGTTGCTCAATTTGAATAAAATAAAAATGTTACTCAGCTAAATTGTGCTTTGTTAGTATAATTAAGACACATACACACTAAGAAAGAAACAAGAAACACAAGGACACACATTGTTACTTCTACAAAGCACCCAAGGCCATTCTTCATCAGACTCAGCAAACTGTAGAGCTACGAAGGCATTTCTGTGACTGGATGTCAGCTCTGCTCTATGATAGATTTTGTTCAGGAGTCAGGGGCTGAAAGAAATCTGATAACTGACCAGAATATTAGTGTAACCAGGTTATTGCAGTTTGTGAGCTGCAGTAGTTCTCCAGTGTCTTTCCTAACCTGATCTCCTGATGTACATCTCCCTCCTATGACAGTTGCAGTAATTTTGTGTGGGTGATGGTGACAATTTTTTTTATTTTCTCTAATGTTCACAGATATTGGTACAGGAAGGCAGGCTGGTGGAGGAGGACCTGCTGATCTTTGAAATCTCTTCGATCATGTGTCTTGATAAGTCCCATGCTCTCTCTTTCTTTGTTTCCACAGCCTTATGAGCCTCAGTTATTTAGGCTGTGTGTCCAGTGCCTGGCTGCTGTTGCCAAGGCCCTGCCTCCTGACCATATGGACCCAAGCTGTGTTTCTCAGACGGGAAAAATAACATCCATGGACACAGATGGGCACTTTGACCCTCAGCCCGTAGATACCTCCAAGTAAGATGCTGACCCAGGGATATTTAACGACTATGGCCAAAAAATTGCTTGTTGTTCATACAGAATATTCTAAAGATGAACTGTTCTGCTCCACAGCAAGTGTAAGCTGTCATTAAGTAGCCAGAATTGACCTCGTAGCAAAGTATCATATTTATATAAGTGTGAATATTAACACTTATTTAAATCTTACCATGAATAATGCAGAGTTGTATTCAAATGAGAATTTGTGTGATTGAGACAAATGACATATAATTTCTTTCCCTGTGCTAGTGTGTCCGTTCCAGAGAGACTGGAGTTTGTAGTGAACAAGTACGCAGAGCATACGCATGAGAAGTGGTCACTGGACAAGGTAATATCAACATAAATATTTTTCAAATTTGAATGGTTGTGTAACATTGGCAAATGAGAGTAGGTGTACAGTATGATATCCTGTTCAGGCCTGAACCACTTAAGGAACATTTTTGAGAATTTTCCTGCTTGAAACTGTGAAAACATCTCTTGTGTATGGATGTGACAATGTAATTTTCTTTTTCTCTATATGATATAATGCATGTTGTGGTGTGTGCAATTCGATGACAACAACGTATGACTAGCTGGATAATTGTACTTTATTCCTCTTTTTTCCCCTTTCTAGCACTGGTTTGATTATTTAAAGAATAACCTAATATATTGACTTGCCTTCTCTTATTTTACAAAAAATATTAAGTTGCTGGTGTATGGAGTCCACACTATTTCGCTAGACAAAGTGATACAATTTGTGATGCTTTTGTATCGTGTATACATTAAATTTCGATGTATTGTCCCATCCCAATCTTCTCTGTTGTGTGATTGAGTTAATATGTTTGTCTACATATATTATAAGGTGTGATTTTTATTTTTATTTTTTAACCAAATCTGTGTGTCTCTGTCAGTTTGCCAGTGGCTGGGTTCATGGAGAGCAGTTTTGTGAGAACACCAAAGTTCACCCTCTACTCAGACCGTACAGGGCTCTGGCTGAGAAGGTATAAGCCTATTTTTATGGTGTGTGTGTGTGTGTGTGTGTGTGTGTGTGTGTGTGGCTGGGTAATGAATGTATTCAGTAAAAAAAAAAAAAAAGAAGTGAACTTGCAAATCCCAGAGGCAACTGCATTCAAATGTGGTGTATGTATTATACTGTAAAAGATTAAAGTGCCTCATGTTGTCTTTGAACTGTTACCCCGTTGTGATTCTGTATAAAACTGTGTATAGTGTGGACAATGCTCTTCTTTTTAGTTTTTGAAATATCAGAGTATTTTGAGCATGTTTTGCTCTTGTGCTGTTATTTGATGACCTGCTAAATTCAGCTTTAGTTGATGTTTTACCAATATTCCACTCTCCCCAGGAGAAGGAGCCATATCGCTGGGCCATTAAAGAGACAATAAAGAGTATGCTGGCCTTTGGATGGACCATAGAGAGGACTAAAGAAGGAGATGCACTTGGCATGTATACCTGTACACGCCGAGTGTCTCAGTCTGGACAGGTATGTGAACACCACAGGACACATTCTTTTCTCCCAAATGTTTATGATGTGGTAAAACTAATATTATTCTAATAACTAAACTTTTACACCATTAGATTTTATTTATTTATCAGTAAACTTTTTAAATCAAGTAATTGTTGTCTGTCTTAGCTGTCTTTTGAAGGAGCATCAACCTTCAGCCCCAAACCTATGGACATGAGCAGTATCACCTTATCATGGGAGCAGTGTGTAAGTAATTACATTTCTGTCTGCTGTAACTTTAAAATGGGCAAAATTTTGTTCTGCGTTGACCCTGGCACACAGTCTGCACGGGCGATAACTGTGGCCCATTACTAATGCTGTTTTATGTCTAAAGCAAAGCGTACCACAGCTCAGTAAATCTAATAATATCTTCCATGTAAACTAGGTAATTATTGGGAGTTGTCAGATTATGTAGTTTCTTGAGTAGCATAAGCTAATGCAATTACAATGTAACTGCACAGACAATTTTCTCTCAAACTAGTAACACAAATTTTAGTGCTGTAATTAGGCATTAATTATACCTGCCCTGCATTTGTGTTTTAATAACACATTTGCCAAATTTATGTGCCAAACGGTTGAAATAGATTTCTTTTTCTTTTTTGTTTTCTGTTACTGTTCTGTACTGGAGTCAAATTCCTTGTGTGCTCAACATACCTGGCAAATAAAGCTAGTTCTGTTTCTTTTTTCTTTTCTAGGCTATGGCTGAACAGTTGGCTGAAAACTACCACAATGCCTGGGCTAAGAGGAAGAAGTTGGAGCTTGAGAGTAAAGGTACCATACTGTGGAGTCAAGAGCTATTCTGTAATAAATTTTTTGAAGTCCCCTCTTTTCCTCTCCCCACCCTCTAGCACAGAACAGCTAACAAAACTGCAATCTATCTGACTTGTTTCTGTTCTCAGGAGGGGGTGGCCATTCAATGCTTGTGCCCTATGATACCCTGACTGCCAAAGAGAAGACCAAATTCAGAGAGAGAGCCCAGGATGTCCTCAGGTTTCTCCAGCTCAATGGCTACACTGTGTGGAGGTAAGTATAGAATGAGCATATGATTGCTAAAGGGCAATGTGCTGCTTTATGCATGAAGAGGGGAGTAATGAGCTGTTCCATTTTTGTGCCACAGTAGTGTTGCTCTCCTAACACCGTGTATCAGGCATCTTAGCAATCAGACCCCAGTCTTTTTTTTTCTTTCAACTTCCAGTACAGGTCACAAACTGAATTACAGCATAACCAGTCAGTAATATAATTACATTGCCTGTTTGCCCTCCCACTGCACAACATTGCCATGAATAGTTTTGCAGTTAAATTCTGGAAATAAAATGCATTGTCCAGATTATACAGTGTTTAAGGTTGGAGCTCACTGTCTTCTCAGACTCTAGTGTTTTAT
>NW_018127883.1:2249936-2296500 GCF_001952655.1 Monopterus albus | reverse complement strand
CATAGCCAACTGCTTTGGCTACACTGTCCTCCAGCAGCTGCTGTTACACACTGAGGATGCCCAAGAGCATATGTTGGAGCTGGGTAACATGATAGTGTTCATGAATATAAAGAAAAAATAAAATAGCATGGCATACCTTTCATGATCTATATCCTAAAGAGTGTGCACCATCTACCTGATACTGTATGGTTTTGAACACCACACTGGGCCTTGAATCTTCACAGTTGATTTTGTGAGTGATGAGTCTAGAGTCTATATTCAGCGAGTCTGCCTTGGGGTAGTATTGATTTGAACCTTCAGAAATATTTTAGGTCAGGCCAGGATATGTTAGCCTGTCTTATATAGTTACATAGAAGCAGTTGAATTATTTACACATTTTGTGTTTTGTCTGTAGTATCATAGTAGCTTTAGTCTTTGATTAAATGGGGTTCAGTATTGGATTGTGCTTTTCTTTCCAGAGGTGATGCAAGCCAGAGGACACATGTCTAAAGGAGAGAGAGTTCCTCACCAGCAACCAATACATTTTTTCCTCAAGGTTTGCCTCTGACTGAATGCATAGTCAAACAAGCCAAAATCTACCATCTAATAAGTAATCTCTTTAATTTAGCCCCCTTTGAATTTCACCTTTGTGCCAATTTTTTTTTCTCCTTAGCATTTTTTCTTATTTCATATATGTGTTATAATTAATTGTTAGATGTTTCCATGGGCAACAGATAAAACCCTTTCGGCTGTGTAATTTGTTAACTGTTTTGGAAATCCACGTGGGCATGTCAGTTGCCATTAGGAAACTGATTAAAGCTCCAGTTCCCATACAGTTCTGTCTCCAAGGCAGCAGTGAATGAAAAAGGTTTCTTTTTTTTTGACAGGACCCCCCTGAGTCAGACCCAGTCAGCCACAGCTATGAACAGTCATGCCTCAGATCCCTACACCTCACATCTCACACTCAACCGTACACACACACAACCACGTCTGTCCATTTGTCTGTTTGTTCTTCATGAATTGCCTTTTCTTCATTAGAAGAACTTGTAGAGTGCAAAATGTTTACTTCTTTCCACCACAGGTCCTTGTCTGGGACAAACATTATGTTTAACAAGCAGGCACCACCCAGTCAAGAAATATATTTGAAATTATAGTCGCATTCAAAGAAATTTGAAACATTTCATGCTACAGGAATTACTGGAAAATGTTTTTCAGCAAGTGATAAGAGTTCTAGAGTTATTTATTTGATTTTAATGGTGTAGTGATATGAAAATATTTATCTCAGTGAGTGCAATGTAGCTTCAGTGAGGCACTAGGGTAAGCAGGCACGGAATTTTTGTGATGTTCAACAGGATGATTAAGCTTTTTTTATCAAACATTTACAAAAATATATACATTTGAAATTTATGAAAAACATAGATAATATGTGCTGATTTATGAATTGACCATTGACTGTTAATCTTTTCAACAGGTCATCCTTCCCCTTGTGGAACAGTATGTGAAAAGCCACCGTCTGTATTTCCTCTCCAGTTCTCTCTGCTCAAGTGGCAATAGAAACCTTGCCTCAAAAAAGGAAAAGGAGATGATTGCATGGTACGTGTCACCCCCAGCAAAGTAAAGTATGTTGATTACACTAGTAGTGTTTTAAAAATGTCTTATGCTCTTACACATCAAATTGTTATGTGAGAGTTTTCCAGACATATATTGCATAATAATAGAACTTTTTAAGTAAGGTTTAGTCACGGTTTTGTTCATCCGTGCTGTCATTCTTCAGATGTTTGTGCCCTGTAATTACTTTCCACTCCTCTCTCTCCTCATTACTTCACTTGTCTTTTCTCCTCACACCCAGCCTCTTTTGTAGGCTAGCAGCTCTAGCAAGACACAGAGTCTCACTCTTTGGTAAGGATGGTGTGGAAATAAAGCTTTTTTGAGTATAATTTGCTTCTTTTGTTCTGCTGATTGTTGCTTCCTTGGTTTGCTCTCTGGCTGTCCATGGTTATATCTAGTGTTCAGATTTCTCAAAAACTTTCTCTTAGATTTGATAGTTTGAATTTCATCTAACTTGTTGTTGCATGTTATGTACAGTATGCTTTTTTTCTGTGCATTTATGCTTACAAATCCAATTAAAGTACTATGGTGTGTTTTCTCAGGAAGCGAAGCATCATCAGTTGCAAGCAGCCTTTGTGTTTTGGCTCAGGCCCTGGATGCCAGGTAGCTAGATGGCACTGCTATGTCATATTCAGCCCAAATTGATTTTCTTGCTTTCCCTGAGGTCACATCAGTGTCACACCACCATGTCAGAGGATGAGATGACTGGCGTAAATGAGCCACTGATACTCTGATGCTATCTAATTGTGGTTGATACCACATTTACTCCCTGAGGATAATGCCTCTGAAGCATGACACTAGAAGTAGAATCGTGGCACAGTGAAGATTGATGTCATTTAGACTTGTCTGGTGGATAGATTAGCAACTGATTTAGTCTACTTAACTGGTTTTATTACAGCCAGCTAAAAGAGTCACAGCATGAAACCTTTAACATTTTCTGCACTTTTCATTTTATTATCTATTTTTGTAGAAAAATCAATTATTAACCTTATGCATTTACACAATATATCAAGAATTTTTACACATTATAAAATTTTTTTTTTCTTGCTTTCACCCTAGGACATTGACAAAGTCAACCTCAGAGTCTATCCATGCGTCTCTGCATTCATTCTTTGAGGCAGCTGCAGCTGATCTGGAGATGACTGTGGAAAACCTTTCAGTGACCTTGGTCTCTTTGCCTCAGAGTAGGAGTCAACAGGCTAGAGGAGTGGCTAAGGTTCTCAGCTACACAGCCTCCATCCTTCTCCCCACCCTCACTTCCCTATTTCAGCATCTTGGCAATGAAAATTATGGAGTGGACCTCCTGGGTAAGGGCTACACCGGTGTAGGCCTCTGAAAAAAGAAAGAAAAATGTGTTTGCACCCTAAAATACACTATTACAAATGTAACTCATTGTATCATTTCACAATAATTAATATACAATTACCACCTCATGTATTTTTTTTCAGTTATCACATTAGTTTCCCTCTGTATACTAAGGAGCTGGATGAACAGCTGGTTTCCACAACCATGAAATCACTCATGGCTGCCGTCCTCTCAACTTCCACATCTTTGACATCAGCCCTCATTAACTGTCTTAGTCATGGCCACAGAGCAGCAGGAGCATGTTGCCTCCTTTAATAATATCCTGGTCTTCGAGGAATTACTCATTACCTTAGCCCATCTCTCTGTGATTGCATGTCATCATTCTTTCTCCTGTTTTTTTTTTTTTTTTGCTCTGTCTGAAAAAATTCAAAGATGCCTTGTATTTTCAGTGGGAAGTATCCAGGTGTACTGTTACAGGATCCTCAACAGCCTCTATTCTCTTGGCACCAATAGAAGCATCTACATGGAGGGGTATTTCCTATATTGCTTTATGATATCTGAGTTTTTAGAGATAGCAAAAATGTCAGTGCTTTAATCTTCTGCTGTTTACTTAGATATTACATCATTGGTTTGTCTGTACATACAGTTTTTAGAAACAATGGAAAATATGATTTGTATTAATGATTTTTATATTATTGCGGTTTACATACAGTATTTAATAAGGTGAATATAAAGATTGAATAGTGAAAATTAATTCAGTCTGAGGGACAAAGTTTGTGAGGGACAAAGGAGCAGAAGTGATTGGTAAATTTACTATTGTAATCCTACCCTGAAGCTTTTCTGCAAATTGTCATGATTAGTCAGTCCCATGCTTATGCCCTCACCAAATATCTCTGTTCAGGCAACGGTCAGCAGCAGGTGCTTGTCTCGCAGCCCTGACTGGGGCTTTTCCTGTATGTTTCCTGGAACCAGCACTCAACCAAAACAACCCTTATTCTATCTACAACAGTATGAGTTCTTCTGTGAGAGAAGGTAATAAATAAACACACTATAATACACTGATATTTATCTCAGTCTTGACTCCATGAATAAATCTAACCCCTGGTCCTAACCCCTCTGTTTTCTTGGCCTTATTTTCCATATCGGTTTCTATTAGATCTAGGACTGCCGGATCAGGTGGAGGACATGTGTCCCCATCTGCCTTCTTTTGAACAGGCTATGGAGGAAGTGGAGGAGTTGGCAGGTGTTGGTGCTGGATTTCGCCAGGACCACTATATCCATGTCATGGAGGTCACCTTGCCTATGCTGTGCAGCTACGTGTCCCTTTGGTGGCACTGGGGCCCTGAGGGCCAGCCAGCCAACCCAGTCTGCACCTCGGTCATTCCTCAGAATGCCAGTGAACTGCTTGGCCACATCCTCCGTATTATTCATAACCATGTGGGTGCTAGCCAGGGTGACTGGATGAAACACTTGGCAGGTATTGTGGTCATTTCCAAAAATGTGCTTATGGTATAGACAGATGCCTTTATTCTACATCAGTTATGCTTTTCATTATTTTTTTCATTATTCTCCATCCATGTCTTTCAGTTTTTTCTCAACCAATCATATGTAGTGCCTGCATGGACCTGCTGAAGAGCCACTTTCTGCCACTGATGGAGAAGTTAAGGAAGAGAGCAGAATGTGTGCTGCTGGAGGAGGAGCAGATGAAAGCAGAAGGGTGTTGTGGTTCTGAAGCAGAGTTGCAGATACAGGAGAAGTTCAGGGTGCTGGTGCGAGACCTCTATGCCTTCTATCCCCTTGTCATCCCATTTGTGGATTCTAATCGGTAAGGAATGCTAAGGAGGAGCTTGAGATGAGCTTATTTTTGGCCAAAACCTATGGGAGTAACAAAGTATTAGACTGGAAGTGAAGCTTATTTTACTGTACTTGATATTGGCATCACTCCACCAGTAATTACCATCTGTCCATCAGGAAACTGCTGAACACCAGATTTCCCATAGTTTTTGAAATTGTATGTATTGTAATTAAGCCTCAGTAAAATGTAAGTGCTCCCAGGATGTATTCAGCTCATAACAAGTCTCATTTAATTATTGGTCTTAAAAAGTTAACCATAATGTTAGAATTTTAATAAATAAATGGAAAACCTAGCAAATGATTAGTGTTTAAATTTAGTTATTTTTTTTAACACCACTAGCATAGTGATGCAGTGAAAGTCAGAGTTCCTTGATGGTAGAGGCTGGCTTCAGATAACAGAGCAAAAACTACAATGATCACCAATCATGAAAATATGACAGGGTTTATTATACACTAAAGCATCTGCAACTGTACAGCCATTACTGTGAGCATAACAACACATGGTGCAATTATAAAGTCATTGGTAAATGCACTTAGTGAGTTAGCTTGTGAGCAGACTCAGCGGTGTGTATGACACGTTGTTCCCTTTTGCTTTGTCCTGCTACAAAGGTTTTATCTGTTACCTGCCACAGTGTCTCTGTGCTAGAATTCTGTTCTAGTTGGTTTAATGGTAAGTGGTGTGGTTATGCCATATCCTGTCAGCAGCTGGAGTTAAGGCAGGAAGTGAAGGTTATGGTAAACTGAGTTGTAACTGTGCAAGTCCCTAAAAAATGGTGAAACACTGAGAAAAGCCATATTGAAAATTGAGATACTGGTAAATTGTGAAAAATATAAAAAAAAAAAATGTAAATACATTTTTTGAAGATACAAAATGAGAAAGTGACATGGCATTGAGCGGTTATTTTAGTTATTTCATATGATTATTTACCTTGTCGTGTATAGAATTAATTCACAGGGAGAATCACTGCAGTGCCAATCATCATTTATTGAATAATATATTGTAATATGGATTCAGAGGGAGAGAAACAGAACCACCTGGATTTCTCTGCAGAGTTTCTGGGGTCTCTGTCTGTCTTCTCAAGTCTTCACATTCACCCATGCGCTCTCCAAGTCTAAGTCTGTCTCTTCAGCTTTGCAGCATCCTAAAAAGCTATCTATTTCCCAACTTCCTCCAAGTGTCCAGGTCTTGCCTTCCATCAGGCCCCCACCCTGGTATCACTTCTCTATTTTTGGGAAACCCCTATCAGCCTGTTACTGAAAAACAGCAAACTGGACCCCATGATCATGCAGAGAGAGAAGAACACAGAAGAACAGAGAATTCTGACCACACTTAAAGTTTAAAGTTCAACTAACATTGGCCTAATAAGTATTAACTATATCAAGTTTGCTTTTACCACTACAACCTTAACAGGAATAAATTCTGTGGTGATAGTGTGATGTTTTGGTCTGTCTTTTCTCAGAGCCATCTGGCTGAAAGAGTCAAATCCTGAGGCTGAGCAGCTGTTCAGCATGGTGGCAGAGATCTTTATATTCTGGGCCAAATCTCATGTGAGGGTGACACACAAGTGTTTTTACATTTTTTCTTCACATACCAATATAATCCAAGTAAATATTGTACCCTAAAAACATGCATTTTGTTCACTTGTTTGCTACAACAGAACTTTAAATGGGAGGAACAGAATTATGTGGCCCAAAATGAAATCAACAACTTGGCTTTCTTAGTCAACTATGACCAAATGTCCAAGGTCAGTCATATTTATTAATTGATCTATTATTGATCTGTCACTACCAGTAGTTGTATAGTACTTGCTAAAATGTTTGCAACTGTCATTCAATTCTCAAAAAAGTTCATTTATCTTCATGACTTTCAAGTTCAATTATGAGAAGAGGAGGATGACGAGGAAGGGTGAGCGTTATTCCATGCACATGTCTCTCATTGTGGCTGTTGTGAAGAGACTGCTTCCTGTGGGACTCAGGGTTTGCTTTCCAAGTGACCACAGCCTTATCATGTTGGCTAAGAATGGCTTCGCTCAGGTTGGTTGTGAATGTCGACAATATTAGCACTATGGAGCATTATGTCATCCCCATGATGACTAAACCTTTTAAGATGTGAACAGTGTTACTGAGGCAATCATTTGCTTTTCACAGAAAAACACTGAAGATGAGATTCGAGACCATGTTTTTCACGACCTTATACATCTTCAGAGTCAGGTAATGGCTGTCACACCTTGTTTTTAAAAAATTTAATTTTATTTAAATGGCCTTATCAGTTGTAATTTACATGTTCTGTGGGGTTTATCTCTTTGGGTTTGCACAAAAATATTCGTGTTTCTATGTGCAAATGACAAGAAAAAGCAGCTATGTATTGGTTGTATGATTCATATTTTAGACTTTTGGAGTAAAAATGAAGACCATATTTTTCTGCATTCTGCTGACATCCTGCATATTCATTGATATGCCTGAGTACATGTGACTTTTAATTTGTGAAGGCAACCAGTGTGTGGGAAAACTAAAGAGTGCTTTTGTGTAGCCTATAAAACCCAAATCTGTTTTTTTTAATGTTTTCAAGTCAGTGACTCATTGCTCACCAGAGACATCAATGTGACATACTCGCCATACTGCACATAATAGGCATGCAGTATTCATTTATTCATTAGTCAGTGATAAATGTTTATTCATAAAATTGTAATGAAAAAAAAGAATACCTTCTGTTTTGTTATTAGCATAAACAAACTTTTTAAATAGAAATGTGATTGTAATTTTTGCACAGCCCTTGGGCCATCCCTTGTTGGCTGGATGAAAATTAATGAAAATGGGAAATATAAAAATTCAGCAGTGAGCCTTTGTCACTGGTGATATGAGAATTCAAGGAAGGAAATTAAAGGAAAAGGAGAAAGCAATAATCAGGACAATAGCTTGATTGCTTAATGATGTTTATTATTCTCCCCATTACAAACCAAGTTCCTTTATTTGTTCTTTTATATGTATTGCCCTGTTAAAGGTTCTGGCTTTGAACTGCTAATTCTCTTTTCTCATTATAAACCTTCTTATGTTTGCAACATGGAACAAAAATAAAAGTACCAATTTAAATTTCTTCTTAGACATCAAGCTGTATGGAGCAGGAGGCTGAACCCCCAAGTCGACTAGGGGTCATCACTGACCCCCAAAGGACTGTAGACAGGATAGTGGGATTAGCTCGAGTCCTTTATTACCTGGACCAGGTGAGCGTTTAAAGTGATTAAAATATTATCAGTAATACATTTCTATATTTTTCCTTCCATCCATCCATTACTTGTACCACTTATCCTGAAGAGGGTTGTGGGGGGGCTGGAGCCAATCCCAGCTGACACTGGGCAAGAGGCAGGGTACACCCTGGAAAGGTCACCAGTCTATCACAGGGCTGACACACAGAGACACACATTCACTTCTATGGCCAATTTAGAGTCATCAGTTGACCTATGCTGCAAGTCTTTGGATTGTGGGAGGAAGCCAAAGTACCCTGAGAGAGCCCACACAGGCACAGGGAGAACATGCAAACTCCGCACAGAAGGGCGCCGGGGCTCAAACCCGTACCCTTCTTGCTGCAAGGCGACAGCGCTAACCACCGCCCCACCATGCCAACTGTATATTTTTGTGTTTTCAAATTTGCATAATGCATATCAACTGTCTGCAGTCAACTGTAGGCTCTAGAATGACAAGAAGAAAATTAAGATTCAGTGAGGTGTCCCTATTTTCCAGGCCTTTTTATACAGAAGACATTTTGACATGCCACAGCGTGAAAAGCACAGGTTTAATAAATTAATTTTGGTTGAATTTCATGTAGCTAGTTCAGTTTAATAGCTCAATTGATATTGTGCATGCTGGCTCCCTGTCACGACAGAATGGATTGTATTAGTGTCTTTTTGTGTGCCTTTCCTGCTGTGTCTGCTCTAAAAAAGGCCTGTTGGTATGGGGCAGAGAGAGGATATAAATTTTTTTAGGAAACTGAAAGAGGCTTTTTGTAAGCTTGCATGAGGATTTCAAGTCAAGATTTTTATTTGCCATGTATGCATAAACAGTCTAGGCATATAGGAATTCTTGTGCAGCTCTCCTTTGGAGTCAGGTAAGGAGTCAAAAGCCAGAAAAGACACTTAGTCTTAAAATAAAAAAGGCAACAAAGCATTAAAACCGCAATACACAAACATCGCACTTAGTAATTCACTTAGTCTTAAAATAAAAGTTACAGGATTTGAGGGAATAATATAGAAATCTATATATTCTAGTCATATATACACTTTACATACTTGGCATTGTTTATATTAAGGATGTGTTTATATCTATACCATAGAACTCCCTCTTTCAGAGAAATGTGTTTGCTGAATAAATCAAATACTTCCCTGGTTATAGATGGTGTTGCTGTACAGTCTTTTTCATTTAATTTCTGCTCCTCCATCATGATTATTTGGACGTGCATGGCTTTTATGGATTTTTAACTTTTTCAAAAAATATTTACAAATGCACTGTAATAGAAGTTTCTCTTTGACTGCATGTTGCATTACTCTACTAAAGTGCTTCACTTGTGATTAATTTGTAACAGCTTTTGGTACAAGTTACAATTTGCTCCCTTTTTCAGCTGTTTGATATTAAATGGCCTGGGAGCTACAGTACGTGGATAAGAACCACAGGCAGGTTCTTATTCGAAACACTAATATATTACATTCGTAATGCTTGCAGTGCTTATACAGTATTAGATAAATGTAGTACAAATGCATGGCGATGAGGCTCTACAGCAGCTACTGTTGACAGCCCTTTGGTTATTGGAGGTTTAAATAAATACATTGCCTTGATACCTACCTTTGGTTTTGGCTCAGGTGGAACACCCACAGAGAAGTAAAAAGCCTGCGTGGTACAAGGTCTTATCAAAACAGAGGAAACGAGCAGTGGTGGCCTGCCTAAGGATGGCTCCTCTCTACAACTTACCCAGGTATAGTACAAAGTAATAATGTATATGAATGGTTTGCCCCTACAGAAAGACTGTTTTCAGACCCATTGAAATTATCCATCAAACTTTAAAGCTTAAAACAAGTGAAGACGTTTTGCACTATTCAGAACATGAAATGGCGAATATGCTGCATCATCTGGCATAGTAGCCCAATATGGCTACAAACCTATTTAGATGTATAATTGGCAGCTCTGCATTGTGCAGGAGACACTAGTGTGATGGAGAGGTAATGTAAAACCTAATTAGACTATCAGTCACAGCCATGTCCAGTCCAACGTGAGCAAACCATTTGCATATAAAAAACCAGTGGCTATGTGTGGTTTGTAGGTGATACAGGAGTATTATTTTGGTGTTTGTGTGCTGTGATTTATAGCTGTACTCTAGCCCTCTTGACTCTCAGGTGGATGTAACAATTATCACTTTGGATAAGGCTAAGAATCTGTGATGAATGAGTAATGATGAGTCTAATCAGAGCTTCTTTATAGTTTAATGGTTTCCTTCTTTGCCGCCCGTTTTTCAGTCTCGTATTCACACTTGTGTAATACAGATAGCACAAATGCAAATCTCTTGTCGTGTCTTCACCCTTTCTTCTTGCTCCCCAGGCACAGAGCTGTCAACCTGTTCCTCCAATGCTACAATAAATCCTGGATATCAGCAGAGAACCACAGCTTTGAGGAGAAGCTCATGGAGGATTTAGCTGTTAGTGGAAAAGCTACATTTTAAAATAATTTTCTAATATACAAGAGTGTGCAGTGTGTAAACTGTAGTCCTCCACCAGGAGTTGTGCATTGCTGGCCAGCATGTGACATTATTTAAGAGTGCACATTGATGACTTGACTGTCTCTCTGGACGGCAGAAGGGAGGAGTGATGGAGCTTTGTGGAGGTGACAAAGGCAGTGAAAAAGATGGGGAAGAAGGTGTCAAACCAATCGACCCCCTCCTACAACTCGTCACACTTTTCAGTCAAAGTGCCCTGACAGACTGGAGGTGTGTGTGTTCGTGTTCATTATCTAAGATCACATGCATTCTGCATTTAGTAATCAAACCCCAATCGGCAGGAAAGTCAATTAAATAGGTCAGAACTGGGGTTGTTTTTTAGTAGTCTAGCATCTGTGGCTTTCTATACATTTTTGCCAGGTAGGTTATGCATAGGCACCACTGATTATGAACACCAGTCTAATACTGCCTGTTGAGCAAACCTGTGAATAAGATATACTTGTAGTATTCCTGTAGTTCTCTTTTTATCATCATGCACAATTTGGCCCACCCATTCCACTCAGGTGTAATATTAAGGGTGGGCAGACACACTCACTAGTGCAGTCACTGCAGAGTTGTGATCAAACCAGCCAGATTCTAGGTATTCTGGTGTGGTTAGTAAAAAAAAAATAAATAAAAGAGTGCGACTGAGCAGACATGAGTACAATGGTCACACTCTAGTTCCACACTTTGAGGCAGTGCTGCATTTCTCTGTGCAGTCATGTTTAAGCACTGAATAGCTCCACTGAGGAGTAACTGCAGATTGGCATGAACCTTGTCACTAACCAGCCATTTTTAAAATACTGCATTGTTTGTAGTTTGAAGTACACTAATATTATCTTATTTGTTTTCCCTGTTCACAGTAAATTTGGAAGTGACAGTCTCTATAAGTCCTATGCTGCTATTATGACCAAGGTAATGGAACATGGAGAATGATCTAATTAGTAGTATCAAAAATGTGTTATGTTCAAATCATACTCTGTTTAGAGCTACAGTATGGAACCTTTTCCTAATGGTTTGTTAGAGAAGGGAACTCATTGTCAATCAGTGTTTTAGTGATAACTTGATTTCTGTACTGCATGTTAGTTTTAATGCTTGTTCTGGTTGTAGGGGCCACAGAAATGGTCAGTACAGGAAGGGTGATAAGATAAAAAAAATAATAAATTTGCAGCTGCTGTTGCAAGCTTTGCTTATATTGAGTTGAAAGCCAGTTACCAACACCTACACTACAGTAACAACGATAAAGAACACTGCAAAAACACAAAGCATATAATGTGGTTACTTTTTATTTTAGTTTTTTTTCTTTTGTTTTGCTTTCATGTCTTGGTGTCGAATGCAGTAAATAGGTCAGTATGGACTGATTTATTGTTTTCTGCCTCTTTTTGTTACCACCCTACAAATGTGTACATTCGCTCGCCCAGAGTTGCCACAGAGAGGAAGGTGATGATGAAGAACAAGAAGTGAAAAGCTTCGAAGTGAGTGAATGGGCTCTTATTTTTAAAATGTTTTTGTTTTTTTTTGCTTACAGTGTTTAATTATGATATTCCTAATTTTCTCCCATTGCGATAAAAATACATTAGGTTAATAATTGCCATTTTAGTTGTATTCAGTTAGCAGATTTTATTCAGTTTAAAAAACGCTTGCAAAACTGACCTCTGTGTGGCTCAGGAAAAGGAGGTGGAGAAGCAGAAGTTGCTGTACCAGCAGGCCAGGTTGCGTTGTCGTGGAGCTTCTGAGATGGTCCTGCAAATCATCAGCGCCAGCAAAGGTAGGAAAGGTTAACAACTGAAGTTAGTAACTCATCAGAGACAAGTCTGTTGCTTAGTTTCTCTTTTTAGCAAGTTGCTATTGCTTTATATGAGTCATTTCTAAACAAGACACTTTGTTTGCTGACTCTCAAATCCAATAGCAGATGTTAAAATTAATGTTTTCCCTGTGATTTAGTCAAAATTCAGGTTTTCTGAGATAGAACTGAGAAAGAATGTTAGGGTAGATTCACCTTTTAATGTGCCATAATCCATAGCAGTCATAAAGTATTGCTATTTTGAGTCAGTAGTGTATATACTTTTATTGTGGTTAATTTCACATCCTTTCAGGGGCCATGGGCTCCATGATTGCTCCTACACTGAAGCTGGGTATTGCTGTTCTCAATGGAGGAAATGCCACTTTTGGTACAATACTGCATTTGTATTTAGAACTAGAAATACAGAGAGCCCCAAAATCAGTTTGCGTATTTATCGTCTCTGATATTGGCCTTTTTGTTTTTTTGATAAGTTTTAGGTGGGGACTAGAGGTTTTAATATCATGAAAGAAAAGATTGTTATAATTAACACAGTTAAGATAAAGCAAAAGGAAAATCAGATATGGTGACACTAAGAAACACGGGTATTGCAGCAGAGACTGCTAGACTAATTGTATTCAGCTGGAAGAGTATATCATAGGCACAAAGTATATTGATGAATATAAATACAGCAGAAATTGTAAAACATGAAGTGTAAAGCTGTAAAACAGTAAACTGTTGTGGACTGTGGAAGATGTGGGCCGCTGTCGTAGCAGCTGCATAACAAACGTTAGCAGAAATGTCATCAGGTCTTTACTTAAGTAGGGGACCTTGGCTATTCCTCCTACAATATATTTTTTTTATCAAGGGCCCTTCAGCCTGTGGAGTTTTTTTGCTATTCATAATGTACCACTTTCAAATTCCTTGTCCTTCTGAATACAGTGCCTTGACAGAGGCACTGCAGCAGAGTTTTAACATTTATTTTAAGCTAACCATATCCACTTCACATGACGTCCTCTTCTAAGAGTTGAGATTTTTTTTTAGTCATCACATTTATACAGAGTATACAATTTGCAGTAAAATGTAAACATGTTATACTCCTTAGACTGTGCAAGTTTATCAGATCTTATCTTTGCTTTGGTCTGATAGAAAATGCTGGATTATTTGAGAGAGAAGAGAAATGTTGGATTCTTTCAGAGCATGGCTGGACTCATGCGGTCGTGCAGGTGAGTGAGTGTAGAAAAATCCTGTGACAAATTCTATAAGATCTCACAAAGGCTGGTACACTTCATATACTGATTGCTAAAAATGATAAAGAGTGCAGGAGCTTTGCCTATCTGTCTGTGTTTTATTTTCTGCTATTCAGTGTTCTGGATCTGAATGCGTTTGAGAGGCAGAACAAAGCAGAAGGATTAGGCATGGCCATGGAGGACAGCTCAGGTACTTTATTCATATAGAAATAAAAAAAATTCTATTTCTCTGAAGCCATGTCATAGCAGAAGAGCCGGCTGTCTGGCCCTGAACAAACTCGCACTCCAAATTCTTTTTCTCTGCCTTTATCAATCTTGATTATCAGCAGCTATGGCCCTCACTCCACTGTGACTTGATTTCTCTCTTCTCATCCTACATTTTTCATTCATTCTGTCATAAATTTCCTACAGTATTACTCCATTTCTTTCACTTGATTCTTTTATTTCTTGCCCTTTTCACCTATCTTTTTCCCAGGAGAGATGGTGATGCCTGACAAAGACCTAACTTGTGACCTGTTTCGTTTTCTGCAGCTACTCTGTGAAGGACACAACTCAGGTTAGTTCCTCTTTGCACTATCCACACAGTTCAGGTATAGTGATGTCTAAAAACACTAAAAGTCTATCTATTGTAACACATGCTTAAATAAAACAGGGAAAAAAGAAAACTGATTTTCTAAACAAATAGGTTGTTTCACCTGAATATCCCATTTATTGTGGAATGAAGAGCTTCCTGCTGCACAGGTCCATTAATACTGTGCAACACATTTTTGCTTTGCTCTATTTGAAGACCGTTGTTCAGTTGTATTGTCCACACAGGACATTGCAATTATTAAATACAATACAATGCTCCTGTCACATTCTGCCCAACATGCTCATAATTTGTTTGTGTTAGATTTTCAGAATTACTTGAGAACACAAACAGGCAACAACACCACTGTCAACATCATTATTTCTACTGTGGACTATTTACTAAGAGTACAGGTAAGGCGACAGTGACAGGCTTTCTGCTGTGATGTTTGACTAACTAGACATGGTTTATATAGTTTAATCAGTGCAGAGCTTTACTTGGGTAAAGTGTGAATGCAGGTTCATCAGTTGCAAGATCAAAGATCCTCTGATTTTAAATTCAGATATATTTTATCTTTAAAAGAATGGTTTATTTAAGTTAAAGGACCACACAAACGTTTTCTGTTGCACTACAGGAATCAATCAGTGACTTCTACTGGTACTACTCAGGGAAGGATGTGATTGACATACATGGTCAATGCAACTTCTCCAAGGCCATCAAAGTGGCCAAACAGGTCTTCAACACACTCACTGAGTACATACAGGTCAGTCAGTTTCCATTTCATGCTATAGTATGTTTCATGTCCTTCTCTTTCTATGAGTTTATACAGTTTTGTAAGGAAGCAGCTCACATTATCAGTGTGTTCATCTAGGGCCCGTGTACTGGGAACCAGCAGAGTCTAGCTCACAGTCGTCTGTGGGATGCTGTAGTTGGATTCCTCCATGTCTTTGCCCACATGCAGATGAAGCTCTCTCAGGTATAGCACATTAATTCACTGACATTTAATTAATTCGTTTTTTCCTTCTGAAATTTGTCAAACATAAAATTGTTGTTTTGGGTGCTAGTCTACTGTGGTATCTCCATTCCAGCTTCCTCATTTTAATCCAAAACATTAACTGCTGACTGTTATAACATGCCTCTTCTATTGTTTCCTGCATAAATGTAAGATCTGACAATGTCACAAAATATTTTCTTATATGCAGGATTCAAGGCAGATTGAGCTTCTGAAAGAGCTGATGGATTTACAGAAGGACATGGTTGTGTTTTTGCTTTCCATGTTAGAAGGTAAGATTTCCACCTATCCTGCTTTTGGCAATGTATGACTGCAAATGTGTTACAAGTTATCATTGTATTTTTCTGCACATCTTTCTTTCTTGCAGGTAATGTTGTCAATGGAACTATTGGAAAGCAGATGGTGGATATGTTGGTGGAATCATCAGGTAATGTGGAGATGATCCTCAAGTTTTTTGACATGTTCCTCAAACTGAAAGACCTCACCTCCTCAGATGCTTTCAGAGAGTATGACTCTGATCGTAAGGGCAGCATATCCAGGAAGGACTTCCAGAAAGCCATGGAAAATTGCAAGCGTTTCTCCCAGGCTGAGACTGATTTTCTTCTTCTGTGCTCAGAGACTGACCACAGTGAAATTGTGGATTATGAGGCTTTTGTAGATCGCTTCCATGAGCCGGCCAAAAATATTGGCTTCAGCATAGCCGTTCTTCTCACCAATTTGTCCGAACACATGCCCAGTGATACCAGACTAAGGACATTCTTGGAACTGGCAGAGTGTGTCTTGACTTACTTCCAGCCCTGTCTAGGACGCATTGAAATCCTTGGTAGTGGGAAACGCATCGAACGCGTCTACTTTGAGATCAGTGAATCTAGCCGCACACAATGGGAGAAGCCACAGGTCAAAGAGTCCAAGAGACAGTTCTTTTTTGATGTGGTCAATGAGGGTGGAGAGAAGGAGAAAATGGAGATGTTTGTCAATTTTTGTGAAGACACCATTTTTGAGATGCAGCTTGCAGCAAAAATATCTGGCTCTGACAGTGGAGAGAAGTGTGTTGGAAAAGAAGAAGAGGAAAAGAGTAATGGTGAAGAAGAAGGCCTGGACAACAAAGGAATGTTTTTCATGTATCAGTGGTTTCTGTTGCTGACATCTCTGCTTTCTGTGAAAAACCTGAAGACACTAATGAAGATGACTCTGAAGGACATTCTCATGTCAGCCATTTTCTTCCTCAAATTAATTTTTATGGCTCAGGTCCGGTGCATTTGTGTTGTAATTCACAGCACCATGTATGTGCTGTACATAACTTTTATTAGTGGGGGGCTCATAGAGAGAGCCAAACGGATGAGGATTTCGGACATGCTTGGTGGTATCCTTGAACCAACTCTTGATGAGGTCATGGAGGTGCCAAGTGGTGTGGATTGGTCAAAGAAGTACTCTGCTAGTTGCTCTTCTCAGAATGAATTGAGGAAGATTGGGCAGGTGGCAGCTGTGACCTCCCCCAGGGAGGTGGATCTACTGTCAGACATATTTGGGCTCAAAGTAAAGAAGGAGGGAGGTCAATACAGACTTGTAACTAAAGACCTCTCTGCCAGTCTGACTGACCTGTTCAACACAACCTCCAGAACAACTGCCACCACTGATTCTGCAGTATGTATTCATTTGCATCTTTACAGTAAAATTGCATCCATTATGTTTTGTTTTTTATACTTAGTGTTGTTTTTCAGGGTTTATTTCAGCCTAATTTTCTTAATTGCGTTGCCTTCATACTGTACTGATTCATATTCATTTTTATTTCCTGGATTTTACCAACAGCAGACTGCCACAGAGGAAAAGGCAAAAGACCAGAGAATAACTGAATTACACAACACAAAGTGAGTCTCTTGCTTCCCCATTAAATTTTCAAAGAGTGGATATTTAACTTTCTCATTACAATGTTCAGTACATTCTCAATGCTGAGCCAATTAAAGTAGAAAAATCACTGCGGTAGTTTAGTGTAATAGTAGTGATGATGCATAGTGGATCTGAAACCAATAAAAAGAATGTCCTGTGAAATTACTGTCTATGTACATCAGCACCTAAAGAAATCCACCACTCCCTTCAGTTATGGTTATGTAACCATGCCCCCCTGAGTTAATGAACAAGCATTACCACAGTAAGGATATGAAGCCTGGGGCACAAAATGTGGCCAAACACAGACCCCAGCTGCATAGCTAATGTCACAACAAAAGCCAATTAGATAGCAAGTTTGCTAAATGTCTTTGGAAAAGTCATTTAGCAAACAGGATAATGTGACACAGGTATGTGTTTGCTAGTGAACCAGCTGTAATTTGCTGAAGTACCACAATGATTACATAACTGACCAACATCCTACTGTCCCTAACAGTTCCATCCTAATGACTTTCAAATTCTGGAGCGTGCTACATTGATGGACAGCTGCAACTATGTTTTTCAGACTTTGCTAAATTTGACAAAATGTGTAATGAATTAGAATTGTGGACTAGACCTTTTAATCAAAGCAGCATTAATGTCAGACTTACAGTACTTAACCAAAAAACAAGCTGAAATCTTGATAAGTTAGTCTGATTTCATCATCTCAGATGTTCCCCTGTCAAAATGAAGCTTTTTGACCATTTCTCCGTCTCTGGTTCAAATGTTTGCAGAGTGAAGGAATCTGAGAAGAAAACTGAGAATGAGAAAGCAGAAGAAGAGCCAAGAGATGCTCTAATAAGTCAGAGATACCAGAGAGCCAACATTCTGCCCTCTGGGAGATGATAAGCACTCATAGCAAGAGCCTGCTGGTAATATACAAACACACTCGCACGTGGTCATGAACTTATTCATACCAACACAAATAAGAATGCATACTTGTATCCACTTCCATTTGCATTTTCAGGCACAAACATATACACGCAGAAAACATATATGTTTTTGTCTTTTTCAGAACTACTTTGCAAGGAATTTTTATAATATGCGTTTGCTGGGTCTGATTGTTGCCTTTGCAATCAACTTTATCCTTCTCTTCTACAAGGTGAGAATTTACTTATGAGAGAAATCATATCAAAATTGCAAAGTAATTAATGTAACTGAATATAGGAATATTCCCATTTTGACATTGCCATTTTTCACATTGCTCCACTATATTTCAAAGGAAAATACTGTCTTTTTTACTTTGCTACAGTCACATTTGTTGCTTCTAGTACCTTAATTTGACAATTAAAATGTGAAAAACTGTGCAACAGTAGTTAAAATTAGCAGCACCTGGACCCAACCCAGAGTAAAATATTACATATTACACACAAGAATGCATCAATAATAATAATAATAATAATAAAATGCACGGATAATACGGTCTCACAGGGGCAAGTACCTCTTTATATTTTTATGGTGTAAATAAAATTATGAATGCAGGATTTTTAGTTGTAATAGAGTATTTTTCCAATGTAGTATGGCTACTGTATAACTCTACTTTAGCTTGCAGTAAGTAACACATCTGAGTACTACTTTGAAAGCATCCAATTTGTAATGTTTCAGTTATTTACAGTAGCCTTTCAAAATAACCTGCTGATCTCATTCTGCCCACGCACAAACCAATGAAAGGACCAGGGGCACTTTATTTAAAAAGGTTGAAAAGCTTCACAAATTCACAAATAATTCTTTAACAAATTAAATGCATTCCTAGATAAGAACACCAGTGAATATGTCAGAGAAGAGCTGATCTAACTCTGGGGGGGTTGTTTGTTATTTGGTATTTACAATATTTTGCCAAGAAGTAAGTTTTGTCTTCAGTGAAATTGATCTTTCTTTTGATCTCTTACCGTCTTCCCAGGTAGCATCATTGCCTCCATCACAAGGAGAGGAAGGAGTGATTGCATCTGTTTACAGTGAAGGACTGGACTCTGCTGCTGAAGACTACAACGAGGGCAGAGATTATTTTGTGCTACAGGAGAGCAGTGGATACATGGAGCCATCTCTCCACTTCCTGGCTGTAGCACACACAATCATCTCCTTTTGTTGTATTATTGGTTACTGCTGCCTCAAGGTTTGCGCGCATGTACTGTTGCACATTTATAATAAGCTTGTATAATTTTTTTCAGATCACTTCTCCCTATCTTATAGACCTGTAATTACACCAGTGCTGTTGATTGGCAGGTACCACTGGTGATCTTCAAACGTGAGAAGGAAGTGGCACGAAGGCTGGAGTTTGATGGACTCTATGTGACAGAGCAGCCCCCCGAGGAGGACATCAAAGGGCAATGGGACCGACTGGTCATTAACACACCGTATGTTCATAGCAACATGATCATCTGGACTGATGTCATATTAGCATCAAATAATAATTTTTTGTACTTAAAATTTTAGAAGCTTGATGTTGGCACCATTTTGTACAGTTCAGAAAAGTTTCAATTGTCGGTACATTTTAATCACTTTTTTCCTTTAGCAATGTTTTGATGCCATTTCTTTATATTTTCAGGTCATTTCCAAGTAATTACTGGGATAAATTTGTGAAAAGAAAGGTAAGATTTTCAGAAAACTGTGGCTTTTATTTTATACAGGAAATATTATACATCCTATTCTAAACATGCTTATGTGTAGTGTACTGTATATGTGATCATGTGCATATTTCTCCCTGAGACACTGCATTAAGGAGCTAACTGAAATTTAATGGACCGTTTAATGGCTGGTGTAATTATTCCCCTGTCGGTTAACACAACGACTTCGCAACACTTTCAGCTTCCTCATTCCGACTGCCTCTCGTGTCATGAAGGGAGATAAAATTATTCATTGTTCTAAGAAACCCCTTTTTTCATTTTTGTGAAAATTTTAGACAATTTTGAGAACTGTCAACTAAACTTAAGAAAAAGTGTAAATAATATATTACAGGAAAAGAAAACTGTATATCTGTTAGATCAAACTAGAGTACTATACCTAGTTTTAGTAGTTTGCAGATCCATTAAGTCAGGAGAACCAGTTACCAAAATCCCCAAATCTTCAAATATCTTCATAGAAGAACATTCCTTCTCTGCTAATCATATATGAAGGTGCCAGAGCAGAATTTCTTCACTGTGTCCCCTCTTCAAAGGACAATAGCTTGATATTGGAGCTTAGGGCCATTAGTGGCACTTTAAGACTTCTCTACATAGGGTTCAGCTTTTTCCTTCTGGGATGGCCACTTGGTCTATATAACCTAGGTTTATCACTACCTTGGTACATTTTATACTGTAGTCTGCAGCGCATCAGTTTAAGGGCCTGTAGTAAAATAGAGGGTATAATGCCTTGAACTGCTTTTGGTAATCCACTTTTGAATTTGGAGGATGCAGATATTGCTTATACTGAAGTGCTTATGTGTGTAATTGCAAACATGGACTCAAAAGTAAGACTAGAATTTGAGCATCTCTTGCAATATATCAAGTGACAAAGTTTCTTGATGCCATAGCAGCAGCACAATAAGGAGAAACCCTGCATCAGTCATGTGATTAAGTAAATATGTACCGTAGTAGCCAAGGTTTACTATAGAATATACACACATTTTCATAGAAGGGTAAACCGATTTACTGTATTGACCTACTGTAAGATTTCTGTCAGTAAAAACACCAGTCACAGTTGCCGTCACTCATTAACACATCCACCAAGCAAATACAGGGCACATAACCACTGTACCCCCAGAAGCCATCTATCTACAACAAAGGTCTCAAAAAATCCTTGTGTGTTTGTTCAGTAATAAACAGAACCATCATCTTGTCAGTAGAATTAACATGCCATTTCTTTATTACACAAACTGCGCAGAATAATTGAGCTACCTGTGTCCTGCTGTCTCCTGTCATTTTTCAGCTCAAATGATATGGATGGAATACTTGTTTTTACAGTAAACCCGTCTTGTTTTGTCAGGTGATAGATAAGTACAGTGAGTTTTATGGCTTTGTGAAGATTAGTGAACTCCTTGGTCTGGACCCAGCAGCCTTAGACTTCAGCTCTGACAGAAAGAAGAGGAAGAAGCTCAATAGAGACACTGCCTGGAGTGCTCTGTGAGTGAAGTATAACATTTAAAAAAGCCTTTGCGTTTTTTTTTTAATTCATATAAGCATATGCAGGGAACTGCATAGTTTGTCATTCATTTTGCACTGTATGCAGTTTTAGTCAAAAAAAATTGTGCATTATTAAATAGGATAGCATTTGAACTGTTTTTCTTGTTTGTTTTTCATACACTGAGGCATGACACCACAGAAAAGATAAATAAGAAAAGCATTTTACTGTAGAGATGAATGCGACACGCTCCCCTGATTATCAGTTAACACCGCTGGCTTATTTACTTTTCTGTCAACATCTCATCTGGATGATATTGGTAACACCTTTTAAAAATGTATGTTTGTTTATTAATGTGCTTTAATGATATTTCTAATATTGTGTATGTGTTTGAGAATTTGTGTGTTACTTAACAGGGAGGGCCACAAAAAAGAAGGTCCTTGAACATTATGTTGTACTTGAGGAAGAACAGGACATTCTGAGATGAAGCCACATAAGGGACAGGCTGTTTTAGAAAACACACTATAGCAGCAAGGGCCTGACTTTAACCACGGACACTTTGGTTCATGCCATCTGTCTGCATGATTTATTTCAGATTTACATGTAACTCCATTGACCTGAAGTACCAACTGTGGAAACTCGGAGTTGTGTTCACTGACAGTGTAAGTTCAGTTGTGCCTAATGTGCTGTGGCTTTTTCCTGACTTGTTTGTGCCAAGATAAAGGTGTCACTTCCTGCAGTATATGTGAACAGATGAGATAATTTGATCAAGCTGTGTGTGTAGAACATATCTGATATTTTATGACTTGTTCTTAATTAGTTTAGTCTCTTGTTCTTCTGCTCTAAGATTTTGTTTGTTGCAATTACACAGCTGCAGGAGTGACATTGGTAATATCCTGTGATTCTGCCTTATCGAAGATACACATTTGTCTCCCCATCTGTCCTTTGTGTGTGTGTGTGTGTGTGTGTGTGTGTGTGTGTGTGTGCTCACAGTCCTTCTTGTACTTGGCCTGGTACATGACCATGTCAGTTGTAGGTCATTATAACAACTTCTTCTTTGCGGCCCATCTTTTGGACATCGCCATGGGCTTTAAGACACTTCGTACCATCCTTTCCTCTGTTACACACAATGGGAAACAGGTGTGTGTCTACGTGTGTTGGTCTGGCTTTAATTCTCTGTCCATCTGTCTCAGTGTGTGTTTATGCAGTTCGCATGTGATATTTGCTTTCATACTGTAGGGTTATATTGCAGCTTTTCTAAGATGACAAAGACTATTAAAGCCCATCTGCCTCTCTCTATCCTTCTGTAATTATGTGTGTGTCTGTCAGTTGGTCCTGACTGTGGGCCTGTTGGCGGTTGTGGTGTATCTCTACACTGTCGTGGCTTTTAACTTCTTCAGGAAGTTTTACAACAAGAGTGACAGCAAGGACACCCAAGACATGAAGTGCAATGATATGCTAACTGTGAGTTAAATGTTAATATTGACATACACAGAGTAAGGTGTCTCTTCACAGATATTTATCAACCTCTATCTGTTTATCTTTCCAACACAAACGTAGCCATGTGCCTCATTTTCTGAGGGGGAGAGGAGGATTCTGACAATGATCCCCATTGTTGAAGGGGGAACAGCTTCCTGTTTTTGTTCCTCCATTACGTTTCCATAAAATGATGGACACATTGATAAACAGCCCCTCAAGCCTCTGCATAGCTCTTTGTTTGGCCGTCCATAACATTAACACTCCACCGCCTGCTCTATTGTAATGTGGGCTCCACTCTCACTCACATAAACAGTTGAATGGGCAGTGATAACCTTTGAATCAAACCCTATTATTAAAGGAGACGGGACATTACATTAAATCCTGAGTCACACTCAATGTGTTGTTGTTTATACTCGACGTTTAGCAGCACTTAAGCAACAGTAATTTGCGATCCCTTTCCCATCATTACAGTTTTTATTTATAGAAGAGTACAATGCAAAATGGCAACAGTTGTTTATTTATTTATTTGGAAAATATCCTTAAAAGCAAAGTAGGCTGCAGACTTTGCTAGAAAACTTGTTAATGTTTCACTAAAAACTAAAACTCTTTTTGGGGAAATCCTGTATGAGCCTACTATTCTGTGAAATTGTTTACAAATGCTGCCTGTTTGAAACTTTTAAATACCCCCCAAAAGCTGCCAACTTGAAAACAAGTATTACAGCGGATTGAACAAATTCTTTTTTTGTTTTGCAGCTTGAATTTTCAACATGTCATTTTGTTTTTGGAGTTTGGAGAAAATGCTCTAGTCCTTCTCAGATCATTGTCGACAACAGCCAGAGAAAATGCCTGTCTGCATGAATTGTTTTGTGTCCTCAGCCTCTGCTGGAATGACTACTGCACAATAAATGAAATTGTATTTTCTTTCAGTGCTACATGTTCCACATGTATGTCGGGGTGCGTGCCGGTGGGGGCATTGGCGATGAGATTGTGGACCCTGCTGGAGATGAGTTTGAGGTTGAGCGCATCATCTTCGACATCACGTTTTTCTTCTTTGTGATTGTCATCCTTCTGGCTATCATCCAGGGTGAGTACCAGTCACCTTACGAAATTACACATGTGCATTAACATGCATACTGTATATCATACTTTTACAAAGACAGTTACATTTTTTTTTACCAAGTTTGATTTGAATACAACTGATATATTTTTCATGTAGACTTGGAAAAACAAAATATCTGCTCATCCCACTGAGTTTTTATTTTACAGCCACCTGTTATTCACACACAAACACAGCCATGCACATGCATACCTCTGCTCAAACAGGTTCAGTCACAAACAATCGTGTCCCTTTTTCAGGCTTGATAATTGATGCCTTTGGGGAGCTTCGTGACCAACAGGAGCAGGTGAAAAAGGATATGGAGGTGAGATTTTATACTTTGCCTCAGAAACAAAGATCCCCCTTTATGCACACACGTTTGAACAAAGATGAGCACACTGCTTACATACACCATCCCAACAATTCGAGTAAAATGTGGTATCAAGGTCGTTGTGCTGTGTCGACAAAAGATACATATCCTGTAACAATCCTCCTGTAATCTGATCCTCGTATGTGTCATACTATAAAAAACACGGGGTAATTTTTCTATTGCATATCTAGGCTAATGTAAGTATACTGATTTAGCACCAGGTTCACTTGAGATCAGTAGCTAAGTTAGCTTGCAATCACTTGTAATTCTGTGTGATGAGATGACTGTGTGTGCACAGTGTAAATTAGATTCAGTTGTTGTGGGAGCTTGTATCACAGGAAATGATTGTACCATTGGCCTTAAGGAGAGGATACCATTACCTCTTTTTCTTAGCGAGTGAGTGGGTAATAATTACAGAAAGTTCAGTCTGAGAAAAACAGTCTAATAGACTTGGGGGTACCTACCCACAGCAGTCTGAGAAGGCACAAACCACAAGTCAGGGGTGGGATTTTGTGCTGGAATAAGTCAGATCTATGGCAGCTCCATCTTGCAGCTTGGAGGACTTAAAGGGTCTGTTGCTTAGTGCTGGTATATGCAAGTTTATTTGCAAGACTAGATGCAGTAGTATATGAAGTGTCTTAGTAAAAACTCTACTGGAGGAATGAACACCAATCTTCCCAAAGATACACCCTCATGGTTTTGTGATCACTGTGGTGGAGACCACTTTCTAATACATCAGTCCCAAATCTCCCAACTGGGTTGAGAGCTGGTGTCTGTGAAGACCACAGCATATGATTTCATATCATTGTCATACTCATCAAACCATACAGTGATCCCTCATGCCCTATGGACGGGGCCGCTGTCATCCAGGAAGAGGCCACTCATTTATTCAGGTTTTTCTCTTAGTTTGGCACCTCTCTGTATTACAGATTGCGTAGGTTAAAGAGAACAGAAGCAAACGGGCTGTGAAATGATTTCCTTATCGCTATGTGTCAAAAAAATAAAACGGCACCACAAATTGTACACCTGCTTTTTCTTGATGTTAAATTTGCCCTGCTGCAGTTGCAGTGCTTAATAAGGTTCGGCTGCTACTTTCATCCTCCCATAACTTCTACCCCTAAATACGAGTGCCCTAAAATGCATTTTGCATTTGGATGAAAACTAATATTTTAGTGTTGCTTCTTTTCATTGTACCAGCAAAAAAAATATGGCAAAAGGTAATTTCACTGTTTAGTACCCCCAAATTGTTTCAGACCCTGAGCAAATGTGTCCCTCTGGCCTTATGAAAACTTGGCAGCAAAGAATCCTGCAAGCATAATGTTGCTGTGATTTACAGTTTTTTGCCTTTTTTTTGGGTGTTTGTTGAGTGTCTTTGTATAAAGTAACAACTTGAAAGATGCCATATTTTGGACCAAATACGTAGTGTTGCTCTCAGAGCACTAAAACAAAATGCTTCTGGTCTTGAGGATGGGATTTTTAAAATCTTTTTTCTTTCTTAATAATCTCTGGAGAACATCTTATTTGTCTAAGCTTGTTTCATGAACATGTTTTATAATCTCTTCTCCTGCAGACCAAATGTTTTATATGTGGAATAGGAAGTGAATACTTTGATACAGTCCCTCATGGCTTTGAGACCCACACGCTACAGGAGCACAACTTGGCCAACTATTTGTGAGTTGATTCATGCTCGTTACGCTCATGCCTGGGGTTGCCATTGTCTCAGACTAATAACTAATAACCTAACTTTACAAACAGTAAAACTCACTACCGAAAATGTTGTTACAAAAAAGTTGGCATTTATTATTTTACCTTTCACAGATAAAGTAATGCATAAATATTGTGCATACTCCACCATCACTAACTCTTCAGAAAGAACAAAAAGAGTGATGAAAACCACAATGTCAGCTCCATCAGTATTACTAGTTAATCAGACATCGTTTTTCAGTCATCCACTGTTTAACCCAATTAACCAATATAATCAAACTTTAATACAGTCAGAATTTGTAATCCACACAAACAGCTTTTATGTGTGTCATTGCACAGTTATACACTGAGGTAACACTTTTTTTCTCCATGATAGTTAAAAGGGTTATTTGGAAGGTGTTGTTGCATTGTGCACTGTTAATGTGTGTGCAGCCCCTGTTGGAGTGAGTGTCTGTGTATGCTGGTACTTCTTGTGACAGGGTCTACACACTGACATATATCATAATTTATTATTTAATAAAGCAAATGACCAGTTAGTTCTATTTTTTTGTCATGCACCAAAGTGCCCAGACCACACAGACTTACAAGACACCACTAATACTGAAAACAAACTTTGCCATAATAAGATCTTTACATTGCAAAACATACAAGAAGCTTTGTCATTTTTGCCCCTGCTCTACAGAAGAACTCAGCCACATAAAATGTTCCCTTTCTAAAACAACTCGGATTTCTTATAGTAATCCACCAAAAATAAAAAGAAAATGAATCAGATATTGAAGACATTTTACAGAAAATTGTGTCCCTCAAGTCATGAAACAGTGGACAATAAAATGTCTCATTTTCAGTCTCAACAAACAATGTTTTATCTTCTGGTAAGCCAGTAAACTTCCCTGTTTCAATACCTAAAGGAAGAGTGCAACTGAGCACACAGATCTCTGGGTTTTTGTCAGATTCTGTCTCGCATAAAGCTCTAAGCCCATGACATTTATGCATTATACATCAAAAATTATTTACACTAGTCATCAGAAATCTTACAGTACAATATATTTTGAAAAATGAAAAAAGAATCAATCATACAAAACAATGATTTCCAGTAGTTTTCTTGTCAGTTATCATGTATTGTAGTATGAGCATTAAAATAACATGATTGTCATATCAGTCAAAACACAGCCGTTATCTCTCACAGTATTACCACTTGGCTCTTAATTTAATGCTACTATACCAGAGCACCTCTACATAAGTGTGTGTGGATGGTATGTCAGTTGCTACATGAATCCCTCTTCTGTCTTCTTACAGATTTTTTCTCATGTACCTTATTAACAAGGATGAAACGGAACATACGGGTCAGGTATAATAGTTATCTCTTTTCTTTTATTGCATGTTCCATTCAAGGTCAGAACTAGGTGTGCACTTTTAAAGCACTTAAACAATTCTGCTGTCATCACCAAATCTCACCTTCCTTAATGTATCCTTCCACAACAATGAGCTAATAATTTTACCATAATACTGAAAAAGCTGTAGTGTAACCTTTTCAACTAAGGCAGCATCTGCATTCACATTGTCCTTGAAAAGCCAAATCAGTCCTGGCACATGCATTTTATGATAATGCTTGCCAGGCATACCCCTTATAATTACATTTTTAGTTTTTATTCATAAACCACTGTGGTGGTAAATTTGGCAGGTATTTTAATTCACTTGTCTGCTGTATATTTTCATTATAACATATTTACATGACCCTATCACTTGCGGCAAAGATGACCACTTTAGATCAGTGCCAACATTTTTACTTTCATTGTTTTTAAAGAACTGCATAGTTTCCTCCTTTCTTGTGTCTGATGCTTAACGTGTAAGTTTATTAAACCAATGTACATCAAAATAGATGAGGACATAAGTGCTGCACAGTGTAATATAGATATAACACTGTACATCCTCTCTTATTAGGTCTTATCTCTCTGGAACAGCATGTACATTAAATGTGATGCTGCAGAAATGCTAAAAATAAAAAATACAATATTTTTATGCTATGCACATTTATTTTAGCACGGTATTTAAAAGGGAGCAACTGCAGTAGAATGTGGAAATGTTTCTCCACCGAGCCAGACAAATGTTGAAAGAACTTAAAATTTAAATAAGTATTACCTGTGGACAGCGTTAATGAGTTCACAGTCAGATAATGGAGACCTTTGGCATCATTAATGACTTAAAGATATTTAAATATTGATTACTACTGATTTGCCAGGAATCCTACGTGTGGAAAATGTACCAGGAACGTTGCTGGGAGTTCTTTCCTGTGGGAGACTGTTTCCGTAAGCAATATGAGGACCAGCTGGTGTGAACGGATATCTGAGAGATCTAAAGCCTCCCTAGATAATGTCACCGCACAGAAGCCATCTTGATGCCCTTGGAGATACTAAATTGTCTTGACTGTTGTGTTTGCTCTACACTGATTTATTTTTTTTTTTCATTTTTTTATTTTGGTATTCAATGATACTTTATTTTTATGCAGTGGAGAATTTCTAAATTATATTCATTAAATTGGCTGGAAAGTAAAGAATAAGGATCAATGTGATTATGTTCAGATACAAAATTAATGTGTTTGCTTTTGTGAGTCCTGTGGCAGGAAGTTACTAATTTCAGTATCTTCTGGACTCTACAACCAACATATGCAGAGAGAAGTGACAGTTTACAGCTTTATACATCAGTCAAAGCTGGCAATTCAAATTTGGTTCCACAGCTCTCTGCTGGCCGGGTGTTTCTCTGTAAGGCTCATGTTTTTTGAATGAAGAGATTTGTTTTTCTAATCACAGCCTCCCATCCATTTTCCATGTGCGAAATCCAGATAAACACTCTCCCTCTGGCATTTGCTCTGTTTACCTCCCTCTTCTTGAGGTTCTCTCCTCTTGTCTGTTGTGCTCATCTTTTCATGAGCCTTCTCCTCCTCCTGTTTTTGCTTGTTAATATCCTTTCCCTTTCCACTCATCCCTTATCTTCATCTCCTTTCCCTTCTCATTTTCAGCCACTAGCATACTAAAAGATCTCCCAGTGCTGGAATCCCTGCATATGACTCACTGGCTAAAGGAGTGTGGCAGGTTTTGTTTAACTGTTAAAAGCACGCACACGAGTGTGTATGTGTGCACAGAGCTTAACCATGAGATGACAGCCATGAAAAGGGCCACCTACACATACTGTCCTCATTATGCAAAGGTCGAACACTGTGCTTACACTACTGATGCGTATACATGTTGCTTGTGGGTCATGTCTTGTGTGGTTATAACTCACTGAAGGACCAGAAGAGGAGCTACTTACTTTTTTCTAAGGAATGGAATATATTTGCATAAACTGAAATTTTAGTCAGCAGTGTTGTTAGGTGGCTAATGGTGTTTAATTACTGCAGTTACTGAAACTTTCCTCATTTAAAAATCTGTGGTGTATGTATTATCACCATTAAGGCTGAGCTATGTTTAGATTAGATCATTAACCTACAATGTGTGACAGATAGCACTGATGAGACATGAATTAAAGGTCCTGAATATAATTTTTCTTATGATTTGGTCCTATATGAATGTATAATTCTCTGCCAATCTTTGAGAGTTTTGATTATTTCACATGAGAAATTTCTGTTCTATGACCATCATGTATTTTTACATAGTTGAGTACTGTGATAATTAAAGAGTAAACAAGACCACCCTTTGTGTACTGTACAACCTAAGAAAAGTTGTACTGTGCACAGCACCAAAAGCATTTTTGTCAGTGTACCAAAAACAAACTAGCAAACAGTGAGTGCAGATGACTGGTTTTTGAGCTGGCTGGATGAGGAGACTGAGGAGAACCAGCTGGAAGCAGTTGGAACTGGCTGGAGCAGGGGAAGCTGCTGCAGAGACTGGGACGAGGTATGAAGGTGGAAATGCATCAAAATAAAAGCTTAAAGAAGAAGTCCAGGGGATCATGACAGTGCTAGTTCCTGAGTGAAAACTTTGTTGATACAATAAGATGCTATCATCAGCCTAAATCTGGAGTTTGAGTGGGGAAAAAACCTCTCATCAAAAGCCAGGTACATTTGAAAGTTAATCCCCTTCTATTGTGTACGGTCTTAAGATCAAACCCCAGTTCCCTCACACCACAGATCTGCAGGAAATGTGGTGCAATTTTGGAGTAGCCTTCCATTAGTTGGTTTACTAGAACACAATGTACCCCCCCAAAACAACCCCAAATTACTGTACTGTTTGTTCAGTGGATAGGTGCCCCATCTGCTGGATCAGAAGTTTTTGTGGATAAGGTGGATGTTCATTAGTAGCTGCCAAGCTTCCCCCTCTAGTCTTCTTGATCTTTCCATCCTGTGGTTGAGCAATGCACAGGTCCGAAGGTCTGGATATTGTTCAGGCTAAGAAACATAACTCACTGGTGGAATTTACACTGTCTACTCCAAGTATGAACAGTACAGTATATAGCAGTACGGTAGCACAACATGACACAGATCGGGCTGGCTGTTTCGTAGAGGAGAAATTTTAATTATGTTTCCTGTGTAAAGGATGGAACTTTCTTTGAACTGTGTCTCTGTCTCAGGCTGGACAGTCGTCTGCTGACGCATGGGCGGGACAATGGAGCCACCCCATTGCTGTGGTTAATTACCACTTCATCCAGTCACAACCTTCCAACACCAGCTCCCAGCCAGATTTACTGATATTAATCGCTTGCACATACTTCTCTAACATGTATTTCACATGCACAAGCTATTTCCTTTCAACAGTTGCTAACTTTAAATTGCAAACCCCCCAAAAAAGAAGTCTGGTCTAAGAAAGTGGTAATGGTATGCAGTGAAGGTTAAGTTGACCAAATATTGTACTCTAAATTAACCAGCTGTAAGCAAGATAGTCGGGGGTCTTTCTTATTTTTAGTTACAGCTTTTTGCCATTACAGAATGAGCTATATTATACTGTACCTGCAGAGGAGATGCAGCATGTGCTGTCTTTGCAGTATTTATTTGTAGTCAACACTGGAGTAAGCCTCTGCTGTAGCTCTTAGCCTTTTATCTGTACAAAATATTCAAAGCTTTACAGACATGAATGTCTTTACATTTGAATCAGAGAATCCCCGCTGTCTATTTCAGGAGCAAATAAACATGCCTTAGTGCAGAGCTCCTTTACAGGAAGCTGGTGGGAGTTTGTCTTACTAGGACCTGTGAGTAACATACAGCAGAAATCTTATAAATTTGACCTTGTGACACATAAGCAAAATGTAAGAAGTAACTAATGGATCCAGCCATATTTCTTATTGTCTTATATGGGAAATCGGTGAAATATGGATTAATCATGCATAACCTTCAGGTTTGCATTATACGAAGAAATTCTGGTGATGTTCAATATGTGTAGCCAATAGTAAGGAATCTAGAAATTATGCATGGGAAGGGGCCTTTAGGTTGGTGTGCAGCAAATGGGTATGCATGAGGACATTGTTAAAGGATTATGGATATAGGGGCATGCGGCTTTGTCATTCAGAATACTGCCTAACATACCTGATAGAGAGATCATTGAAATGCAATCTGAGTTGTAAATCAATAAAATATGACAAAAGGCAGGAAAGTAGGGCAAAGAGTGCAGCAGTGAATTTACTCATACCTGAAGCCAAGTATCCTGAATTAAATATGAGCAGTGAATCATTCTTGTTCCTTCTGATTTTCAGTTTGCAAGCTCTTGTCTGCCTCAAATTTTAACTGTTTTTCCACACTGGGCTTTGTTAAAATGGCCATTTATTGATTTTATTGTAATAATTAGTGATGTTTTTACACTCATAAAAACTATTAATTTTGTTGATTTAGAGTGCCTGGGGCCAAATGTGCTACTTGTTTCACTATAAAAATGCATTTCGTGATAGGAAAAAAAAATGTCATCCTCTCCAGTATATATAATATGAGAACTACTGTATATGTGTGTTTATGGGCCCTGAGGACTATATGGTGACACAGTTTGTAGTGAAATATAGATGGTCAAGAAAATGGCAATGCTGCTCTTTCCAAAGTCGTTTTCTTTGTTCAGACTCTTTCTTAGTTTCACTGACCTGTCAAAAAATCACTTGGAGCCTGCCTGCTGCCTTGTATCGTATGAAGGATTCTTAGGCAGAGACACAGGCTGAGTCTTGGTCATGCATAAGTCAAGTTTCTCAGTTTCAAGTCAGAAGGTTATTCAGGGAAAGCCACTCATGTTAACTGAAGAATGTTACTTCAGGTTTCTTTTAGATACACACTGGATGAGAAATAACTTTTGCCCTTTTTCTGTGTTGACTTTGTGTTATTGTTATGAGTCATTCATAGCATCTTGAATGTGTAAGAAATACTTCCCCCTTCAGTTGGCTAAATCCCCATAATCCTTTGAAATAATTCGGACAGCTTTTAATTGAAAAGTGCTGCGCCAGAACGCAGCAACATACTGTATGTTGATTCACTGTGGTTACATTGATTCAATCACTGGCAACCACCATCAGACAGCTGACCTTAAACATAGCCATAACTATTAAAACAGTTTACATAACCCATCTAATGAAAACTGATATGAAATTAATATGTGTGAGCCAATATTGTCTTTGTAAATAAACTTTCCTCAACACTAACTGGGTAGTCATGTAAAATGGATTATTATGGGTGATTGACAGTTTATGCAACCAAGGTGAGCATCTTTAAAAAAAAAAAAAAAAAACTAGAGTTTTCAGTAGCAGTGGTGTTACTGTCAAATATAACTCATTATTAATCCCTTAGGATTGTCGCCCTAAAATCCTGATTGTAGCGGATTCAGAACATTAATTCCCCTGATGCTCACATGCAACTCTTGTAATATAGTGTTTTTAAACTTTGGAGAATTATTAAACTGACATTTTCTTATAGAACGACTTTCTAAATTGAAAAGTTAAAATTAGAAGGTGCTGCAAAATGCAGCTTGTTCCTTCCTTGTACACTTGTGTACATTTTTATTTTTTAATTTTCTATCATATAAACACTGTCATGCCATCTAAAAGTTAAAATTAGAGGATGTGAAATGCTCATACCTTGCAATGTATGAAAACAAAAAACTATATAGTCCTTCCAGATGCCTGTTTCTTTAACTTCAGTATTAAAATGGCAAAATCACTTTCGACATTCTTCACTGTCCATGTAGAAAAAAATATTAGCAATATATATTCAAATTACCGTCTGCGTTAAAGCTACATAAGGTCATTTTTTATTCAGCATTTTCGATTAGTCACCATGATGTATCAGAAGAAATCGAAAATCTTATTTGTTCAACCTCATTTCCTTTCCAGCACATTTGATTTAGTCTTTCTTTACTCCATTAATTCTTTTTAAATTTGAGGTGGACTGGCTCTTATTCCAGCATCTATTTGCTGGAAGGCAGGAAACCACCTTAGACAGATTGCATAACACAAAGAGAATGAAAATGTATACCTGTGGACTGCTTTAGAGCCTCCAACATACCTGCCTTGCATGTGTTTTGAATATGGGATGAAACCAAAGCAGCTGGGGAAAACATAAGTAAATGACGAGAGGGCATACACACAGAGGGCTCTATTTAAAATCTAAATAAAAATAATTAAAAATAAGTGTTTTAACAGTCTGTTTTTCTTTTTCTGAGATCTCAGTTTGACATATATTGTCTCATGACAGACAGCCTTCTGATTACAGCTCTAATTTTCCTGTGGAGTCACTGTCTTCCAGTAAACAAACATTACCACCAGTGACAAGAGGAGGGTCTTCCAAATTACCATTTAGATTGGACACCACCATTCCAAGAGAAAGTCAATTACTCAATGAGGGAGTAGTAAGGAAAGGGATAGAAGTAGGCTGGAGAATGAGGACTTGTCCCAGCAGATGCGGTCCAACTGTATCCCTCCTCTTTCAATCCTGTATCACACCAATATCCTATTTCATTTCGATGACTGTTGCTTTAAAATCTGTGCAGAATAGGTTTTGGCTCTGCAGGGCTGTTTGCACAGTGATCTGAGCCACTGAAATTTGAAAGGAGACAGGTGCTGCCTTTAATAATTGAAAGTGTCAAACTGGCTCACTCACAGCTAAGCTTGAACAGTTGGGTAAATGACCCATTTTCTAGCCAAGTGGAATTATGTGCTTTTCACAAATCGCAAGCTTGAGCAACACTTGTTTATTGGCAGAAGTTATTAGGAGTTTTACATCAATGTGATGGCTATCATTGCACAGAAATAGGAAGAATAACCTGAAGCCAAGAAATGAATATCAATATTATTCTTAATCATCATTGTATACAATTTCAGAAGTCTCAATCCTGGCTTGGTTCAAAATAAAGAGTTGTCAAAACTGTTTTTGTATCCACAGCTGTCTGGACATCTGCCTGCTCAGCTGGTATCCTCAGCTGGTGTGTGTGTGTGTTTACTTACTCATGTTGTGGGGACATAAATCCATTTACCTAGTCACACTGTGGGGACTCATCATCCTTTCAGGGTCAAGGAATAAATGCATTTTTGGGGTGAATGAATGCGAGTCAATGTAATGGCCTGTGGCGTGATGGAATCCTGCATGCGTCTGTATGCGTTTATATTCTAACACACAGTCTTAAAGATTTTCTCTGTGATCGATTGTTGTCTGTACGTTTGTTCTTCTCCCTACGTCTTGTTCTTCCTACCTTTTGGCTTTTTTTCTGTTTAAAGGAAACAATATTTTGGACGAGACAAATGGCTTTGGATACTGTTGAGAATGTGGTTTGTGACTGGTCTATTATGTTTAAATAAATAAGAATGTCACTGCAGTAAACTGGAATTGATATTAAATTGTTCAACCAATCTGAATCCCAAAGATGTTCAGTTAACTAGAACAGAAGACTAGGAAAACCAACAAACGTTCACACTTGAGAAGCTTCAGCCACTGACCCCTTGGCGCTCAGTTAAGTGATTATCAAAACTGGTGCTGATTAATTTCAAGTGATTAGTTTATTTCTATATTAACAATAAGTGTCTCATTAAAATCACAGACTGAAAATACTCTTTTTCTGCCTGTGATCTGCTTTCATGTTCTTAAAGTTTTATGGTCAGATTTATCAAGCCTGATAGCAGGATACAAATTTATCAAATGATCTGTGTTGTTTTTTTCAAGCGGAATAACACTAATAGAGAGGAGAGAGAAGCAGACAGACATTGTGACGCTGTTTTTAGAAGTGTTTTAAATGCAAGACAGAGGCTCCCGCCTGATAACAGACTTGGATGCAGATGTCATCCTCTTCATTGTATCCCATGGTTCAGTTTTGCATAGAAATGTGACAAACACTGCTCACATCCAAACCCATCCTTGTACTGCTCATTCACAAACCACGATGCTCTTTGCCAGACTTTCATTGTAAATGAAATGTATGTCATATTTGACACATTGCACAAAAAGGTTGCAGAAATGGATGTTTTAAAGCAAAGGTTTCCTCCTGGTCTGGGAATAAATGATAAGTCTGCAATAGCTCTGTCCTACCTGTGCACGCCACAGTGCAGGGTGGCAGCACAAATATGGTGTGTGAACGGCTGTGCTGGTAAATTGTACGGTGTTTTTTGTCTCTTAAAATGGCCCAGACATTGCGAAGCAGAAACCACATGTGGACGCAGTCATATTGAAACTTAGTGTTACAATTACCTACTTTCTTCCACACACACTTAGTAAGCCAATTAAACACTGTCAAGCGTAGATAGCCCACTGGAAGCATGCAATTATGACTACATTTGTCATGTAATAGGTAAAAAAAAAATACTTGTGTGTAGTTGTATTAAATATGGCTTCTGGCAATGTCAAGCTTTACTTATAGTGTAATTAACTGTAAATTCAGTTATGGAAATACCAAGTTTTATTAACTTATATAACTTTCTCCATTTTGTAGTTGGCTCTAGATTCAAGTCATGCTTGATTACTGTAAATCAGAAAGGCAACAATCTTGCAGGAATAGAGAAATAAAATGTCTGCTCCTCTGTCAAGGTGATGTCGCGACCCTTTCTGTGCCAATAGATGTGCCAGACTGGAGGTTATCATGGAGATATTGTCACAGACAGACTTTACTGCATTACTCAGAGTTCAGGCTGGCTGTCTGCCTGAAGCAGTTTTGATTAGTGGTGGCTTTTTTGAAGGCTCTAATTCAGCTATTTAACATTCAGACTTAGTATTGTTCTTGTTTGTTTTCTTGTGGCTGTCTGCTGTTTTCAGTATGATCAATATCTTTCTATATAGGCTACTGTATTAATGCATTAAAAATGGCATGTAATAGGTGATTACACAGTCTAGATTGTGCTTTGTGACCACAGCTTAATTGGAAGGTTAGTCTGACCTCAAACAAAAAGATAGTGATGCTACGTCTGTCAGCCCAAATATTTGTGTCCATTTGTTCAACTACAGAACAAACATCTTAGCACATCAGTTCAACACAGTGAGCACAAGTCATTGTCACGATCGAGCTCAGCTCTACACATCTATGCAGAAGTCCCTTGCTTAATAATCTGCCTTGATTAGGCTCTGTGTGTGTGTGTGTGTGTGTGTGTGTGTGTGTGTGTGCGTGTCTGGCCTACAGAGGCTTCTGATCATACATTTGGGTTCATTGTTCTTGCCTTATTATTTGGATGGATGATTGCTGTTGTCTGTCCCTGTTTCTTATCACTGTCATTATATTCAGATCATTAAGCTACCTTCTTAGACGGTGCCTAATTTATTTATCAGTTGTCATGGACAGCTTTGCAGTAGGTGCTTTATTCAGGTGGCAGTAATCTGCACTTTTAAAATAACCGAGTCCTTTTAGTTATGTTTAATTTGCCTGTCACTCAGTGACTAACAACACATGAATGTGAGGATATGCCAGTCTGAGTAATGCCAGATTTCTATCTGTGTGCCCATGCTATAGTGATAATTTACTCGTGCATGGGTATACATTTACATTTCCGTCACTCAGGCGTGCATAAAAGCTGTTAGAACAATCCTGAAAATACAAAATCACAGCGGGGAAAGCACACCCCTTTCGGATGTCAGGAAAGAAATGATCAGTGTCAGGCAGATACTAAGGGGATTATTAAAGTCAGTCAAATCTATATTAAGTCAAAGATAATGCTCATCACTTGAGATGCTACTGAGCAGCTGTATATTCAGTGCTTATGGCCATAATTAATATTATTAAGTAGTGATTGAAATGTTTGGGTTTTAGCCATTCAGGACTATTTATGAAGTTGTGGCCTACAACAAATGAACTGGACTAAGTGGGAGATCTCCTGTTCATTGATTTCAGTGTTGGGGCATTACAGTGTCAAAACACCCTGAACTATCCCTAAAATCAACATGTTTAAAAGAAAACAATGTTTAATTATGTCAAAGTGCTAATAATAAAGTAAAGAATAGCAAGAAAGAGTGAAGGATGATAAGTGTCAGGTCTGCTTGGTGCGACCTGCCTCTCTTTCTTTTCTTTCTCCTGCTTTTCTCATTTTTTGTGGGATCCGCGCCTCAGCTGTGTCGCTTTTTGTAATTAGTGACTCGTGGGTTGTCATGCACAGCTGAGGCGCGTTAGGTAATGATTTCCTTACCTTATTTATACTTCTGGCGGACGCTCTGCCATCGCTGGAGCATTAACTACTGTAACGTGCATACCCCGTAACAACCCTATAGTCGTGGTATGTATTTGTATGTCGTTTTGTTTTCCACGCTGACAGTTTCTATGCTGTGGATCGCATTTTGTACGTTGGTTATACTATGTTTTGTGTTATATGGTCCACGCTGACAGTTCCTGTGCTGTGGATTTCCATTTTCGTTCGCCTACCCACCTGTCTAGCTTGCTTCTTCACCTGTCTGTCCTGTTCCCATTAAACCTCCTTTTTTTAACTAGCACCTGGGTCGGCATTCTTGAGTCCTATCTCAGTTCTCCCTCACCCTCCTGGTGAGGGGGACTAAACCATAACAAGGGGCTTACTAAAGAATGGATAAGTCCAACACAACTTAAGTGTTTTATTATGAGTGTAATCACCAGAGTGTATCATCAGCCAAATGGACTAAGTTTGCTGACCACACAGCCAAAACTCTCTCTCCACTCTTTGTTTGAGTTACACAGTAAGTTAATATATTACTCCTGCTTTTGTGGCAGGGAATTTTCTATATATAATGACCCTTGCAAATGTGATTAACCTTAATCAATCCAGCAGAATGTGCCATCAACCACACTTGCATCTCATATTGCATTATTCCCCCTTAAATACATATACTGTAGATTAAGGATAGTGGTGCATTCGTAGATTGCTTGCAAACTGCTTCCAAGTGACTGCCCATATTTGATGATTAGCTAACATACCTCAAAGCAATGGATGGATCTGACATGAGATGCAAAAGGCTTTGTACATTTAAGTAAAATTGGCATCTTTAATCTTCGCAACTGCAGATAATCTGAGATCCAGATAACCTCTTTTATCATTGTACACTGAACTATTAAAAGGACTATAAGCATTTTTTTCCACCAACCACCCACTTAGACATTTTGGTTGTTTAACTTTATTGCCCAAAGCTTTCACTTTTAGAGGGATTTATGATTATGAAGAGTAAGATTCTGCAGCATTTTCTAACACTGTGAAAAGCTGCAGGGAAAGGTTTCTGTTGTTTTTTTGCCCATTAGTCCTTTTCAGGGTCGTTATGTGATTTACTACGAGAACATTTTGTAGCTATGATAAGAATATGTTGTCATCAGTGGACTCAGTGTTCCCAGACAAGTGAAGCCGCTACGGTAGCTTTCTCTGTCTGTCACTCTGTCTGTCTATCTGTCTCTATTCACTCCCCCTGACAGATGATGAATGAGGCCTTGCCTAGAGTCAGAGGGGGGCAGCGAGAGTGCGTCAGGAAGCGAGCAGCAGTCAGTGAATGCCAGGTTAAAATGCTGGGACATTGCTCCCCTGTAATCCTTTTGGCTCCGTAGATTAGGAGAGACATGCTGTAGTGTCAACTGGCACATTTATATTCTGGCCATCTCCCTCTCTTTCTGAAAGAGGTGACTTTTGGCCATATTTAGTCCAGTAAAATATGCAAATTTTCCCCTTTGGTTTCAAAAGAAAATCAAACCAAAGGAAGGCATAGTTTGCATTATGAACAGGTAGAGTCTAGTGCTTAATTTACTTTGGACCGCTGAAAAACACAGCAGCAGCACCAGGCTGTATTCAAATGTAGTCTGCTTGAATTTTTGCAAACACTGAGTGGGGTGTGTGTGGCATTTATATACTCGTCAAAATCAGACTGAGAAGAAAAAGGAAATTGTTTTTGATTTGTCATGAAATGAAAAGCCGCCACATTTAGGACAGTGATGATGATTAGAGTGGAAGATAAGGTTAGTGAGAGCTGCAATAGAAAACACACAAAATCACATTCACTGAAAGGTTCTTTAGTTAAACCCTCTAAGTGTATAACTGAACAGGACTAAAAGGCAACACACACAGGCCGTTTACGCCTTGCACATCAAAGCAACATTCACTCTCCGGACTGAATCATCCCTTCGCTACTTCTGTCTGTAATGATAGCACGTCATCTTCTGTAGTCTTGCAGCAGTTACAATCTTGATAGATGAAGAGAAACTAGTGTTTGAAATGTAAAAATAATGAAAGTGTATGATCCCACATGAACAAGTCCAGTTGTCAACTTTTGCAGATAAATGGCTGGATCAGTTTTCATGGCAATTCACCCAATAGTTGTCAAGACTTGCACAAAAACACTAAAATATCAACCTCATTATGGCACTAGAGAAAAAGTCAGAGGATCACCCCAGTCATTAATGTTCATTCTCTTGGCACAGTGAATATCCGTACAAAATTCATTTGCAATCCGTCCAATAATGTTTGAGATATTTCATTCCAGATCTACAGATCAACTGACTGACATTCATGGAGCCATGCCACCAGTGTGGCTAAAAATTAATACAAGACACAGCTGCAAATAAATCATTTTCTGTTTGCCTTAGCACAGAGGTTGAGGAGTTGACTTTTTGAATGATGAAGAAGTGTGTGGAGAGTCATCGTCACTTGAACTGGTTAGCTATCTTCCCTTCACTTCAGATAATGGTGCTTTATCTAACTGGATATTTCACACCAGCATTCAGAGCTTTATCACCTGCTCTTATTATCTGTCCTGAACACTACCCTTTCATTGTCAGCTTTCCGTTCTAATAGGATCTGTCCACCTCCAGACTTTATCACTCTCACATAAACACACACTTTGCTGTGTGTCTTATCTGCTATAGATCCTTTGTGTGGGGTAAATAAGCTGCAGAGTGGGGAAGACAGACAGTTACTTGGCTGTTGGAATTGTTCAGTTACCTTGACCTGTGGCTGCTCATCTCCAATGCAACCATTCTAGATCAAATTGAGATTCTCTCAACTGTGTCTCCCTCTCTATTGCTCCTTTCGCCTTTTCTCTGTGTAAGTGGATAGTGCAAGGACTTTTATCACGGTGTGGTTGAGGTACAGGTTTATTCATTTGATTTCTGCTCTCAGAAATGACATGGGGGAAATATACTGTAAACATAGCACTGAAGCCCTGGGGGTGGAAAAGGGAAGCCTAAACCTAGTTTCTGATTTTACTTACTTTAATTGTCTCTGTAAATTAGGCTTAATTTGTGAGTTGAAATTGCATTATGATGATTGGTACAGGAGGGGAGGAGAATTTTAACTGTTCTGCACAGCACTAATTGGTTCCTCACCCAGCCCAATTTAGTATGAGCAGCCAGCACGTCTCAGCCCCTTGTCTGTCTAATAAGGAATACAAACATTTCCCCCTGCCTGTTTGTGGCATTTTGTTTATTTAAGGTGTATACACACACACACACACAAAATGTGGCAGATGTTGTAGAGCTGTTCAGTTTAGCAGCTTTATGCACTAATTTTAAAAAATTGCCTCAGCTTTTTTTTTGTTTGTTTTTTTTTACAGTAGTGGGGAATATAGTTTATTCTATTGTTTGTTAAATCTTTAAATTTGATCATAGACTTCAACATCAAAAACAACCAAGATTTGTGAAATTAACACAAACTGGACTACTAAATACGTCACACAACAGCTGCTGAAATGGAATTCTAAGCTGGGTGAAGACAATTATACAACACCTGGAAAATGTATGGCGATTAAGTACAATAGCTAATTTAATCAGGACAATAGCTCATTTTACACTGGTTTTAAAACCATAATTTGTGGTGGTGTCTTATTTTGTATTGCATTATATTATAATGTGAACTTATAATTTTGTGCCACTCAGTCCATGATTGTATGAAGTTGAGAGGGAACAAAGTGCTATTATTTAAAAGACCTTCTTAAGGAATACTTTAAGGAAAGCACTGATGAGTAGAGGAGTGCGACTGGCAACTTATCACCTCTTCATAGTGAGCTGGGTTATGGGACAAGGAAAGCTACCAGAAAGACCACGACAAACCAAATGTGCAGTAAGAGTGAACTTGAAACACCTGACTGAAGCCCCTGTGCACAAATTTTCAGATTTGGAGGATTTTTTCCTACATAGGTACAGTATCACAATGGGAATTTTCACAACTGTAAAATGCAATGCATTGCAGTGTTAAAAAAAGTGAAACATTTCTGCAAACAGTATTCACATGATCACTACATTTTTGTTTCCACTGTGGAAATTTTCAGAGAACTATGCAGGACTTTTGAGGGCATTTCAGTTTTGAGCTCCTTCAGTGTCTATCAACAGTGTTGAGCTCTTATTATACAGAAGTGGTCATTTTGATTTCTTTTGTTATTCATTGCTTCTCCAGCTGTTTTCTACATAAATATACAAATAATAATAATAAATAAATTTTTAAGTTGCATCAGAGGGATAAGACAACTGTATACCCATGCAGGAGTGTTTGCATGTGTGAGTTTATTTTTCTTTTCTTTGGCCTCTGCCTCTCTTTGTGGGCACTCTTTCTTTGAAATACTATTTGCACCTGCACTGCATTCCCTGTCAGTTCTCCCAGTGGTGGAAGAATGTTGGCAGTCCTGGACGCAGAACCAATAGCACGGAGGTGTGATTGTAAACACATCAGGATCCTGTCAAATGTGTGTGCTAATGTGTGCACACACATGCATACACAGATGGTATCTTTAACTTCCTTTTCACTGACCCTCCTTTTTTCAGTGAAAGCAAACACTCGCCTTTTATTGCATTTCAGGAGGTGTGTGAGAAAGGGGAAGTGCAAGTTGCTAATTACCTGAAAATGTGAGCACTTTCAGTACTCTTCTTACTTAGAGGCCTCAGCCTTAAAACACAACTTTAGTGAACTGTCTGTTCACAGATGATGTTCATTCATGCATTTAATTGTTCGTTCATTCGTCCATCTCTTTATCACCCATTCAGTTTTGATAGCATGAAATGGTATGTTATATTGCTTGTCATTCTGAGAGATGGGTTTCTGCCAGTGCCATTGTTACAGAACAGTGATAAAGTGCATACAGTATATGTGCATATATTTCTTATTCTGAAAACATGTTTGCAACACTGAATATTTTATCTGTAAAAACTATCCACTGTTAAACATTGATAGGTGTCCTTCAATTTCATAAGATGTGGAATCTTGCTGATTTACTACTAGTATGTTTAGTCCATTACATGCACAATGCCTTTATTCCTTAAAATGTTCACCTGTAAGGACATTAGACAAATTCTATTTTAGCCAGGTCAGTTGGTCCGGACTGAAATATCTCGCCACATATTAAGTGGATTGCCATGAAATTTGAATGGAGTTACAATACAGGTGATCAGACCTGCTGATATTGTTGATCCTCAGACTTCTAGTTTAGCTCCACCAAGAGGTCAAATCTTCTTGGATCCGATCTAAATAGCACAGTATACAGTATACTTGATTGATAGGCACAGAAATTGTACTGACATGTTTCTCCAGTGACTTAGACTTGTGGTTCTGGTAATCTGCTGACTTTTACTGTAGAAACTTCATCAGGTGAAGCTTTTGTTTGTCCAGTACTTTCATCTGGGGCTAAATACTTGCAAAACTGTCATTTTCATCCTCCTTAGCTGAAGTTTGTTTAGTATTGATTCACATTAGCTGGCTTACATACTAAACTAAGATAGCAAATATTGTAAATACCTTGTTAGCATGTTGATGTTAGCATTTAGCACATCACTGTACCTATGTTTGGCTTCAGCTGTAGACTCCAAATCATAAGTATGTTGCTGCAATGCTACAATGTACACTAGTGAAGCTGTGTCAGAAACGTTGCATCTAACCTCTTGGCAGATTTTAGTTTACATTAGCAAAGTACATATATCACATTGTCTGCAGATGTCTCATCTGGAGGAAATGCGATGTGATAAACTGTTAGCAGGACTCTGTCTCTCAGTCCACCAAAACAGTATGATCCAGTATTACTCTCCTAAACACAGCTGGGATGGCTCTGATTAGTCCTGCGTGAAGAGTTAATATGAGTCTAACAACCAAGACCAGATGTGGCCTTTCTTCAGAGAACTGAGGAGGAGGAGGGCATTTATCACCACTTAACCTGCTTATATAAGTGCAAAGAAATAAACAGAGTAAATTTTGGTGCTTAAAGGTAGGCATGCAGAAACACACACTGTGTGTGTGGGCAGACAGCACACACACTAATTCATTATTACATTGCAACCCTTTTGTTTGCCTTTGCTTATCTTGTTTATTTTCTCACATCCCTTAGATCTCTTTGAGATTTTTAATATCTGGTCTTCTGGATATCAAACGCAGAAGAAGTAGCCAAGCCAAGAATCTGCCCGAGAAACAAAAAGTATGAGCACCTTCATGTTGGCCTTTGTGGTTTAGCTGTTATCCAGTACATATAAGGGTTCAAAACTCAGAAATCACACTCTGTTGCTATTCATCCTTCCAGTTCTTGTTTTTCTGTTGCATGCTTTCTCACTGTCATGCTCTCATTCCTTATCATATGCTCACACACACACCCCATGAGTGCTTGTGTTTTGAACTGTACCCAGTAAACACCCCTGATGGGTTTATTTCTTTTATGACTACTGGGAGATTAGTATTTTACTAACCAGGTGCACAGTTGGTAGATCAGTAGGAAAGCAGTGGAGCTGGGACTCGGGGAGTATAGACAAAATAGCATATGATGAACAAGATGCATAGTGATACAGTACAAGTGATTCATGCACTTTGGCATTGTAGTGTTGGATGTGAGGAAAACCCTGTTTTTGTGGCTTGAGAATGAGCTGGTCCAACTGGGTCTGTCAAGGCTCTGAGCCATGCAAGAAAGTCATTTCAAGCATGGAAAAGCTTCAGTCTATCCCCTGTGTGTTTGGGAGACAATGAATGCCAGCAAACAATTTGCTGGAGAATTCGGCAGTGTCATTTTGCATAATATTGTTTGACTTTGAAGTTCATGCTGGTTGTGTGCTGACTGTTCACTTGCTGAGGGGTGTGCTGAGGGAGGGCAAGAGAGGTCAAAAGATAATTAGATTCACATTCTTTATCTATAAAAGATCTTCCATACCACCGGTAGAGATAATTAATTAGCTAAAACCTTCAGTGTAATTAAAACCCTCAATAATCTGACTTTTGTTCTGGCTGAATAGTTGCGGACTAGTGACAGATGGGACATGGGGGAACAGGGTGAAACAGGATGAAGTCTGGGGAGACTGACTGTGTTCGTCAACTTCAGAGTCTGTTTTGTATGCTGCTTTTCAGTGATCCTCAGTTCACTATAGCAATAATTTTCATTTTATCTGATTGCATTGACAAGAGTATGAGATTTTGTGAAGGACACTATGTAACATGCATTATAATGAACTGGCAGTGACAGCTCCTTCACCTTGAGTCTGACGATGAAAGCATGTGGTTACTGAGAACACTTCACATTATTGGTTGTGGCTGTGAATCAGGGAGATGTTGTGAGTAAACAATGATGGCAGGAAGCAGAAAATCAGCAAACAAACCCTTAAAAAGCGACTCCACCAATTTTACACATGAAGCCTGTGAAACAGCTTCTGTGGCTCTGGAGGAGCTTAGTCAAGTCTGAAAAAAAAAAAAACCCTAACCGTGTCATGCCGATGTCACCAGGGTTATTTGGATTTCACATGAGACTGCACAACTGTGGTTCAAACTGGAAGTGTGGACACATGGAGGGATTTGTCAAGCGGGGAATGTCTGGTGAAACACAAAGCACAGTAGAAAGTGAAGGATAGCATTTATGAAAATAGAAAATAGGGTTTTCATTTTAAACCAAGTTTAAAATGTCAACTAAAAAGTCAGCCAGCTGGCAAAATCGACAGCCGCCATCTTGAAAAAAAGCTGCTTTTTTGACTTTTGTTGTAAAATCCAGGAACTGAAGAATGTCAATTCAAATCAAGTGGTGAACCTGCCACCATTACCACGGTAAAAACATCCCATGAAATATATCTTGCCACTTGTATTTATTCACTCACACAGTCTCAGTCACAGTAAAAATAAACATGAAATAGAGCAACAATAGCAATGGGGTCAATGGAGAGATGAGAACGTTTTGAAACTGTTGGACATTTAATGAGAAGCTTCTGTTCAACCCAAACAGGAAGGAACTTATAGTGCTAAGTATTTTCTAAGGAAATATGATGACATGTATGCAGCACAGCTTCAGTATGTCGCCCGTGTCTATGATTTGACTGTCCCCCAAATTACGTTGTTGTTATTCTTGGATGCATTTCTTTTATATCTGCACGTGTGACAGTTTAGGACCTCAATGTCACTTACTACCTGGATGTGAACCATCAACATAAGTAGCTTGGATTTGACAAAAAAATCTGAACTGAGCACTTAGGCCTGTAACGTGAATGTAACCTTTTAAACCTGATCTAACCTGCTACTGAATCAGAGTTGATTGGATTCCATCCATTAGTCAGCAAGTGTCACTTCTCCACTCCACAAGAAGCACTTTCTCTATACTTAACTCTGTGTGATTGTGATTACTCTTGGCACAACATGGCACACGCTCTAACCACATGCTGTTGACCTCTGAGCAATTACTGACAGATCTCCCTCCTCTTGGTTATCCCATAAATAAAACATCGACTTGGAAATTATTGACAAACTGCAATCGCTGGATGTATTTCCAGTGGTTTCTGCCTGTCGGAGTTTGAGGGATGAGGAATTTTCATGTGCATAGAGTGTAAATTGGGAATCTGCAGTCAGATACTTTGAAGAGTTTTAATGACGAAGGACTGAGAATCCAGTTGACAGGCCATATGGCAAAGTGGTTCTGCAGGGAGACAGCAAAAGAATGGCCCTACTTGTATATTCTGCTAACAACTTGCTACAGGACATGGATGACAGTGGAGACGACACAAGGCTGTGATCAAGGTCAGTGCTAAAATGTCTATGAAAACTCAGATTTTTTTTGGACATAATGAGAGGATTAGGTTTTTTTTTGTCATGTGAAGAGAGGGATAAAGAGAAGCCTTTAAAAGAAAATACTAGACTGAGTGTAGTATGCTTGAGATGAGAAAATGAATGAAAATTGGGGGAAAGAGAAAAGATGAAATAGCAATGTAGAGCTGGAAGCGCTTGATAATTCAACACTTCATTAGTATTCAGATGCTAATATCTCATTGCACATGTCAAAGAAACAGACATAGTCACTTACACACAGAAACCGCACTCGCACACAAACAGAAATCATCTTGAGGGTTTTAGTTTCCAATCCTTTTTCAAAAAAAAAAAAAAAATAGAAAAACGTGCAAATCAGACCAGTGATATTCAACATGTCGCTGGCACTAATGTCCAACCAGTTTCAAAATATAAAACTATGGTATTCATTTTATATTTCAAAAGGGGGGGGG
>NW_018127883.1:2242279-2249878 GCF_001952655.1 Monopterus albus | reverse complement strand
GTTCATGTGATGTTGGAAAAGGCGGGGGTGTTATTTAAAACACTGTACTCTTAGTGGCAGTAACTTATAAATAAGTGTAGATTTGTGTTTCTCCGTATATTTGCCAACATGAGCATTAGCAGAAATGACTCCTGCTATGAAATCAGAAATAATCTTGGGTAACTCCCTATAAAACATTATTTGCACCAGCCATGCATCATATCTTCATGCTGTGAGATTTCTTCATTTTCTGTAACGATCAAATCAAAGACAAATTAATAAAATGAAATAGTACCTACCCAGTTTTTTGTCTGGTTGAACTGACTGCTCCTCTTTTAGTATCTTGTCACAGCCAGCTCTTAGACTGTGGCAAAAATGAGAGACGCATATATGATGAAAATATTAAACCAAACAAAAAGAGAACTGAGGATAAAAATCGGTTATGTGGGCAGAAATCTGTGAAGTCGGTTGTGAAAGCAGGGGATGAGTGAAAATGTGCTGCCTGGGTGTTGCCTTGTAAAACTAAACAAAATGAAGTGTCAAGTCAGAAAGCTCCAGTTACTGGTCACTGTTCAGTGCGTTCTGTATGTAGGCATGCGGGTAACACCAGGCCCAGGCGGGTCCCACAGCGTGATTATCTGCTGGAGTCCCCTGCAGACAGAAAACACAGCAGCATCCACAACAAACACACTGGTAATCTTCCCCACCAAATGTTCTTTGTGCACAAATAGGAGAATATTACATTTATGAAGCTTTTCTGTTATGAATCGCATTGATTGATTCATGCTATTGTCATATTTTAATGTTTAAGCTGGCTATAGCCTTTATGAGCAAGAACCTGTGAGGATTTTCTACATCAAAACTCAGCAAGGAAGAAATAAAGTTCACCATTATACTGACAGCACTGTGCTATGTTATATTTCCTTTACTATACCAGCCCATTAATTCAGAATTCAGTATAAATTTGCTCACATAGATGCAGTAGGTAGTTAATTTGTATTTGCAGGTACGAGCTATTGAATCTTTACATGTTTACAATATTATTAACTCAAAAATCAGAAGAAATTGAAACTGAAGTAATCAGAACAGGGGAAACATGTATTTTTAACTGAAATTTAAATTTATTTCTGATATACACTATATAGGAGATTATTCCAGTGTGTCCATGTTATTTCTGTGTCATCAGGTATTTTGTTGACACTCTGGAGAGCGATGGCAGAGGCCATTATGAAGTGAAAACTGTCTCTGTAGACTAGTGGGCTACAGTGACTTGGTTATCTGTGTGTTCATGCACTTCTTGTGGAATCAGACAGTGTGAAATTGTAGGAAAGTGAATGTTGAGGCTCACCTTAGAGAGTGTGTTTATCAAGGGCCACATAGCAGGAGTGCTGGACTAGAACCTCTGACTGGGAGTCTCTTTAACATTATTATTTATGACTCGAAAAATAAATTCAGGCACAAAACGCTAGAATATGTATCTTACTAGGAGGTGTCTGGCGCTTTATTCTATTACATATTTTTCTATTAGTAAGATGTTTGCACTTCAGGTATGGTGTATATAATCCAGTGATCACTGTGCTGCAGGCTGTACCCAGTGTCCCACATGTCATTTGCAATATTCATTTGCAGTGCTTGCTCTATCAGCCTGGGTGTCATCAACCATGAAATAAAATCAATTGGCTTTTTTTGTCAATATTTGCCTCATTTTACCTTGATTTATTTGTCTTTTGCTTTTCAGTTTCAAATAACATTTTTGAAATCTGCAGATTAGCAAATATCCATGGGGCTACACAACACACCCAACCTGAACTCCAGGACATTAACTAACCAGATAAAAAGCTGTCTAAGTCATCCTTCTCATCTCCAACAGACATAGTATTATGCACACTGGCATCCAGATAGAACAAACTGGTTTCTCATTTGCAGGCTGCAAACAAGCCCCAAGCGGACACAGTGTCAAATAGCCCGCGAGGTTTTAGGATGATGTGAGCACTGAGAATGTTGGAGGAAGTCAGATATTCAAATTCTGTACATTTCTCTGAGTCTTCTATATTCTCATAGAAATGCTGCCTGTATGTTTGACAGGAAATGTGGTCCAAGGGTTTGCAGTGAGGAAGTTCTGAGGCTCCAGTCCACAAGTCCCTACAGCCAGCTCTAATTTGCTTACACATTTCTCCAAGGTTTACTACTCACTCCTTATTTCTATTTATAATATATAAAAAAAATTATTAAAACATTTGGTTTGCCTCCCAGAATTACACTGAGACAAGCGTCAAAACACTCTGTTCCCACCCACCTTGTGTTTTTCCCACACCGGGTTCAACAATGACTTTTCAGTTCTGATTAAACACTTCCATGAGTTTTCTCTCGTTTACAGTATGTACTGTATGTGTATGTTTCTGCAGTACTCCCCAGACTCATTTCCATGCTGCTGCTTTTCTTGCTCTCAGTTTCCTCCTGCTTATTTATTTACATTTGTAAAGATTCCTCAACCCCATAAGTATTTCAAATAGCACCATGGGGACTGATTCTGGCAGTATTATTGTGTGTAAAGTATATTATTTGCTTGAAGAAAAAATAGCAGTCTGTTCATGTCTTTTTTCTTTGTTTCTTTATTTATTAATTTATTGCCAAATTGCAGCATAGTCTCATGTCTGGAAACAGACTGTGAAACAGGACAGGACTTTTCTTGCTCCAAATAGCTGAGTATTTTTAATTTTTTGAAGTGTTGATTGATGACACAGTTATAATAAAAATGGGAGGACTCAACTTACAGAGACACAGAAGAAATTAGGAGGCATTTTGACAGTGCTGGATCTTTTGTGACTCCTTGTTATATCTGCCACTGTGCGTGTTAAACTCCTATATTGTACTTGAGCTATTATCCGTGAATGAATCTTGACTTTTTATTCGCCGGCTGTGCCACCTGCCGGTGCGTCACGGCTGCTCTGACCAATCCTGACGCATTGACTGTCCGTGCGCCCTTGGTGATCCCGCGGGGGCTCCTCACATCGCAGTCCAATCGGTGACAGTGGAAGGTGGCGATCCTCGTTAGCTGTGTACCGTTAGCACCTCAGATGTAACTAGATTGGACTGTCGTGCTGCTGCTGTGCCAAACGCGGACTCGTGACAAGTTTAACTGGATTGCCATTTTCCCATCTATTTATGCTGCTTTTGACCCGCGCATCGCTGAATGTTATGAGGTAGGTGCAAATAAGACAGAAAACGGAAAGTTTTGGACATTTCTCGTAATAGCAAAGTATTTGGTGTCCTACTCCCGAGTCGACATACAGCTGCTTTGTTGTGCCACATTTTTAGCCGCACAATGCTGCACTTTGAAGTTGCAGACAAAGCAGAATAATGTTTATTACTTCTACATGACTCCAAAGCCCATGTATTAGCCCGGATTAAGGATAGTATTGCAAGATCGGATTAGATGCGCTTTTGTTTAAATACAAGTTGGACAAATAGGGACTGCTGCTGTTTCCCGGTGCCCGGCTCAGCATCCCTGCCCAGCCCTCTGCGCTCTGCACTCCTCAGATTCCTCTCCTCCAGTGTGTGGCTTCTTGGGCAAATATGTTGAACATGTTAACTTAATTAAAACGCAGAGAATATTGGGTTTGATTTATTGAATAAATTAAAGTTTAAAAGAAGCAGTGTCACCAAAGGGTGTTGTGTTTAGTGTATCCTCTTCCTCTTGCGGTATGTTTAATAATGTTTTGGCGGTCAGCTATAAAGTACTAGTTACTGCATTGCTGTGGACAGCGGAGATAATTAATTGTGACCTTACATGGATAGTGAAGGGCTTTCATGAATTGGGGTAACTGTTTATTTTTGATGCCCATAGATGGCAGTATGAAGGAATGTTCCCTCTCAGTGACCTGGTGGTACTCTGGCATTGTCCTGGATAATGAGTAAAAGCAGAGAGAATGGCATCTGTGCCATGCTGCAAATATTTTCCTTTTCCTTTCACAGCTGCAGTTATTCATCACAGAAGCCAGAGTGAAAGCTCAACTACACGGTAGCTGTGTGCAGATCGCAATATGTTCTACTATGACTTCAAACCACAGTAGTTTAACATTTTAATATTTTACATAAATCAACGCAAGAACTGTGTTTTTATAGCAATATGTCAGCAAACCCACTGTTAGGGAACAGTGCAGTCAAGTTCTGTGTCATGGTGAATATGCAGTCTGTTAAAGGTGAAGCAGGAATTTGACTTTCCATTGCCTGCTAGGAAGAGATGCAATTGAGGACATTTAGAAAAGAGACACATGAAGGAGATGAGAGAGGAGGGTGAACATTAATAGAGCTTTCATGGCTTGATGTATTGTTTGAACCCTGGTCAATATTGGTTGACTAATATTGTTTCAGGCTTTCTTCTCTTGATAGATGGCTTTGTTGTGCACAGTGCTACTGCCATATTGATCAGCCGTTATGACTTTCCTAAAAGAGCTGTGGGCGGGGGATAGTACCAGCCCCGCTGACAGAAGTGTGGATGGCTCCAAGTAGAATGGAAATGTCTTTGCTTTTACCTTTGCTGCACAGTACCTGTTGTTCTGCGTGGGTGCTGCCTTGGCAGTGTGTGCCCAGATGCTGACGCTTTTGGTTTATTAGTCCTGAGCCTGTAAATATGTACTGACTCTGTTTAAAAACAAAAACAAAAACTGTACACTGTTGAGGAGTGCCATTTGTATGTCACTGCAGTGTGTGGGGTGTTATTCTGCTATACTGACTCTAGAAAGTTATAGTGCAGCTCCCAGCCAAGAGTCTGCCAAAAAAACCCCACGTAAATCCACAACTTGTTGATTTTACACTTACAAATCATATAAATTAATTAGTGAGCTTAGGCATTTTTTTAAACCCTTGCAGAGAGCCAGGCTGTTTTTCCCCATTCACAGTCTTCTTGCTAAGCGAAGCCAAATGACAGTGTTGTCCATGCTCTTATCTGAATTTTGGCAAGAAAAGGAATAAGCTTATTTTCCAACATGTCAGATTGTTTCTTTAAAACAATAAAAATATCAGCCTCCCTTCACCAAATAATTTTCAGTTTTTAATGGTTTGACAGATGTTTTTTTTTTCATTTATAAAGCCATTTTGGATAAAAATACAGTTAAAAAACTAATTTGGATCAAACATCGGAGAAAGTGCATATGTTTCGGTGAAATAGAGCGTTTAGTGCTGTTGTATGATCCAAAAAATAGCATCGAACAGTACAACCCTCGGGCTGTAGCATCTAGTGACTGGCACCACCAGACTACTTTTAGACCAGGCAATCGGAGACAGTGATGGTTATTTTACGGGAGTCAGCTGGCCAAACAGACAGACTAACTTCCCCTTTGGGTTTCATTAGAGCTCGTCTTGATGTTAAAGCCTGTTTAATCCACTTTCACAGTCATGCAGACCACAACAAAGCGAAGCATGGTGGCTATCTTTAGATGGCACATGGGCAGAAACTTTTCCATCTCATTTCAGTTATTAAAACAATAACACAGATTCTCTATAGCTGGCCTTTCCATGCCTCTTTTTTCTGTGCAACCGTTGTGCTGCTGGTAATCTCCAGAGCTGATGCGAGAGGCGATGTCACTATCAGAGGCTGTCAGTCAGTGTCTGCTCAATTAACTTATCCATAAACAGCTGTGTTTATGCAGGCCTGCACTCCTCCTCCCACCATCCCTGGTTTCTCCAGTAAGTAGACATGCTGCCAGAGGGTACAATTACAGTAAAACCTTATGGGGTGAGTGCTTCGCCTCGTCATCTTTGTCTTCATTTTATGGGCAGCTACTGTTGTTGTCTCGTGTTCATAGCGCCTGCTCAGTTTCAGAGACGCAGTGCTGGAAAACACTGACGGGCTTCAGTGGTCCAAATAAGCAACTTTACGTCTTGGGTGTTTTAAAGCAGAAATATATTTACTTGTTATTGGCTTTGCAGGGTTTTTTTTTTTGGTCATCTCAAGGTTATATTACTTGCGGTAATGGATGCAACTGGCAGGCTTTTATAGCTAGGACAACATGTGTTAAACTGACACTCATCATTCACTAACCTTTGCTAGTTGTCACAAGCTGGAACTTCCTCTTAATGGTGAGAGTAAGGTGCTCACTTAAGGACCTTTAACAATGCTGCTCCATGTTTACCTTAGGATATTGTGTACAGTATGTTCAGCACACAGCAGGCCACATGCACAAATCAAGATAATGTTACTGAGTTGTAGTTCAAAGGTCAGGTATTGGGCAGAAAATGAAGGGAGATTTATAGAGGCAGAGTGGAGGTCAGTCTTGTTATATTCAGGAATCTTTTAGGCATATAAACTCTACAGTGGGTAAAAACTTTAATCTGGCAGCCACTAAATGCTGCATAAGCAGCAGTCCACAGTGCTGCCATCCATACCAATATTCCCCTACAGTTTAAAAATGTCTAGCGAGCCGAATGCACTCCACTGCACTAGTAGTTTTTGTTCAGAGTTTTTCTTATCACCTCTTTCATGTTCTTGGTTGCTCTCTGTGTGTGTTCTTCTTCTTCTTTGTTCTGTCTGAATTTTTACTCATCCTTTCATTTTCACATTCTCTCTCTCAGTCCTTATGTGTCACGATGCTTTTCACTCAAACTTTCTCTCTCTTTGCTTCTTTTCTCTTGACAATCTAACTTTTGAGAATTCAGATTCATGTCTATGACTGCTGTCTTTTGCCTGATGCCTGTCTGTTCTTAGCAGATAAATCAATAACAAGTTGCCCTCCAGTATTTTCAGTGGAGGTCCAAACTCCATCCATGGATTCAAGGTTAATGTGAGCTGCATTGAGCACATACTGTATGTATAGATTGAGATAAAGAGGCAAGAGGCAACAGAGAATGACAGAATGCTAGTGAAATATGTATACTGTAAAAAAAAAAAAGCTAAAAAAATAGTTTTAATCTGCTACAGCTCAAGTGCTGGAGAGAACTGATGTAACACACAGGAAGGGAGAAATAATGATGATGATGGAAGTTTGACTCAGCCTTGTCCTGCCTCAAACTCTCAAAATTCTCACCCATGTTTTTGATTGTTCTGGTTATTGTTGATGTTTTTGATGACTTGTTTATTATTCATGTAGTTTCTCACAGTATTGATTACAATAACAGCTGCTTTGTAAATTAAAGTCTAACATGGAGTATTCCTTTCTTTTTGTCGCTGTTGCACGCTGATCCAGCACTGTAGATCTGTGAAACTAATGTACAGTGGGTACGGAAAGTATTCAGACCCCCTTAAATTTTTCACTCTTTGTTATATTGCAGCCATATGCTAAAATCATTTAAGTTCATTTTTTTCCTCATTAATGTACACACAGCACCCCATATTGACAGAAAAACACAGAATGTTTGACATTTTTGCAGATTTATTAAAAAAGAAAAACTGAAATATCACATGGTCATAAGTATTCAGCCCCTTTGCTCAGTATTTAGTAGAAGCACCCTTTTGAGCTAATACAGCCATGAGTCTTTTTGGGAATGATGCAACAAGTTTTCACACCTGCATTTGGGGATCCTCTGCCATTCCTCCTTGCAGATCCTCTCCAGTGCTGTCAGGTTGGATGGTAAACGTTGGTGGACAGCCATTTTCAGGTCTCTCCAGAGATGCTCAATGGG
>NW_018127883.1:2240808-2241328 GCF_001952655.1 Monopterus albus | reverse complement strand
TATGGGGTGCTGTGTGTACATTAATGAGGAAAAAAATGGACTTAAATGATTTTAGCATATGGCTGCCATATAACAAAGAGTGAAAAATTTAAGGGGGTCTGAATACTTTCCGTACCCACTGTATGTGAACTGAATTACTCTTGATAGTCTGTGGATGGCCGGCCACTTTAACATTTTGTAGGGGCCGGTGGCCACAAGAGTCCAAGATAACAATTACCCTCTTTTGCCACATTGGTAGTGGTTTCTGTTTTTTACTGCACCACAACTAATACTGAACTAATCTTGAAAAAACAAGATCAGACACCGGTAAATGTGGGTGAAATGTTACTGTGGATAGAGGAACATAATTCTTTAGTCACCAGGGAAAAAATGGCTACCCGTAAGCAGTATAAAAACTAGAGGAATTACAGTGGGAAACCGTGGATGAGTAAGGGATTACAGAATGCATGTAAAAAGAAGAATGCGTTATATAAGGAATTCATAAAGGACAGATCAATATAAGAGGAAGAAAAATATAAGT
>NW_018127883.1:2238638-2239127 GCF_001952655.1 Monopterus albus | reverse complement strand
TATATTACTTGTGTGGTGTAGAAGAGAATTATTTATGTAGAGATACTGCTTGCAAACCAATGATGGTAAGATGATGTCATGGGGTAGGACTGGATAAGTCTGACTTCTTCCTACTCCATTCAAGCATGTACTAGGTATAAGCAAATTGATATTGGATTATGTGTAAAATTATGTGTGTTGTCATATCAACTGTTTTTACATGCTTGAAAGAATAAATCAAAGAATAAAGAAAGAAAATCCAATGATAAGTAAAGTATTTTTTTTAAAAACTGAGGTGTAAAACGCAATGTCGCCATCTTTTCCTTTCTAAGTTAACAGCGTTTTGGTATTGTAGGAACAGAATTTTATTTGAATGTTATTGATTCTTGTTTTCCAAATCACTTAAATCTCCAAAGACCATGTCTACTTACAATTTCCTAACAATGGAGTATTTGTTGCTGTTCTTATTTAACATTATTTTAACCAAAACAAACAACCAAGTAGACCCAT
>NW_018127883.1:2223355-2238572 GCF_001952655.1 Monopterus albus | reverse complement strand
ACGTGTTGTCTGACACACGCAGGGAAGCTGTTTCTCAACATTACGGCAACACGACTATGTAAGACTGTGTAATTTGCAGTTATGGGTTTGGTGATGATGTTTGTCAGTGGGATATTTTAATGACTTTTTCAAACTGAGGAACCCTGAAGGAACTTTCGCATACAGTGCAATGAATAATGGTATAGTTAAATTGATACTAAACAGAAAGACGAGTTGATAGATCGCACCTGCTAGGTGATGAAATTAGTATTTACATATAATGATAATTCATAATTCATGAAGAAAATTTCTAGTGATAAATGTCAGTAAAGACAGGCAGGTATCTGTGGGTGTAAGCTGTGTTAAGCTTGCAATTTGATTTCATACTGTATCACTTAATGTGCTCATATTTTCCTTGGATTAGTTAGGGTACCTTTTCATCATCAGCTTGTGACAAGGGCTAATGAATCATATTTTACTAATGTCATAACAAGAACCTCCAAAATTAAAACCAAATTGAAAGTGTTTGACATGTAATCACACCAACAAGAGGTCAGATCAGGTGCTCCTGTGTCATTATGTTCCTATCAAAATGAATTTGTCAGAATTCATCAGTAGGTTCTTTTTAGGATTTTGTCCTGAAATGTTTGGTACATTACAGCTGACAAAATGCCTGCTATGCCAGCTTTTTTCCCCTCCATGTTTGTTTCTACTTGACTTCCTCTTAGTTTTGTTCAATAGTTCATCAGGCACATCTCAAGTGAGCCAAACCGTGTGTCCAGCATTCTGCTTCAGCATATACTTTGACTCTGTCTTCACGTCATGTCAGTGGTTGGACTAGAGCTGAAGAACTGTCTAATATAGGTGATTTTTCTTTGCTGCGTTTCTTATGATTTGTTGTTTTTCACCGGAGGATATAGCGAACCATGTCATGAGTACTCTGTGAACCACAACAATTCAACATAGAGTTGGCAGACGTGACAGAGATGTAGATAGTATAGCCAATGCAGTGGCACTCATCTCATTGATTTGCCATTTGGATACATAGTATTTAGGACAAGTTTAAGAACTATGAATCTCATGCATTTTGCTGATTACTCAGTCTAATCTACATTCAGCAGCACGTCTACTGCTCTACTTTGCTCTTGCACTGGCATGACAGTATCTCTGTTAATGAGCCTCTGTAACACCTGTCAGACAATTAAAACAGTGTAAGTGTTCTTTTGGCAAATCAGAACTAATCAGAAACCACTTGTGGAGCAGCATATGGCACAAGAGAGACTGAGCAGGTGAATCATTATGTCAACTGAGAGGATCATAGCTCTGGATACAAATAAAGGACACTGCTGAGGATTTTACACAGTGTCAAACTCATGGGATGCAGATTTAAAAAATGTGAGTTTTGGAGTTGTTGACCGGCCTCTACGCCAGCCTGAGCTAGGATCTCTGCTGAGTCGAATCCAGCTGTGTTTGAGCAGAGATCCTGTGCAAATCAATAGCATTTCCGTAAGCTTACTATGCAGTGTGTGTGTTTCGGCTTGAAATGCTGCACCTGTTTTGTATTCCTCTGCTACTTCAGGCATTAGCAGTGTCAATTTACACAGAAAGCCAAAAATAGTTGACTTATTCAATTTCTGATTTGATTTTGTAACAGAGATTGTTTTTGTTTGTCCATGGTTTCAAAGATTATTCTATCCTATTAAATTTACCCTTGTGATGTCCTGTGTGCGTGTGTATGTGTCTGGATGCATGTAACTATATGTTTGTATGATAAACTGTGTATGTGTTTTGAGGTGGATGGCCCATTCTAAATTTCTCTCAACCCACCTAGTGATCATATTAGTATATGCATGCTCACACATTTTTGGCACTTTTAATTGTGTATTATCAACTGTTCTCTGAATAGTACTGTTAAGAATGTGAGCAGGCGCTCTAGTCATGCTTTATAGATCAGATAGATCTTCTCTTTAATATTACAGTTATGGAGCCAGTTAATTCTTTATTCAGCTGGTTTCAATTATAACAATTTACATGATTCATCTGCCACACCAGAGTTTTTTATTCTACTTGCACTCTTAATGATGCTTGAAGGTTGCCTCTTGTGGAGGTTTATACCTGTCTCAGTATTAGCACCTGCCCAAGTTCCCACCAAATGTCAGAGTTAGAATGACACGTTTAAGGTAAAGTCAAATGAACAACTCTACTTGAAAATTAGATTTTCTGGTTTTTCCCCTGAAGCAGATGTAGGAGTGACAATTTGGCCGATTTTTCAAGGCATTTCGAACCGGCACCAGTTTTTGAGTCTTCTTCCTTTCTCAGTTTGATGGACACGTCAGAAGGAGACAGGGGGTTGTAGAACTTGTACCAGGATAGGGCAAGATTTAAAGTAGAGTGAGCCCTCTGGCTAAAATCTGTGGAAGAAAATTAATCCAGGCCAACAAGACCCACAGTTCCCCAGGCCAGGAAATCAAAGCCTCAGTTGACATTTACATGAGTCTAAAGCAACTAAAGGGTATGGAAATAATTTAACTCCAATTTGCTAGCTTGTGTAAAGAAGTGTTTGGTTCAATACTTTGTTGTCACTGTTTTACTGCCCAGGGTCTGTACTCTCTTTGGGCAGCTTGAAAGCTGAGACAGAATTACAAGAGGGATGCACACATACCATGTTGCAGTGGGGAATTGAAGTGTTTTGCAATAGGAACAAGCAACCAACAAAACTCCCTGCCACGGTCAGGAAGCATAATCTGTTTTTTGCTGGTACTGGATTTTCACTCCTCCATGTTTTGCGCATGGATCAGCGAAATCCTTTGACACCTCCCTAAGGGATTACGTCCACTTAGCAAAATGATTATAATCTGGAGATCGTTGCAGGATTGCGTGTAACTTGGCATGGGATGAAAGCTTTGTGGGAGAAGTGCAATGACATGAATCGCTGGAGTATTGGGACTGGTCATCTGTTTGTGTTCATCCTTATCAGCTGAGCAAACCCTCTGGCAGCAACTAACATTGGACACAAGCCTTATCGAACAGCTTTGTAAAAGAAAATTTGTGTTTTTGTCACTTCGATCCAGTTTCAAATTAGTGTAGAACTAGCTCAACTGACTCTGAGGTATTGCAGAGATTTGGTGGCAGACTAGGCATCTAGAGTGCATTACTGTTGTCTTTGGGATGAAGAGCAGACCAGAAGCAAGAGAGAATGGATGGAATTACCTGGCGTGTCTCCATACAAACATTGCTGGCAGGGTTGTGTTGGTAGGAAAAAAAAAAGAAGAAGACGAAACAGTTTATTGGCTTGGTACCCACTGTGTTTCTTTGAAATGCAAGAATAACTCAAGCTGGACATATTTATTGCATATACAGCCAACACACTGGAGCAGGAGCTTTATTATTTATCAATATTTAGTCCGCTAAATATAACACAATCAGAATCAGCTTTATTGGCCAGGTGTGTTGGGGACACAAGGAATTTTACTCTACAGTGGCTCTTAATGTGTATGTGCAATGCTCTTCCACAAGGAAAGAAAGTCACTTTTGGCTTTTCCCATTTAGGGGTCGCCAAAGCGAATCGTCACACTGACGACTCGCATGTTGACATTTGGCACGTGTTTTATGCTGGATGCCCTTCCTGACGCAACCCTGATTCAAACCCGGGGGCAGCGGCGAGAGCACTGCGCCTTAACCACTAGCCTACCAGGGACGGCTCAATGCTCTTCCTCAAGGCAACGAGTAAAAAAGTAAACAAGATAAGACTTAAAGAACAAAAAAGAAAAGGTAATGAATGTGCAAACCAAAAAGGAATGTGCATTAGGAAAATAAAAATAAACTACTTATAAATAAAGAAATATATATACACAGTTTATATGCAAATATACGGTTTAAACCTAAAAATTCAGTGGTTACATCAGTTTGATTTATGAAGTTAGGAATCCATGCACGAGCTCAGTTAAGTGACAAACACTGAAGATAAAGGCTCTTATTCTCAATCAGTAGCAAACCTGGCAGATGCACAAAGCAGTGCACCATTTCAGATTTAGCTTGGGAATTTTGCTGCTTCAGACAAACTCGCCTGCACTGAGGATGGTGAAGCAGCCCAGCTGATTCACACAGATTAGGAGGCACAATCCTGTTTTGCTGGCTGTTTTGGGCATGAAATTCTGTCTGCACTGCACTTTTGACCACATCTTATCACAAATGTATGCACAGTAATATCTGGGCTGATTGCCTTAAACACTTTTACACACAGTCGTGGTCTTTAGAGGTTGAGATCTACTGACTTTCATCATCTATTGATTTATTTATTTTTTGTCCTCAGGAGAAACAATGTTACTTATAGTCATTGAGAAGAATTGATGGCAAACCTCCAGCAGGATTTTACCATGATTGTTTAATTTTTTACAAACAAAATCTTGAACCATCAGAACAATTTAACAGATGCTATATGATAATCCTGCACGAAGTAGCTTTATGTAATTAAAACTTCCAACATGGCACTGGGATCTCTCAAATGCAACAAAGACTAATACTGTTACTGTGATTACAGAAGGCTTTGAGCCGATGGGATACATAGCTGCAGTCCTCCCACACTCATTCATTAGAAAGCCTACATGTTGTCGATGACCCTGAGTAAGCTCCTAAAGTTTTCTCTCAGCCTGTGCAACCTCTCTGTTCCTTCCTCTTTGCTGCTCATGTTTATTTAACCGCTCTCTTTTATCCAGATTAGTCTCACTAAAGCTCTTTAAATTAATCTCAATAAATCTCTTTTCAACACAGACATGGTGGAGCAGTCAGAGATTGTAGTCATCTGCCTGATTTTCTTTAAGCTTCTGTCATTACTTCAGTCACATTCTTCTTAATCCTCAACTGCTAAGAACCACCAGGGGAGCAGGATAACTTTGTCACCACTTTGCTGTTTCGCTGTTTATTTGTGCATTAGATTTCAGAATCTGAGGTGATATAATGGCTTTTCGATGATTAGTGCCTTTGTAGAAATCAAGTGAAACAGGGTCTGAGCCATCTCCCTGGTTTGGTAATGACCCCATTTTATTGTATTTCAGCTTTGGCAGCAAATTTGAGTACAGCACTTTGCTCACCATATATCATAATCAGGATGTGACAGAGGTTATTTACATTGTTCACAGTCCAGGATTTGGGCTCCTTTTTAATTCCGTGATTTCTTTCCAAGCACTAACTTGTGTTAATGTGAAGAAGGTTAATCATATGAGACTGCCAGATCTCTGTTTAATTGCTAGTGTGTCAGTGGAGCTGGGAGTGCGAGCGCTTGGCTGCTGTATGAAAGGTTTCGGCACTGAACAGTAACATTAACAAGGTAAGAATACTGATGAGAGCTACCAACTCCAGACACTTGAAATTCCACAACTCATATGCTTTGACTCTTTTCAGTCTTTGCAGCTCCAGATGTACTAATAAATTTATTTGTCTTCTTGTGGAAAATGTCTAAAAGCTACTGAAGAGTAAAATGAGAAACCTGTCAAAACGTTTAAAATAGAGTTGTGTTCTAATCCGGTGGTTTAATTGGAACATATTTTTGAGACAGATGTTTCAGATGTGGCTATTTACTGATTATAGTCCCTATGGCTGCTCATTTTGCTCATTTCCAGCCATTTAATGTTTAACCTTGGGTACCTCTAGATTAGCTTGGCACCCATCATAACTGGAAACATCACCCCCTTTCAAGTAGCTCCAAGGTCAGTAAATCCAACTGGTGGTTGCTGCATCTTCCTCCACATGACCACATACAGTCCCAGAGTAGTGAAATTAATTCCAACAGGTAGCGTAGCACCCACAATAACATCATTGATTGTTAATTCGCTCATTAACCAGCAACACATCACATGCGGCAAACACCCTGGCCTCAAGCAGTCAAAACAAGCAGGTACTGTGCTCCGGGGAAATCCAGCATCCACCGCTGCGGGGGCTTCACTGGCCGGCTGCTTGTAGGTTAGACCCGGTTAGGTAAAACAGCAGGTCCCTATACAGGAGCATTCCTGGACATGCAGTAACCCCAGGCCCTGTATTTTTATCCACATCCTCTGGTCACAGTGCAGCAGCAGGAGGTAAAATATATCCACCAAACCACACAAAGCTAAAAAATTGCAATTTTAAAATGGCACTGGCAGATGTCAGGCCAGCTCACATGAACGCACTACTGCCTGGAGATTATGACCATTCAAGGAAATCCTTAAACTATTATGTAATACTTTATTTTGTTAGAAAAATGTCTCGCGAGCGAGAGTTTGTGAGACGTAAACCGAGTTGCTTTGTACATCTCATACTTTGAGCTTTAGGGCACGTCTAAGATGATAATTCATTGTTGGAACATTGTAGATAAGTCAAAAAACAAGATGCATGCCATGGGCTCTTTAAGCACAGTATGTTATGTGACCCTGCAGCTTTCACAGGATGTGCTGATATACCTTAATGCTTCTTGTAGAAACTTGTCAGACGGGCTCTGCAGCATACTTGTTTGTTTACAGCATCTGATCGTCTTTAAAAAAATTGCATCCCATTGTTGAAATACTTGCAGGTACAACAATACAGTGCTACTTGAGACTGTGAGTTTGAATCCATTTGTTTCTTTGTGAAATGCTTTAAAGAGCTTTTGAAAGAATGACTGGTGCAGATGGTCTGAGGCAGAGTGGAGCTTTTCAGGCACTTTTCTTTTGTTTTACAGAACAAATTCAACAACATCACTTATGCCAAAGCATAAACATTTTCAATTTAGTCAGTTTGTTAGCATTACTGCCCCAACATTTGAGCAGTATTGATATAATACCTCAAGGAAAATAATTACTTTGTTTCTGTCATTGTGTGGCTGTTGTTTTAGTTTTTATTCTTGCAGTAACAGTATGCCACAAATGATAGACTGAGCAAGTATCCGGCAAGTATGGAAAGAACCTTTAATTATGCTGAATTGTTGTTGAATCAGTTTTGAAAGTGTGTCCCTATTAGGAGATTTTTTTGAGTGTTTTTAATAAATCTCTTGCCTCCTTATTTGACTTACGTCTGTTGGGACTTCTGCAGTCTTTGGAGGTCTGGATGTCAGAGAGAAAATCAATTCCTTCATAGTAACATAATTCTGAGGACTGCAGGAGAACAAAATGAGAAATCCCTCCACCCTTTATATGCTCCGTATTTATTTAATCGGGGTGTTCCCAGGATGTAGTCTTTATATTCAGTGTAGTACACACACAGATAAACCACAAATATGCATGCACACTTCACATTGATTAGCTTTCAGTGCTCCCAACGCCCCCACTGCTATTATTGAAAGCTAGTCTTTGTTACTTTAAGGGAATGTTTGTGCTCACTGCAACCATGAGTCAATGGAAGTGGCAGGATGGCACCCAGTTTGACACAAAGCTTATCTTCACAGCGGGGTTGTTTGATCACTGTACCTGCCTCATCCATCAGAGGGAGATGCATATGGTTCTCTGTACATCCATAAGACCTCTAGACATCACTGGCTCCATGTTTAACCTGCCCAGAAGTCCTCTCTGAACACGACCATTCATATTAAACGTCATGTCTCTGAAGTTTGAAAGATTGTAGCATCTGTTGATGTGGTATTCAAAATTTCTTTTCAGCTGAGTCACCACTAATAGTAAACTTTTTAACACAATTTCACAGAAAAAAGTGCTGGTTGTGTGGTTCACTGGAGATTTACAAGCTTGACTTAAACATGAATTTAAGTTAATTTCTTGCATGGTAGGAAGAACATATATAACGTTTGTGAACAACATTTTCTCTGAAAGAGAAACTAGATAAGCAAGATTCTGATCTGTGGATGTTTGGCTGAATTTACATCCTTGAGGTGATTCATGGACAGAGGAGATTAAGATGTTTGTGGACTTGCATGCATGTGAACCTTAAATGAGCTTTCATATTATAGCTATACCACCTGTTCTAAACCAGAAAAATAACCTGATGTGTTAGAGACAAACAGTTCCAATGTACATCATTAGTAAAATCTATGGTGCACTTCTTAATGGAGAATTTATGTGCAACATTTTCTCTGTATCGATATATTTTTGACCTGGTCTATTTTTATGATGTCTTCTCCAGCATCAAGTACACCACAGGTTTTTGCAGTTATACTATATCTTGTACCTCTGAACATATTTTAAGATGTAGTGAGGACTCCAGTGACGGGCCTGCAAGAAAAGAAAGTGGAAAATTCATTTAGAAGAAAGCCCTAGGCTGAGCAAACAATCGATCACATGTTTAATGTATGATTATGAATGTTGACATTTTTGATTTCAAAAAGAAAAAAAGTCACTTTTTTCCTTTTCAATCCTGTGGTTTTACACTGCTTTTAAAACTCTTTTATGTGGGCATTTGAATCCTGTTTAAAAGAAGCACTGATATCATGATTGGCACTGGGTGTGTGTAAATCCATTTTCCTCCATCACCGGTTCAGTATTTGCTTATACTAGGCATAATGCATCATTAATTCACTGCTGTCACTCTGCCCACAATCACTCTGAACAGAATTAACTCTTGATCCAGCAGAGCATAGAAAGAACCAGGAAGTGGAGCCTACAATGCATCTGTGTTTGTTTCACTCCAAACAGCAAACTCTAGATCTGTTTGTGTGTAGATAGGATGCACGTTCTCTAATAAGACTCTCTGATGTCTGTTTTGATTGTGTTTCGCAGTTTTATAATTTTGTCTCATTATTCCCCAACCTCCCTTTAATCTGTGATGCAGGTATTTTCAGACATTGAACAACAAATGATTTTCTGTTCTACAGTGGGTGATAGAGCATAGATGCAGATGCTTATTTATTTATTTATTTTTGTAAATAGCGTACCCTCTGGCTCCCTAAATCCCTAGGCTATTTACTGTAGAACATTAGTTTCCCAGGATGGCATGGTGGAGAAGTGGTTAGTGCTGTGGCCTCACAGCAAAGAAGTTCTGGGTTTGAGCCCCAGCCGACTGGTGCCTTTTTGTGAGGAGTTTGCATGTTCTCCCTGTATAACTTTCATATAACCTTTAGTTATGTGAAATATTACACCATACATTATTAACAATAAAATTGGTTTGTGTAATAATGAGGCACACATGTTGCTTTCTTTTGCTAACTTTGGCTGCATTGCTTGTTTACTCCTGGCTAGCCACCACCTTGGCTCTGGCCATGACCAGGGGTACTCATACCCAAGGGGGTGCACAAGACTGTGCAGTAGCTCAGCTAATCTAAAAAAAAAGTATCACTTATGATTTAAAACTATATATTAACATATTGATTTAGTATAGAGTTATTATTTGGAATGTTGAAAACAAGTTAGCACTTAATGTTACTGTAACAATATTTACTTCTTATAACCAAAATTGTTATACAAGTTGAAGCCACTTACTGAGATGGCTGGGCGGGTATGTCAGACAGCCACTGTGACAACAGATGTGATTTAGCCAACAGAGATTTTAAGTGAGAATTTCTCTCTCACTAATGATGTGAAGCATGTTTTAATTAGTCTGGATTGTTATCCCCAAATCTCATTAATGACCAGTTGAAATCGCAGTGTCATTATTGTGGGGACCTCAACATCGTTATCTCTTCAGTGGACAATAAATTGTGGCCCACAGTTAAGGTCATTGGTATCCTATGGGACAGTTGCAAAATGAAATTACAGACTGAAAGATCCACTTTGTAATTTTGTTGAAGCACTAAAAGACAATGTACCATCAAATGACCAAAGTTTACTTCAGGCTCACTGTTGTCTTGTGAACTCCACGGAGTGGCTCAATAAAGTTAATGTTGCTTATGTTGTGGTAACTTGTTTCTGAAACAGAGAAAACGTACAATTTCTGAAGATGACTGCTTTGTCTTAAAAAAAAAGTCAGCAAAGTTGCCTGGTATTTCTTGATTTTATTTTTGAACAGCTGCGAGGCTTAGTTTCTAAATCTTTTTTACTCGTCTTGTTTTCGTCTCATTTCTGTTTGCCTTCTGTGGTCCTGAGGAGAAATTTTCTTCAGTAAGACTGCTGCCGCTCGGCTTCTCTTAGTCACTGCCTGTGGCAGCTGTTTGGGCATACACCCCACCACCCCCCGTCTTAGTCTTACGTAGGGATAGACACAGCCAGTGTAATTGTAATAACCCTTCAGCTGTCACAACTGTTCTTCACCGCTGTTTTTCGGAGAAAAGTCAAGAATGCCTGTCTGCTGTTTTTGTCACTGGTGTGAGGTAGCACACAGCTCTGGTGGCAGTAATATGCTGTAGTCCTATAGTTTTCAGAATTAATGGGAATTTGTGTGTCCCCTCATTGAAGATCCTGTGTTTGTCCCTCACTGTTTATGATTTAAAGCTCAGACTGGACAAATAACTTGTGAAAATGTGAGCGAATGGCCCAAAGATGATGTTCCCATGATTTCTAAAAGCACATTTAAACAACCCTGGTAAACCTAAGAAACACATCTCAGCATTATACATGTCAAATTATGGCCACCAACCTCACAGCAAGAAGGTTCCGAGTTCGAACCCGAGCAGACCCGGGGCCTTTCTGTGCAGAGTTTGCATGTTGTCCCTGTGCCTGCGTGGGTTCTCTCCAGGTACTCCGGCCTCCTCCTACAGTCCAAAGACATGTAGCTTAGGTTGATTGGTGACTCTAAATTGCCCTTGAGTGTGTGTGGTTGTTTGTCTGCATGTCAGCCCTGTGATAGACTGGCGACCTGTCCAGGGTGGACCCCACCTGTCGCCCAATGCCAGCTGGGATTGGCTCCAGCCTCCCTGCGACCCTATTCAAGTATAAATGGTATATATAAGGATGGAAATATGGCTACAACATTTTAAAAATTGCCCAGCGAGTCTCATTGATGTGTGAAAAAAGACTCTGTATGCTAGTTTGTGTGACACAGTGTGCTTTGAGTTACGTAGGGGAAGAACTAGCTAGATTTTTATAGGTTTTCTTTTCTTATGTTATTACTATGGCCCTCTAGTCTAGATTTCTTTTGTCTTTTTTCTGGACTAACACAGTCTATTTCATGACAGTTAGTGGTCTTGCAAGATGAAGGTAAGAAATAGCTTTGGCCCGATGGAACACCTTTTTTTGAAAACCAAGACTATTCTTGTGTTGGTGCTGGCACTGGGACATTGCCGTTCAATTCCTTTGTGCATGAATAATTCTTTTTGCTCCTTTTGGGACATTGTATTATAACCTTCTTTATTTTCTCATTGTTCTGTATCTCAACTGGTCCTGACCTAAATGGAATGGGAACAAAGTGCAAGTCGGTGTTCTCTCATTTCTGATGACCAATGGCAGGAGAGAGATGAAAAGCCTAATGTAAAAAGCCAGGTCTGTGCTGCTTTTCCTGCTCACCTCCTCTTCTCTGCTCTTTATTCCCTCCTCACCTAAGTGGTGCATTTTTTCATTGTCATGAAAGACCGGTCATGTGTTTTTTTTCCTGGGGTCCTGTTCATATACACAGCACACAGATGCAGACACATATTCTAACACTTCCTGTCATCCTTTTCTTCCTCATACTTTTTCCCATTCCCTCTTTTCTTTCCACCTTGTTTTTAGGGTTCAGTTTCACGGGGGCAGAAAATAGCCAGTACAGATTTATCTGAGTGAACAAGCTAAGAACTTTGAGCTTTTAGGATTCTGCGTTCTTTTGTGCTACTTTGTGGTATTTGTGATGATGACTCCTTGGGTGACGGCTGGTTTAATGGGCTGAGGAATTTAACTATGCAGAAAGGATACACATCATTTATCAAGCTGCCTTTAACTTTCCAATTCTAACCATTATTACCTTCAGTAAAAAAGCTTATTTGTAAACCAGCCGGGTATCACACATTCAGAGCAACTCAAAAACAGGAATTCGTTTGTTCTTTGGTCATCTTGCTGCCAGACACAGAGCTGATGCAATTGCGTCCCCCCCAATCCCCAGTTATACCTCCCCTGCAGAGACAGAATGAAAGAGCAGATTTCACCTTAAAAATCTGTTCATTTGTTTGTGATGCTCCTTTTGTGGTCCCGATGGTTGCATAAATTTTTTTTCCCCTTTGTCATTCACACCTATGTGCCTCACGCCTCCTCTTATGCTGTCGGCTCACATTCAGAGTAGCTCTAATTGAGTTTTTGGACAGCCGGCCGGGTCTCAAATGCTCCAAGAGAGATAAAACAAATTTTGCATTGCAGCATCAAAGAGGCACCCCCGCACCCTCACCCCATTCCACTTCTACACTCACCAAAACATGATGAGCTCAAATGAACATCTAAGGTCAGTGTAGCTCTGAAGGGTTAATGATGTGGAGACAGTCTACAGAGTTTTAATTGACACTCCTCAACCTATTCAAGTCCTTATACTGATGACACATGCACTTTCCACTTTGAAAACAACCTCTTTATTTAAAGCACTTTATACAGTATGAACACACTTGACTATAATATGATGTGGCTTGGCTTAGATCTGTCGTTTTCTGAAACTGTCTGCTTCACCAGGATAAATAGACTGTTAACAACAGCAAGCATGAGCTAGATGGCACATCTAAATTCAGCAGTGGCATGAAGTATCTTGTACAGAGGTTTATTTGATGTTAGCGCTAATTCACAGTGAAGTGGCACATCCCTGAGATCATTTCACCAAAGCAATTTCTCATATAGCTCGCTTAAAGTAATTCCCTATTTCTCAAAGAGTACATATACAATAACAATTATTCCTCTTACTTGGACAAGGCAAATGATCCAACTAAAGTAGTTTATACTCCGACATGCTCAGCCACCACATTTCTACTTCTCTTCTTTGGAAGTGAAATGGCGGTATTTTGAGTATGCCGCTGTACCCTCCTACAGTATCTAGAGATTTGTAAGAAGCTTTCATATTCATCCCTAAAAGACAGAATGTAATGCACTGACATCGACTGAGTCAAGTCAGTTAGATAAACACAGGAAAGTGTGTGTGGCTCTGCACGTGTGTTTTGCCCACCGCAGTTCAACACAGGAGATTCATTATTATAGCAATGAGTCATTTGCACAGATGATAAAAGGTTTTTATCTGAGTAGCCACTCAGTGTAGATGTTGTATCCACAAAGGCCAGGTATTGTGGGACATATCGAGCTGTTTATTGTCGACACAATCAGCTATAATTTCAGTGGTGGTATTACTTGCACCACAGGGTCATTGTTGTCAAAACCATAACCATCAAACTGTATGTAAGTGTGTTTAAAAACCATACCCGCATGCAAAGGTCAGAAAATTCAAAAAGCTCTGGAGTTTTTTTTGTAAACAAAGCTATGTTTACATAAAGTGTTAGGGCTCTTTCATACTCTAGGGGAGCTATGGAGCTGTGAACACTAACTATGCATGGAGGGTTTCAGGCGAATTGCGTAGCAAAAATGTTACGTCCAAAACTGGTTAACATGATGTAAGCACAAGTGTTATTTCATGCATTTACAAGCGGGGCACTAATGTAAATACTGTAGAAGAAAAAGAACTCTTTCCAGTGTCATGAATTGCAAAATGGCGATGGGGAGAAGCGAGGAGTGTTTTTGAGCGGATGCACCATCTTCTGCCTCTTTTCTTCTTTTTTGCTGGTAGTGATTTAGCAGTAGCAAAATGTTGCACTCTTCTTTCTTAGCCATTTTTGCTTCTAACAGATAAATCACCTGACCTGACTGTGATCATGGGCCAGTGACTTAGCCCTGAACTGCCACCTGTTGGTCTTGTAGTGTATTGCATCTGCTGAGACACAGGCCAGCAACTGCCGCACTCTCTTTATTCTAAAGATAATGTGATCCTTGCATTTACAGATGTTTCTACATAGCTTGCGTTAGGTATGAAATGGGTCATACTCTCTAGTCCTGAGGTTCTTCTTCTTTGATTTATTTTGTGCATTACACTTTGCCAATCAGTGGAACAGAGTGAAAATTGCAAGCATGTGCATCCTTGTTTGTGTGCATGTTACATAACAAAACAGGGGCCGAGTTTTTTTGATCACATAAGTTTCAACTAAACTCACACATACAACTGAAGGGTTTGTCTTAATGATGATGAACAGTTTCTACAGCACTAATAACATTGTTTTAATATCTGACTACAGCATAAATTACAAGATCTGTAAATATGAGAGTGTGTAACATGCCGGGTGACCTTCAAATTTGGATCATATATGGATCTTTTGAAGAGCTCAGCAACTGTCTAGCACTCAGGCAGTTATTTGTGGGGTCATAGAGACCTGTTCTGCCATCAGTGCTCATATGTCTGAAAACAAAGATTGAATAAATCTGTCTTGAAATTGGCTGTGACAGTAGAGATGTTGTCTCTGCAGAACTCTTTGAGAGATGTCTTTTAACAAATGTGAGAGGCCAAGACTGCAATGCTTTTGGCAAATTTTCAAGGCCTCTGTTTTTCTTTTGTGCCTTGTTTCTTGGAACAATCACACAGGAATATGCAGTAAATAAGTGTTGCAGGTCAGTTTAAATATTTTTAACCTCCTGAAACTGAAGCAGTAAAATTGTTTTGTTCAAACTGACACTAAATTACTGACATATACATTTAACTCTTAAAGTGTTAGCTATCTGTACTGTAGAGAGGAAATTACTTTGTGCTCTTGTAAAGCTTTACAAGTCATGTCCCTTATTTTGTTTTATTAGGCCTTTATTTAATGATATTCACTCTCCCGCTCTCTCACTCTCATTTTCATCTTTCCTTCCTTTTACAATCTCATGGGCTTTATAGCGGCTACTTCTCTTCCATCTGTTTCCCAACCAATTTAGTCTCATTTCCTGCCAATTGGTCCACCTCCATGGGCTAAGGCTCATTTAACAGGAAGCATCACATGTTGAGATCATCAACTGTAGTTATTGTGATCAGTCCTCTCCGCATCACTGAAGCTTTCCTGGAGTTTGGGTATTCGTTTGAAGTTTTGGATTTAGGCCTTTACAAGACCACTGGGCCAGAGTGTGAATGTGGATATATTGATCTAGGAAAATTGGTTTGTTAGCGCAATACACAAAATATAGTTTGTTTGATATGCATAGACCACTGACTGCAATCTGCATCCAGAGCATTATCATTTTAACTGCAGAGCTGGGGGTACAGGTATGTGCCAAAAAATTAGAATATCGAGGAAAAGTCCATTTATTTCAATAATTTGTTTCAAAAAGTGAAACTTGTATGTTATATTAGTTCACTGCACACAAAGTGAAATATTTCAAGCCTTTATTTGTTTCAATTTTGATGATTATGGATTAAAGACAAAAAAAAACCCAAATCCAGTATT
>NW_018127883.1:2171801-2222333 GCF_001952655.1 Monopterus albus | reverse complement strand
ACATGAAATATTCTAATTTTGTGAAATACTGGATTTGGGTTTTTTTTTGTCTTTAATCCATAATCATCAAAATTGAAACAAATAAAGGCTTGAAATATTTCACTTTGTGTGTAGTGAACTAATATAACATACAAGTTTCACTTTTTGAAACAAATTATTGAAATAAATGGACTTTCCCTCGATATTCTAATTTTTTGGCACATACCTGTAAAACAAACCATCATCCCAGTACAGCAAACATGACTCTTTATTATTTTGTTTGCCATTGTTTGAAACAATCTGTATACACCGTCATTTGTTTGTCTGGCACCAACATGATTTCATTTTAATCTCTTTTAGCAGTAATGTCTCACCCCTACAATGTTTATTTTCATCCATTTGTTTAAGAACCGGTGTCCTTAAAACATGCACTTATGATGAATTCATGTGGTTCTCTGGGCACTAACAGTAGGCTTATAGAAACATCTCAACTAAAATGTGTTCTCACTGACATTCTAGAAAGATATCTTTTCCCTCATAAATAATTTTAAAGCAAGCTTTAGCTTGCGGGAATGTGACTGAGTGTTCATCAGGAGAAAGTCCCGCTAGATAACCTGTAATTGAGTTTCCTAGCCGACATATATAAACCTGTTAACAGAACAAGCCTGTCCACCTTGTGGCTGTAAACGTGCTCTAACAAGATAATTCCACTGTCTGCAGTGTATTTCTTGTGCTTAACAGTAGCTAGACTGTTACCTCACCATTAAAAATGCCCCAGCAGCTGCAAATATAAAAATATGCATTAGAGAAGTTTTTATTTTAGCCATGATGGTAGATGTACTGCAATGTGATGTATAAAATCTTAATGTGTTTTAATCACACTATATCCACATGATACTGAGCAGCTGTGTTTGCCTGCTGCACACGAAATAGCCGCTCTTATCAGTTGGAGCAGATGGAGAGTGTCCAAGTGAGAGGCTCAGTCTGGCTCCATGTATGTCATAAGGAAGAGGACGACCTTGGCTGAATCCTAGCTGTGGTTCAACCAGAAACACACTTTCTGTCCTTTTCTGCTGGCTTTCTCTTTGTTGCTGTCTTCTCTCTTGCGCTCTCTCTCTCTCTCTCTCTCTCTCTCTCTCACTCACACACAAACACTGCCATGCTCCTACACATTCCTATATTCCATGTTACAGCTGGAGACAATTTACACTCTTCAACACTATCACTTCATCAAAATTGTTGTGTAAGACACTCAGTGAGGCACATAGGCTCTCGCAAAATCCTTGCACACAGGTGACTGGATATTGAGTCGTTTGTAGCATTTACCACAGAGTGATAAAGCATCTGAAGCAAGGTTAAGACATTGCTTGATATAGATGTATCAGTAGCAGGCTCGGTAAACAAACATTCAGTGAAGTTTTAGCGCCATTTTTATCATGCTCCAGCAAACTTGCAGCTCTTATATCATGCCAGCACTAGATATATGACTAGTATAATATAAGTCTCTAAACTCATTAATCATAGGTAGTTTTTAGGGCCCTTGTAGTTGTTCATGGTGAGATAAACTCACAAGGAAGGATAAACTGTTAGTGAAAGGTGATATCAATGTTTTTTTAGCCCCTAAATTTGAAGGGCTTTCCTAGTAGATTTATATTGGATCATAGCTAGGTGAGATAAGGGGCTCTGTTTAAGAGGAAGAGGGATGTGGGACTGGGTGAGAGTGCCATGAGATCTGCAGTGGTTTATGTTCAGTCTGCACAATCCAACCTATCATACTGTACTATGTCTCTCTCTCTTGATACACACACACACACACACACACACAGTACATTATACAGTACATATGCATAAATTAATGAAAAAAAGTAACACCCACATTTAATAATTTTCTTTCTCCCCCAAAACTAATATTTGCAAGGTTTGTTACTGTGTGCAATGCTACAGTAAGCTTGTCTTCAAATAGTTAATTTTGTTTGATTGGATGGAGCTACAGACTTTTTCTAGCAAATGTTTACACATTATACAAAGTTTTTATTGCTAAGACATTTCTTCAGTTTTAATGGTGCCACATGAGAGAGCTAAACACTATTTTAACACTAGTTTGGAGATAGCTCCTAGCAAAACATAGGAAGTATACAATTTAGTGTCTACAAAAGTTGTTGCGAAACGATTTAATAAACCACATTGTCACAAATTTGAACAAATGCCTTGTTTCAGGAGTTTCCATAGGAACAGCCAGAAAAAACTCTTTCACTGCCTTCAAACCTGTAAATACATGTTTTGCACATATTTTTGTTGCAGGGAATTGTAGCAGTGTTTTGTGATTTCCTACTGTGCCTTCCAGGCGCCTGGTGTATGGGTGGATGTTCACACATGCACATTTAAAAGTTTGCTGATTAAACACAGCTTCTTGTCATATTCCTCACTGAGCGCTACAAGGGTTCCTCCTTTAGACAAATTTGCTGTGAGACTAAGAACTAAAGCTACATAATTACTTGACCTTTTACCTGTTACTTTAAAGGAATAGCCTCCTCATACATAAGATATTTTTGTGGGGACTCTGATCTAGTCTTGTTGAAGCTCTTCAGCCCTCGTTATGACTCACTTCAGTACGCCCCTGCAAACTCAGCTAAAATGTGGAGCCAATAGGCCACTTAAGGTCATCATTATTAGGCTGTAGTACTGTTAGTTCTGCCACTTATAAAATGCTAGAAAACAGTTGTGGAGTTTTATTTAAATATTTTTTAAAATATATTAACTGGTCATGTGACCAGTGAGAATGTCAGGATTCTAAAGAAAAAATACAGTATGTCACTGAAAAGTGAATCACCCTTACCCAGAAACGACACACAACTTCCTATTAGAAGAGAAGTGTGTCCTCAATTGACCTTTGAGGTGGTAATTTGTAAATGTACAGTAACACAAAAGGAGAGAAGTGGGCTCATTTGTTTCACAATACTGGAGGTGTTTGAATTGTCTGACTTTTAGAATGGTGCCCCTGCCTTGACCATCCTCCAGTTACCCTTTTTCCTTCACTCATCCAAGCCAGCTATGACTTCCGTTGTTAATAAATGTTTTTTTCTGTCTGGGAACTGCTCCATTACTTCTGATCATTTTTAATGACAAGCTCTTGTTTGGTAGTACATTCTTATTTGTCTCTTAAGACTTGTTTTAATGAGCTCTCATAAGGTCTGCTTCCTTAGCCCTTGGCTAGATCCAGCTATGTGCAGCAAGCGACTCTACTAGACCAAGACCTTATAAGGCATGAACACTTCCCTAGACATGAAGATATGCCATTCTTCTCTTTGACAGATACTACCCAGGGGGGAATGGTAGCTACACTACTCAAGTAGATCCTTGATTAAAACATATTGCATAATTAAAGCATAAGGAAAGATTTTAACTCTGCTGCAAATGTTGAGGTGGATTACTGAGAGCAATACAAGCTATTTTGGCAGTGACATGCAGTACATGAAACAATATAGCTGGTGTGTAGTCACCAGCGCCTTAGCTCTGCTTGTAGTGCCAAAATGTAGATTTTTCTGGAGAGAAAGAGCAGTAACTTTGGCTGAAGTTGTGATAACATAGTTGATTTTTCCACCTGTTGAAACTTGCCCCGCAAATTCCAATGCTAAAACAACAACAACAAAACAAAAACAAAAAAAACACAATAGGCCAAAGATGTTCCACTTCCTAATTTAGACATCATCTTTAATTCATTGTCTTTTCCTCTCCTACTCCCTCTGTCCTCTTGCATCCTGTCTGCCTCCCAGTCACCATGATCCAGCTGGAGGAGGATATTCATGCACCCCAAGTAGACAGCATGGACACCAAAAGGCACTCTGCTGAAAGGTGACCTCCAGACAGTTCACCTCCCCAAAACATTTTGGTGAGTTAAGAGTCAGAGAATCCCTTATATTCACAAATGTCTCCTCTTCCCCTCTGTCAGTGTTTGGCAGGATGTACTGCTTCAAGCTATTATGTAGTATTTATGTTAGATATTTTAAATTGTGTCTTTTAAGGGGGAACACATTATCTAGTCTGTCTTTCTCACAGCTTTTATTTCTTCTGGCTTTCAGAAAAAAATGCTCACTGTGGATTTCTCTCCTTTCCTGAAGCACTGACTGACTTGGCCATTTTGGCCCAGGTCAGTGCACAGTTGATGGTCCAAAAAAGCAATTTTGTCAATTTAAAATCAAATTAAAAACACATTAATGATACACACCTAGACCTTGTTGACACGGTCCTTTAATTACAATTAACATGGGCATTGTAATCTAATTTGAATCAATTCAGCATGGCTCACTGATGTGTTTTTAATTGTTTTTGGGCAACATAGGAGGTCTATGGTACAAAGAAATAGCATACTGTTGTTTTAGATAGTATACAGGGCTTACTTGGTTCACATTTTACCATGCTGTCAATTTCATTTTTAAAATTGAAAAATAGAATTCTCTCCCTGACTTTGGCACCCAAGAACCCATAATGACAAAGTAAAAATATCATTGATTTTAGAAATATTTATTTTAAAAAACCTAAGATTATATAATTTACAAAAGTATTCAGACCCTTAATTTAATGCTTTGCAGAAGCCCCATTGGAAGCAATTACAGCTTCGAGTCTCTACAAACTATGCACACCTGGATTTGGGCAGGTCATCCAGTTCTTTCTCAGAGATCCTCTGAAGCTCTGTCATATTGGATGGGAAGCATGTGTGAACTGCCATCTTTGGCTCTCTTTTAAAGCATCAGCTTTGGCAACTTAGGGACAGTCAGAGACTCGTCCTCAGTCTACTCCAGTATTCTCTTGACTCTATGCTTCAGGTCATTGTCGTGCACCAGCATCCAAGTCTCAAGTAGCATGTAGTGTGCAGGTTTGCAGAGAGTTATTTAGATATAATGGCTTATTTTTTATTTGTATTATGAATTGTGAGACCTTATATAAATAGATGTGAAATAACATTAGATGTGCACCTTTCTAAACTATATCCAGTCACTTCAGTTTGCTACAGGTGCACCTTCAGACATGTTGTAGACACACATCGAGGTAAATGAAAGCAAACAGGATGCACCTGATCACAGCTTGGATTGCCACTGTAAAGGGTTTAAATGCTTTTGGAAATGAGCTTTAAATTTTTAATAAATTAACAAACAATTTTAAAAACATGTATTCATGGGTTATTGAGTGTAGATTGATAGGCAAAAATGGCAATTTAAAATTGAATCTACAACAATAAAGTGCAAAAGGTGAAGGGATCTGAATACTTTCTGAAGCCACTGTAAATCAGGCTTTGGTAACAGGCAAAAAAAATCAAATTTCACTGTTAGTTTTGGCCCTTTCATCCCTTTCATGGTCTTCACTGACAATAAGAGAAAAGGAGAAAATGGAGAATACAAAGAGAGAATAAAATCCCATGTCACAGGTGCAGGCAGTTTATTATTAGCATAATCGAAGGCCCATAAAGGGCAGTCATGCACAGTGGCTAGTTATTGCCTGTGGAAACTAAATATCAGTGCACACAAAACTGAAAAATTAAACAAACATAATAATAATAGCCTGACAACAACAGCCATAATACCAAACATCAATACTACCAGTACCTCTGCTACTAATAATAAATGTGATGCGTAATAATGTGTTAGGCCCAGAAAAGTAGAGCTTGAGGAAAATGTCAGCTGTGCTGTGTGAACACAGCACATGTGTGGTTTGATTGAAACAAGTGGTTTGATATAAAATAAGGACCCAAGAAATGTCATTGAAAACAAATCATTAGCGCCACAGGAGGGGTGCAGGCGGTTCCTAGGCAACTGAAATGAAAATGTGCATTAGATCCAGAACTCGAGAGGCCGGAACTTCGGTTGTATGGCCTGAATAGTTACTAGTTGTGACCTAGCAGCAGATGTAGGGGCCTCCAGGTCTGGTAATTCTTCAAAAATAGTAGCTTTATGACGCACATAAAGGCCGGGCACCAACTGGGGTGAAAGCATACAGTAGTGAGAAAAACATTAAAATAGTGATGTTAGTAACTTTAATGTTTTCACAGTTTATGCTTTATTTCTTGACCCATGCATTAAACCTGCCACAAAACAACTGGGTTTAAAAACACAATAAAAAGTGCTTGCATCCACAATACCCTTTTATTTTCTGAATGGAAAAAAAAATGCCAAGAGTTTTAGAGCCTTGTTTGAAAGTATTAAAGTTCAACCCCTGAGTGTAACTGACATGTGGCTGATTTTGTGCGATAGTACTTATCTACATTGTACATCTGTCTGCAAAGCCAATTCTTTGATGGAATATTACCTTCAACTCTCCTGCAAAGTTATTATTGAATGAAGTAGCCTTTGGCAAGACTTCTACTTTATGGAAATCAGGTCTTGCATTGAAGTGATGATTGATAGCAGACATGCATTCATTTGAGAGTGGAGAACCTTGGGCTATAACCAATGCAATCTTTGTAAGTGAAACTAACACAAAAACATTCAAACCAAGCAGTATAAAAATAATAACTGGCCAAAGAGAAGGCTAATGTGTTATGAAGGAAACTGTAAATGGTGTTGTTGATGCTGTACAGAGTTCGGTAGGTTTACAGTTTGCCTTCCTGTGTATCTGTGATTGTGGGTACAGCTGCAGGAGTGGTTGAAAGCACTTGAGCTTCGAAGAGAATTCAGCCAGCATACATTTAATTTGGGTTTGCGGTAACATGAGGCACAGACATGGTTATGCAAGAGATATGGATGAGCACGTTTGGATGGAAGTGTAGGAACACACAGACAAACCATGACCGGAAAAAAAATTCTCAAGTCGTGCAAGAGAGAATTAAATGGATGTCTTGCTAGGACAGATTTGCATGTAGATGTTTCAAAAGTTGCACATTTCCAATAACTTCATACAGGTTTTTTCATTTACTCCACTTTTTAAAGCCACGGGCCATAATATATTCTGCCAGTCTGTCTTAATCTGTCTGCTGTTTGTTGCTATGTTTATCAAAAGTGGACTGAGGGAGTATTTATGAGAACACACTCACAGTGAGGAAAACCAGTCCAGTGGGACTTCATTAGGCAGAGGGATTTTACATTATAATACTTCCAACATTATAAAACTTATTTGGTATTCAGCTCCTGTTCAGGGCTTATACTTGCAATTACAGAATAATCTTTGTCTAAGTTAGGAAATGTCTTATCTAACAAGTCCATTCATCTACACACACTCACTATACATTAAGTTATTATCTCTGCTGATGCCTTTTACTATCCACACAGTGGTTTGATGAGACTATAGCTGGATTATGGCTTTTTTAAACACTGCAGGGTCTAGTTTCAGTCTCCCTAAAAACTCTTCATCTGTGCCAAATTGATATTTCAGTCTTCATTAATAGTTTTTCAGTTTGAAGTGTGGAAGCAGTTGTGAATGATGCATGTTTTCTAGGAATGCACTAATCATGTTTTTTTTCATCCAACTCCTGCTCCAGGGAATTTAATACTTAGTATCTGTCAAGTCCAGAGTTCCAGAAAGATTAGATTAGATAGATATGATTGACAGATTCATCTTATTTTACACTTTATTTTATGCTTACCCCAAATATCATATTTTTACACATACTCAACATGTTTACTGTGCAAAACATGCATCTAACAGATATTTAGCACAGTACTCGTGGTTTCTGTATTGCTGTACTTTGTATATTATTTTTAAATGTAGAGCCCAACACTGAAGCTCGACTACAGTTTTAGCCAAGTGTAACACTGGATAAGCATTTTCCTGTACTGTACAAAATGCTGCAGAAATAGATGCAAAGTGATGCTTTTTTTAAGCTCTATTCTCCTCACTGACAGTGTGTATTCACTGAAACAGTTGGCAGCTGTACAGTTCTCTGGTTCACGCCAAACTGCATGTTTTGCAGTAGTTAGTGTTTTAATAAAATACAGTGGAAACTAGTGATAGCCGCTGCATGTACAGCACAGTGGATTACGATGAATAAAAGATAGACCAGCCTTTATAGAGCTGTTGGTGATCATTTAAGAAGAGACGTTGCTTGCACTATTTGAGGATCTTGCTGATCAGTTTAGGACATTTCCTTATTGTGAAGAGTTCACTTGTTTCATAGTTAAAATTACATACTGTATATTATAGGTTGGATATCATTAAGATTTCCAGCGGCTTTTCAATTGAACAACCATGCAAAGAGGGTTAAATCTCACTACAACATACTTTGAATAAAAACACCAACACTTTGTTATGGGCGAGTATCATTTGTAGCCAGAGGTCTCCTGTGCTTTGTTAATTTTCTGTCTTTTCCAGTCTGTCTTTGCTGTGTGAAGCTGTTTATGTATGTGCCATGTGTATAATTTGCTTTAGGGGACAGTGGTGAACTTCACAAAAAAATAGGGGTGCTGCAATGGAGTGGCTCAGTGCTTGTGAGGTGAAGCCTTTGGGCACAGATGGAAGAAGTCATTGATGTTATGGAAAGAAAATAGCCACAGTTTGCGACACAGCAGATCCACAGCTGACATTGCTGCTGATGACTTTTTATTCTGGAGTCAGAGCCCAGAGGTGCTGTCATGCTGTCAAGATTGAATACCATGTCATTCCATCTGAAGTCTGCTATAGATATTGTATATGGTCAACTTTTGCAGTATGCATGATCTTATAATGGTTTTATCGAACAATTTATATTAAATGACTTGTGAGTGGCTGTTGTACTTTATTTATGCAGCTGGTCTTATTATTATTTAGTAATACATTATTGATTATTATTTGCATTATTGTTCTCCCAAAAACCTCTTGTTTTTTCTTACTCTCGCTCACTCACCCACTGCAATTTGGCAAGATGATGGGACATAATATGTTGCACGTAATGAACCCAGTTTGGTTTCCTGCCACATTAGACATCACTTGAGCCAAGTTCCTTCCCTGCACTTCACCAGCTCACACACCAAATGCTTTGTCCAAAAGCAGCTTTGGATCTAATTGCTGCCTCTTTCTGTCAATATGTTTGCTCCACAGCAATATCTCTTTTCTGTGATCATGTTTTCCTGCTGTAAAAGCTTGACCTGTCCTCAGCACCAACCTTTTAAACCTTCTGTGCTCTGGGGTACAGGACCTGCTCTATAATGTCTGGGAACTAATTCTGTCTTCAGGTGTGTTTTTTTTTTTTTTATTAAAAAAAATTTTTTTTTATCTCCTTATTTGCACCGTAAGGTTTGTAGTCCGACCCCGGGAGGCTGTGCACTCTTTAGACATGATATAGACAGTAATAGTGTTTTCCTACAGTATACAAAGTAATGCTATCAAGACTCAGACTTCTCTCCAACATCCTTAACTTAAATTTTTGTATCTTGTAAAAGCTAAAGTGGAAATTATCCTCTTTGCTAATCTGGCATTTCTAAAATGAAGAAAACATGTTGCAGTGAACATCTAAGAGTAACATTTGGATACTTTTCGTTGTTCTGCTCACCTCCCTTCGCCGTTTTCCTTTCTCTCCCTCCACAAAATGCCCATGTTTTTATTATGCTTCCTATTTCAGCTGCCAGAGCACACACAGTCCCATATCTGCTGTAGACACGGTCCAGATGTAACTCTCCAACTTTTCTCCTGTGGCATAAATATATTTTTATGCGTTGGCTTTCCATTCATGCAGCTCTTCAGTCAACCGTAGACATTATTGTGTCAATGTGGAATGCACCGATGGAAAAAGCACTGTAGTCTATCTCTGTATCTCATATTTGCAATATTTATTACCTCCTATACACGATCACCTCTCACTAAACACTCCAGGAATGTTAATGGATTCCTTCCAGACATTGACCTTTTGTTGGCTAATTCCTGGTTCTGACTACCCGATTTAAACCTGATCACAGCCCGACATGATGGACGTAGGGCGTTGGAACCGACAATCTCTAGTTTTACCTTTCATAGTAAACTACAATCGATGCTGTGTCTGGGACGCCTCATGATGTGCCCACACAAAGTCTAGCATGCCAGAATCTTTTTTCATCATCTATGATGCTGACCAACAGAAGCACAAATGTCTATTCTGTTAACAACATTTTTGGCATGTTGGACTGAACCATGGAGTCTGAACCAGGCTGGAAATTTTTGAAACTTTTATTCTTTTTATTTTATTTTTATAACTTGCAATGCAAACTTGGAAACTGAAAGCATCAAACTAAATTACACTTCAGTTAGAGTCTGAATCAAAACAAATAGTGTAAATTACCCATTTCATAGGCTTTATAGTCCTACTGGACCTCGCACGTTCCCTAATGTACAAGCAGAACAAATGATGCAATACTTGTTAAGGTCACAGCACTCGAAAACACAGAAAAAAATGTTTTAAATCAAGCCATTTAAAGGCAAGAGCAAAGTAGTGTAGTCAATTAGGTTAATTAACTTTTATTAGCCCAGAGTGACTCATGACACTAAAACTTATTTTGGCACTGAAAGGTATTGACTGGAACTAGGCAGCACAAGGTAGTGTAACACTACTCAGCTGCAGCTTATTATTTGGTAAAGGAAAATGCTTTTACCTATTAATCAGTGATCTTTAGAGTTTAACTCTGTACACAAATGTGGAAATTTCTCTAGCTCAGTCTTGAATTTAATTCAGCAATCTATCTACTTTTCTTGCTCATTGACATTCATGTGCTATACTGTACATAAAGTATGGATTATACACTGTTTGCCCTGCCAGTGCATGTTTGACATTGCTGGTGTATCATTGCTAGATCAATAAAACTGTGAGGGAAATAAAAGTCTGATAATTGCAGCATGGTGCACAACTTCAGTCTAGAATGAACTGTCTCAGCGACTGTTGTAAATTGCCATCAGAGTCTGACTTTCATGGTCTACAGAGGAGGTATGGTATTGGCCTTGCTGATTCCCCAGTTATTTGCTTTATCCTGAGCATCTCAGCTGTACTTTGTGTTTAGTGCTAAATGTTTCAGGAGCATGCTAAAATGCTAAACTAAGATGGCATGGTAAACATTACTTACTAATCATCAGCATGCTAGTGTTGTGGTGTTGAGCATGTTGGCATCAAAGTATTGTTACATCTAAGTGCATATGGCAGTAGACTTTGAGTTAATGTAAATGCCACAGTAAGTAAATGACAACAGTATACAGGGTTGTTCTTTCTAGTGACCGGTGCTAAACCAAACTGTGTACTGCACAGTTACACAATTGAACACGATCAGGCCCTTTAACTTATACTTGATGTATTTGCGTTTGTCGTTCTATTATAATCCACACATTTTTGTCAGTTCAGTGGCAAAGGATTAAACATGTTTCAGGGAGACATCTTTTCAAAAATGGATTTCTTCCATTGTCTCTCATATTACTTAACAAATCCACCACTGACACTTAAAACACAACAACTGTCCTACCGGGTTAGTTATTTGGTTTACACAACCCCTTTGGAATTTTTTCCCTTTGAAAGTCAGTGATAGGAATCTAGGCATGCTTCTTAATGGCGATGCGTCTCTAAATTTTATCTGCTGAATGCTGTGTCTTAGATATGCATCATTATGACGGTACATTTTTATATCCTCCTCATTCCCCAAGCGACAGATCTGTGGCAAAGGATTGAGACTTATAAGCAGAGCGCCTTGAGTGACAATGCTTCTCTGGACGATTCTGACAGACACGTGTGGTCTCTGGTGTTTTATTTAAAAAGGTTTGATAGAGAAAACCAAACACATGGATTGTAAGTTGACATACAAGTTTGAGAGTCAAAGCCAGTAAAGCACCTTCATTATTGGATAGTTTGACTCACCATAGTCTAGATGAAGCAGTTCTTATTGAGCTGAGCCAAGGTCTGAAACAGAATGTATATGCTCCTTATCTTAATCACAGTTCCCTCGTAATTTGTTTTCTGTCACATTGTACCTTGCTAACTCTCCTTGTTGTTCGTGCTGTGTCAAAGCAGCACTCTCCCTGCTCTTCTCTTTTTCTTTCTTATGCTCCCTTCATCTCTCTTGCACCAGGCCATCTATTATAGCCAGAGTGTTATTGAGAAGCCAGTCCTGGTGTGAGCCATTGTGTGTGGTATAATTCACAGTGTTTATCACACAGGCATCTGTGGCTTCTGCTTATAGGCTTCTTCTCTAATAGAATGAGGCAACATCTGTCCTGCGGACCCCCTCTCTCCTGCGCTGCTCTAAACAGAAATGAACTATGTGCTGGATACTCACTGTGGGAAAAGGGATTTGCAGACTGGAAGGATTTCCAGTACACTGCTTGGGTGTTGTGAAAATGAGAACTGTTTTCCCTTAATAAGATGGAAAATATTTTTTTTAATTAAGTAATCAATGTATTTTATGACATTTTAATTCAAAGGAAACATCCAGTTTCTCATGTTCTTTTCTTATTATTCCACTCATCAGTTCACCTTCTAATGCTAATGTTTACTTCATTTTCAACTTTAGCTTCACTTGGAACCAAACCTCTTCTCCATTTTTGTAGGTCAAGGTGTCCGAAGACCTGAATTGATGATTCTGGCTTTAATTAGTATAGCCTGTTTTAGTGATATCAGCAATTCTTTACAGGCTATGCTAATCTGTGCCAGAATCAGCAATGCAATGGGGATGGATGTATTTCTCCATGGCGTACATTAAGGCAGATTGTTGCACTTTTGTCATTCCCTGAATTTCTTATTGCTGCTTTGGGGTCAATGCCTTGAAATATAACAGAGCAACAAAATTAGTTCTTCAAGATTGATGGGAGTTGATAAAGGTCTTCTGACAAGGTGCAGGTCTGCGAACAAGATCCAATGAATGAAAAAATATCAGAGCGTCTATATGTTGTATGTGGCCTTTTCTGAGGCCTCCACTGGGCAAAACCTTGATGGCTGTAAATGTCAAAGATGATATCAATATCTTGTCCCTCTTGTTTTCTCATTTCACCTTTGCTGTTGTAGAAGGTGGATCCTTAGCGTAAAAAAGTCTGGACAAGTCTGGACAAGTCTGGCTCCACTAGCTGCCGCCATGTTCTGTTTTCCATTAACCTACTGTGTTTGAGGTACGTAACCTGTAGACACTTAATTTAACAGCATGGCAATCCCTTAAAAAAAGCCATTTTCTTTGAAGAAGCTCATTTGACCCCTACAATAATGAATGTATAATGCTGTGTCTTGTTCTTAATCCACCTATGAGGAACACATTCCCTATGGAAAAAGACTGATGGGTCTTTATTCTATTAGTTTAATGTTTTATTTTATTTTTTGGAAGAAAAATCTTTAAAATTATAACCTTTAAGATTTTTTTTTTTATCAAACCAAACTCAGTTTTAATTCCTGGCATTTATTTTGCTATAGGCTCTAAGTGAATTTTCACTTTTCATTGTGAGTGGCAGAGTCGGCCATGTGTAATTCCTGCATGTGATTTGTGTACATGTGCATCAGTTAATATATTCTGTAAGAGTGACAGAGCATGTTGAGGAGCAAATGTATTTGCATTAATATAATTATAATTATTGTACAGCTCTGAATACAGAGGATGTCAAATAGTTATTGTGAATAAACAGAATAGCTGCTCAGAGTAGGTTTTGTGCCCCTATTGACAGAGAAATATAATTTGTAGAATGTTTATTATTATGACATTAGAGATAGAAATCTTAAGAATGACCATTTTAGTTTTTTTTTCTTCTCCTGTCAGCTTTGATTAAAGCTATAGTATGTAACCTAAGGTAACACTAGCATGAAGCTGGAGCATATTTCTACAGCTAAAATACTTGAACAAGTTACATACTGTAGTTTTAAAGAGTGTTCAGTTATACAGTATATATTTATTGCTCAACAATATTAACTTAAGCTAGAATATTTTATGCCTGTCGCTCACAACTAATAAATGGTGCTTTAACTCTCAGAGGGACTTTGCTGCTACAGAGGTAGAGCGCAGTGTGCATCCAAGTAATACATGCATGTACACTGCCTGTAAACCAGGGTTCGGCAGGACTGACATTCTGCTGTGGCCTTTGATTGGCAGGGGAGCAAATGGCACCAGCATTTGGAGGAGCTTGGGTCAGACCCTGATAAAAAAAAATACAGACACACAGTAACACAGAGATGGATGGATAAACACATGTTAACAGGCAGGTATGCACACATGCCCTGAGTGCAGCTGACCTCACAGTATCCCTGCAGCCCTGTTTGTGCTGTCTCACTCCGAGCAGTGATATCAATCCACCTGTGTATAGGCTTTGTTTTGAAGCAGCTGAGAAGGAAATATGTTCTCATTAACATAATCACCACTAGAGATTTTCTCATATAAAACCTTTAAAGCTTAATGTTTGAAGTAATTTTCCATTAGTCACTATTTAGCCTTCATGAGAGAAATGATTAAGTTCTGCAGTCGCTTCATCTCTCTCTCTCTCTCTCTCTCTCTCTCTGTCTCTCTCTCACATAAAGTTTACTACAAAATTTGCAATATTCTTGAAACTCATGGTGATTGATTTTGATATATTAGTGTACTGGCCAGTGCATCATGTTATCTACATCTTTGTTGATTACTCATTTGTCTTTTGGCTTACATCAGTTAACTTCCATATTAAAGATTCCATCCATCTTGTGCAGCTGTCTTGAAAATCCTAATGTAGCCGTTCAGATCAGGCCCACAGAGCATTCGACTTAACAGGAAGCCAATGATTGCATTACTGCCCACCCATACATTAACTTACTCTAGGCCCAGTCAACTTAATGCTCTCAATTATCTATTCCCCAATTAGCATTTTCCCCTGTCTGTTTTTTGTCTGCTCAATCATCTCATCAAGGGAAATACTTTACATTTTTTGAGTAATTATATTAATGTAAATTTTAGAAAAACTTAACTAGTCAGTACAACTTTTTCCCCTCTGGTCACATTATCTGTCAATATGAAATCAAACTGACTTTTTCCAACATATATATACTGTATATATAAAATTGTAACCTATATGTGCATTTATGCATATACCTTTGTAATATTTTAATAGCTGCATATATATTAGTATAGGCTAATACCTTCCTTCTTCCTCAGTCTGTTACCTGTAATCTGTACTGTCAGTATTAGACCCAGTTCAGCCTTGCTGATAAATTCCCAGCTGAATGCCCTTCAGCAAAGTACGAGAGTAAAGTGCAGGGCCTCATGAGGTCCCCTCTGCACAGTGTTATACTCCAGAGCACCATACTACTCCATTTAGCAAGGCGGGAGGTAATTTGACTCATTTCCTCCCTCCTCTCCAAACTGTATGCATGGAAAGTGTTATGCCTGAGCAGCTATAAGCTCTTTATCTGCCTTACGAATGAGGTACCCACTATGTGTGAGTTCATGAGCAATTGCACATGCTGAGTGTATCTCCTTCTGTCTCCAGGCATTGATAAGATGCTGGAAGGGAAGATTTCTTTATTTTGCATGGTAGCCTGGAGCAAAAAAAAATGAACAAACTCCGCACCACAAGTTAAATTTTCACTTTTCATTTGCAGTAAATCAAGACAAGAACATATGATAAGTAATTTGAATCCTAATTTGCCAGTGCATTGAAGGGAAAATAAACCTGAGTTATTGAAGGTGTAGGGGCTGGGTTCTGCAGTATGCAGCACATTTTATTCTCTACTGTGTTTGACAAATAGTTGGTCATGTAAACAGATGGCAGTGTTAAATTTGTATTTGATCAGTATGAGAATGTACAGTTCCCGTTTTGGATGGGTATTAATTTAATTGGAGTAGCTAAAACCAAAGATTTCTATCTGGTATTTTATCAATTAACCACTTATACTGTATATGATATATGATAGGTGATTTTTGAGCAGATATAGACATTGTGACTTTAATGGGCTTCTACTTCTCATGTATAACTTATTGTTCATTTTGTCAGTAACAAGGTCCTACTGCCCCTTGACCATCAGCTAAGCTATAGCTGCCAATGTGCTACGTGCACCGCAGTAGTGCTCACAGCCAAAACTTCTGAATATCAGCACCAAGAATACCCTCTGCCCTGCAGTTAATGAAACTCCATTGATTCAGTCCATTCCGTTTTGGCAAGAACAGGTTTCTGAGAGGGTTGCTCTTCTGTGGTGATGCTTTGTCAAAGTTTAATGCACTTAGTTTAAAATTTTCTCTAGGGACATTGCCAAATATTAACCTTAACAGACCCTTAATCGAAAGTCCACTCGACATTTGATTTGCAAATGAGCGCTGCCTGGTTTGTTTGCAAAAGCCAATGCTGTGTTAAAGTGGATTTTTATGCCCAGTCAAACATGTCTGCTTTTCAACATTTCACTTCACCCAGTGAGACTGAGGTCAGTTCAAGCTGGCTGAGGTCTGAATATTCATGATGAGTTCAAAGTACTGTTGGGATCTGATAAAAAATTTGTTTTTACCAGCGGAACTTAGCTCATTTAGAAGGACTCTTATGATTTGATTTGAAAGCCAAAATTTAAATAGTAGTGTGGATTATTTTCATCCCAGTGAATTTCAGCAGGTAGGCTGAAACCAGTGTCTGACATCTCATGATATTTTCTCCCCATTGTTACTTTGAGAAATGGCAGCGGGTTAAGAAAAAAAAAAAGATCGCTATCCTCCTCCAGTTCTTGCTTTCTCTCTGTCGTGATGCGTTTTCCTGTCCATTACTGTTCCTCTTCTGTCTTCGTTCAGCCTTCCAGCATAAAGTAAACCCTATTTAGTCAGAAATAACCTTATAGATGCTTTTGTATTCACGCTCTCAAATTCACATGGCTGGCAGAAGGTGCAGAAAGCCTTCCATCAGCAATATGTGTTATTGGTCTAGTACTGAGGGATACAGAATCCTGAGGCACAGGTGAAGATTATTCAGAGCAAAGGGAGCACTCTTATATGTATTGAGAGATGATAACAGAGAGAGGTTGGAGTTTTGAGTAGTATGCAGTTCAGCTTTAAAACTGCAAACTTCACAAAGTTATGGCATGAGGCATAAAAGATTTACCTCAAATGAATGACAGATTGATTTTCCTCACCTCTACCACCCTGATGATCCTGTGAAAACTGTGAGAGGTTATGGTTGCATAGGTCTTATACAGGCAGCTATAAAAAGTAAGGGAAAAAACAACAACAAATGTTACAATCCAGAGTTCAGACAAATGACAAATTTTACTGCCCTGGCATTTCTTATCTTTCATTATATTTTGCTATATTATATTAACAGTGGTAAATCAAATCAACAGTTACTCATATACTTATACTACAATACATTTCAGAGGAAAATAGTTTAACTTTACTATTTTATATATAAAACAACACAAACATTTTTGAATATGGTGCATGGTTAACGATGAAATTTCCCAAATGTATACCGTCTTCTCAGTCAGTTACAACATTAAAATGTATTGGTTAGTAATACATTTAGTTAGTAAAATGTAGTATACATGTTAATGCATCAGTAATAATCATTAAATAATGATGGTGAATCTGATGCATAATCAGAACTTATGTACCTTTACTTTACTACAATATATAGTGTAGCACTTTTACTTGTATTGGAGTATTTTTACCTATACTAATTAACATTTCAGAGAATTTAGTCTATGTAACATCTAGGAAGGAGGCAAATCTGATTTGCATTTGAGATGCCGATGACTCACTTTTGTGAGCTGACAACCTTCCTGGCCATCCACTCATTTGCTGAGTTTGACTGGTTTCTCAGCTCTCTAGGAAATGAATGCTTTGTTGATCATCTTGTGCTGTGTCTTGAACCGAAGGTCAGAGTTTGCCTTAATTTAAACTTAATTTGCTGACCTCTTGCACCGTTTGACAGAAAAGCATGTTTCTCCTTTTTATGTATAAATGAAAGTGAAATATCATTCCTTCTAGTTCCTGTAAAATAAATTGGTTATAGCTCAGTAGTGAGAAGAATTTGCGTTGACCTTTATGATGCACACACAGTAAAACACATTCACTTGCAAAAAATGTTATCAGTGAACCAGCCTTCTAACTAACGGACTAATGGATTTCTGTCTTGATTTCCTGTCTCGCCCAATTTCCAGGTTGTATTGGTTTGTGTGTGCATCCCACTTTCACTGTGATGCATCTCTCCACACACATGGATCTAATAAGATTGAAAATCTCTTTTTCAGCAAGGCCAGTAGCAACAAATAGCCTAGAAGATTCTACTGCAGCACCTGCTGCTGATGGAGGCAAAAGCAGAGACAATGAATTCGGTTAGCCGCCTTTGTGTGTAGCCACAGACAGATAAAGTTTGCGGTGACATGCTGATAATGGCTTCACTAGAACAACATGATGCAAAAGCCAATGCTTCAGGGTGCTGACTGAAACATGCTTATGAATTTGTCCTTGTGAGGCTGCAGCAAAGAGAATGACAAACACTTCTCAGTATATGACGACTGGCCCATGGTGACGTATGGTAATGTAGATTGTTACCCAGCTGCTCTAATCAAACCCAAGGCATCAGGTTGCAGGGATTAGTCTCTAATATTCAAAGCATTCCCCCACAGCCCCCTCCCATCTGTGTTTCAATTTATAATTTCAGCATGTCTGAAATCAAATGCCCTTATCTTATCATCCTTATACTGTTGATATGTGGCTGAAATGATGAACCAAACTAAAACTGCCATGGACACTGGACTAAAACTACAAAAGTGGTAAAAAAAAACAACAAAAAAAAACTGTGGGATTTTACTAGTTGCTGCAAGGAGGGGAGAAAATAAAAGGCCGATCAAGAGAAGTTGAGGTAGAGACAGGTGATGGAATGAAAAAAGAGTAGAGACACTGGAAGTGAAGAAGGGAGGACAGCACTGTAGTTTCATCAGAGCCCATGAGCTAGCACACCTTTGAAGGAAATGCAGCTGTTCTCTGTCCAAATGGCTGTTGCAGAGTCACACTAATTGATAACTATGAATAATTAATAAAATGTATGGCCAGCTGTCTTAGAGTTATAGTCTTTCTGTGATAAAAGCTCTGTCACATGAAGGGTAAGATGAAAAATGACATGGAGAATTGAGTCATGTTAAGAAATTGTGCACTCACTGGAATTAATTGGACTTGACTGGAAAGACGACTGAATAGTTGTTAGTTGAAGCAACATCACTGCAATACGACGTGCCTGGCACCCTTTTGTGCTACTGGCACAGTAATGTATACCATTTGTATGATCCCACCTGGACTTGAAGGTCATATCCTTGATATCACACGTAATTTTTAAAAGTGTGCATGGCCCGAGACACAGAGTGTGAAATTTTGCATAGCGCTGCCAGATTTCAAATGGGATCCAAATGAGCACAAACCTTTACTGACTGTGTGGTGGTTTAGCTTATATCGCTGCTTAAACATTGTATACAGCAGTTTATATCAGTACTTTTGCAAACTCCATCATCGGCATTTTCCTCAGCAAATACAGACATAATTTAATTTGTTACTGTTATTTTTCAATCTCATAAGATTCCAACACAAACCACAATTTTGTTCACTGTTTTGGTGGCCAGTACTTGGCATAAGTCAGATATAACTACGCCAAGACATGTTTCATACCAAACTTAGCTTTGCTATGATTAGTAAAAGGCTATCTAGTCCAGAGATTTTCATGGGATACGTGGCAAAGTGACTCCTTGTGCTAACACTATCATGGCACAGCGGTATAACCGACACCCGACCTAGTAGCCATAAATAGCAGGTCATTTGTTTGTTTGCAAACTTAATACAGGTCACGTGTGTCATATTGCCAAATTTAATTCCCAAGCGGGTAAGTGGAGGAGAAGGCCATAAAATATGTGCTCACTCACACAGACCAGAAACATGGCTTCCAAATGGTTTCATGGATAGTTTAAGGTTTACAGCAATAAATTATGCCTCACATGGCAGCATTTCATTAGGTGAGGTGCTCGGTTTATTAAATGCTTACTTGATTTTGTTGTCTCACCTCCCACATTTAGAACACTAGCTCATCTCTCACATGGAACGTTATCTCAGCCTGTCCTCCATATCTTAAATGCATATTCACCTCACACTGATTTTAAAATGAATCAGCAAATAAAGTGGTGCACCACAGCTGCCTGCTGAGAAACTGACTGGCTGTGACTGAAATTATCAGTGTTGTGTGCAAAGCATAAAAGAGACATATTATAAACTGTTGTGGTATTAAATGTCTTTTTTCCCCCTCAAGACAATGCACATAGTCTTCTGATTCTCAGCAGCTCTTCCTGCTATGACTGATGTCTCCTCAGAGGAAATGCCTAGCTTCTTTAATGGATTTTCACTTTTATAAAAGTAGCTTTCAATCCAGTGCCTTGGAGTGGTTTCAATCTGAATTTAAAGTGACACCGTGTTGTGAAGACTTGCGGAGAAGTCTTCCCTTGTTCACCTTGAGTGACTGGGATCACTGAAATGTGGCAAAGACCGTTGTGGAGTTCAGTACTGAGTCATTGCTCTCAGTAAGATGCAACTTGTTTGTCCAGATCTTGAAGACAGCTAAAATATTTCCTGTCACAAAAGCATCTGTAGGAAGATTGGTGTATCTCTCACCTGCTAGTAATTCTGTCTCCTTATTGAGCAGCTGCCCGTAACTTGAAGAGGATGCTGTTAAATTTATTGGCATGCGCTCCCTCTGATAGGCATCTCTGGTGGCTACAGTTGGAAGGCCTCATGCTTGCCATTCTTCATTTAAATCCTCTCTTCTGTCGGTCACACTGTATTACAGAGCAGTACAAAATGCAATTTAGTTTATACATGGTGTCATGCAGCCAATGATATGACAACCATTTAAATAGATGAAATATATCATGTACACACTGTACTTGATTTTCACTTACTTTTAAAAGCTTGTCCACTGTCACAGCTTGAGTCACTACACTCAGTGATAATTGTCAGTTTTGTAATAAGTTGATTATTATTTTGAAGGATTATTGTCAAACTCTGTGTAATGTCCAGGAAATGCACCGTGCATTTTCATGTGGACCACTCGTCATTCAACTGAGGTGGCAGGTTTGATAGACAGCAAAACCGAAAGCCTCTTTTTATTAATGAGCCCACAAAAGACAGGGGTAATCATCCCCTGTTGCACAATTAGGCTTAAAGTCAGAAAATAATGAGCTATTGTAATGACTAATTATTTTCCCCAGTATTTGTATGTGTAAATGTGTGCCAGCATTTTTCACTTGCTGTCTGAATGACAGCTTAGGTCTTGTGTTTTCTCAGTTCAGCTCTCTGAATATGTTACCATACTGAGCATTAACGCCTGAAGACAGCGCTGGTGAATTTTTGTTTTTGTTTGCCCCATCACTTCAAAGACAATGCCTCCATATACCAATCTTAAATTTCTCTTTGACTTTTTTCTTTTCTAATGATAAAATATTTTTCTAAAGTCATTTTGAATTACTCCGAATGACAGCTTTAAAATGAGTTTCAAGGGTAATGATAACAGAAAGCTGAAGGCCAGAATCTGTTGCTTGTTGAAGTGAGTCGCACAGTTCTGTTATTCAGGTTCTGTCACCATCATTATTTTGATAGAAAAAGAAAGATGCTTCTTTCATTAGAGTGAAGGCAGGGACTTCTCATTGTGATGCATCCTAGGAGCAGTTATGTTGGATATTGAGACATTTTTAAAAGGAGTTGAAAAGGGTCTGCATCCAGATACCTCTGCTGCAAACAAGCTCTGAGATAAGTTTGTTCTTTTCTATATATATATATATATATATATGTGTGTGTATGTATGTATGTATGTATGTATATATATGTATATAAACTCTACTGTAATGATTAATGCCATAGAACTTAATCAAAAACAAGCTTCTTGTGGATTTTGCAGTAATTGTAAAGCAGAGCAAAGTAGCAAATCATCTTTTGTTGAATTCAGCTAAATGTGAGTCTGAGACGTAAAGAGAAGTAAGTGTTGCCACATTCCAAACACCAGTTATTCCCAGATTTAATTGCTCATCTCTGGATCTCAGCGTGTTTGAACATTGCCATCATTCTGCCCTGTGGAGGACACAGTAGTGTAGCCAGGTGGAACCGCCTGTAATTAGACCGTTGAGAGAAATGATGGACACGCAAAGCAGTCACACACAATTTACCCCAGGAGAGAAGATACATCCCATGCCTTTTCCACCTCAACACCCCCATCCTGCACCGCAGCCTCCCACAACTCCACCAGCTCGGTCGAATGTCACAAACACATAATCACTCTGTTACAGGTCATAACTAGTTTTTATGTGCTTATATTTTCCTCTTTATTTTAATCTGCCTTTTGTCGCCTCTCACATCCAGATGTCATGCCTTGTTACTTCTATGTCTGTTTTCTCCTCTTTTGTAATATTTCAGTCTGTAGCTTCTTCAACCTGTTAGCATTCCCTGCTTTTCCATGTATCTTTCCTCTACCCTCCTCCTTTATCTTTACTCTCAGCATTCAGTTAAATAGATTGTTTGCCCACAGTTTGACTATTATGATTTTATGTTGCACAGTGTGTACTCTCACATGTTTGAGGTTTTTTTCCACTTGTGGTACTGTTATTGTCACCCTGAGCATCATAGTTTGAAATCACCTTTTTCCCTAAAGGTTATTTTTCATGATAATGGGTAGTTTCATATTGGTAAAATGCCTTTTGGCATAGACTGTGGCGCTGAATTGTCTCCTTCCAAACTGTGCATTTTCACATTTCAACAGCTTGGCTATCCATCACACATGCTGTGTTTGTCTGTCTCCAGGGTAGAGGTGATTTATCAACCCACTGGAAATTACTGTGCTGATGCTGCTGTTTGGTTAAAAAGAAAATGCCCTAACTCTGAAATTCTGGGAAGAGAATTGGAGACCAAGCTTTTTTAAATGTATTAATTTGCCATGGCCTGAATCAAGATCTGATTTTAATGTATTAAAGAAACTCTCAACCAAGGACAATCTCGCTAATTTCCTCGCTGCTTTAGTCATATTCTCCAGTTACCCCAATGTAATCTGCTAAAATCTTATTATGATTGCTTACATATTTCATCATCTTGAAGGCATCATCAAATTAGTTTTTACCAAAGTATCCTTTAATTTTACTTGTGCAGTTTTAATTCCACACTCAGTATTAACATTACCATTTATTTGTAGATGAATATTGAAGAAGACAGGCCTTGCTACTTTGATTCATTAATGTGCCAACATGCATGTACCTCAGTTAAGAGGATAACTGATGTTTTCCAGGAGTTTCAGATGTTAAAGTCTTTTAGCAGCTCAGTAGCAAAAGTACACTAACAGGACTAAATGTTTATTATCCCTTCCCTGCAAAAAGAAAAACCACCTGGAACTCACCAATTAAGGGGCACAACATTACATTATTGTGTTTTCAGGAAGGAGATATAGTTCATATAGACCTGACTGTAATGTGAGTATTGAAGGACTTTCCATCACTGGTGAAGGTTAATGATATATGCGCATGTTTAGTGACAAAGCTATTATAGTTACATGTGTACTGTAACATTTGTCATCTTGTAAATCTAATTGAATTTGTGAAATTTCCTGTTGAACGTAACCTTTAGTCCTGATCACAGCATCCTCAGTGGGAGCTGCAGCTCTGACTCACAACTCAAACTGTTTCTTCTGCAAAACATAGAACTGTTAAAACACAGTAAAAGACACTTTTACAGGAAAGGTATTACTTATTTTAATTAAATCCCATGTTCTGAATTGAGCGAGCAGCTTCTGTAGAAAACTTAATTAAGAATTCTGTGACGCAAGTCATTTGTACAAGGTTAGGTAGTCATTAGTAAATTGTTTTTGATGGGCAAAGCAATATCAAAGAAACTGATGTTTGAATAGTCCTTTCTTGGTGTTCTTTCCACATTAGTCTGTGATTTGGAGTGTGACAAAACCAGAAAGGAGAGAAACACAGAAGTGGAGACTGGTTTTGACAGATCTTGGTCGGCATTATTCAGTTTGACATGCGACTTCAATTTTTTTTCTCTTCTCAAAAGTGTGGTGTTTAAAAATTTACTAGTAAGAAAAGTAAAACCAATTTACTTCTGTGACAAGTCTACCATTAGGGCGACTACAGGTGATACAACTAAGGCCCAGTGCAATATTATTAAGCAGTTCTGACACACTGCACCTTATCCTAAAGTGAAGGTTTGCACCTATTGTTTAGGAAATCCATTGTAACCTTTCTTTGACTGAATAAAATTGTATATCCTTACTTTATATACACTGTATTTTATGCACTATGTATCCTTAATACATCATTTCCTTGGCAAATTGCTAAAATTTGTAAATGTATGCATCCCATTTTAAACACATACATTATGAAATACCTCAGAAGCAATAGGAAACAATTATTTTCATTCTTTTCTGTAGAGAAGACATGCCATTCAGGTTTTCTCACCACAAATAAATGACAAAAGATGTCTAAGATTGGATTTAGGGATAAGATCTTGCAGTGCTATCCAGGAGAGCCACTCTCCACTGACTTCTCCCTCACCCATTTGTGGATGATGAGGAGGAGTGAGGTCAATCGGAAGGGGCTCTGTCTTCCGTGACAAACTTCCTAATGAGAAATCCCAGCGACATGGGTTGATTGGCTATATAAACAAGATGATGATGATTATGAGAGTGATTGAACACACTGAACAAACAGTGGAATCATAGTCTACTGAGCATCTACTTTGCTTTTCTTGTTTAATTTTCTGGCAGGGTCAGGGGAATATTAAACATTTCCCATCACATGATTTTGTCAAAGCCAACAGACGCCTTTGAGGGGGTTTACAGATAGTACTTTTTAAATCTGAAATAGTTCCTAGTGTCATTTATCTAAACAGCAATAAAATGCATACTATCATTTGTAGCAGAAATACTCGAGATGTAGGGGGTAAATGCCAGCCTTTAGGTGAAAGAGCACACCCTTTATGGCCTAAAATAAATTAGTCTTAAACTTCTATTGCCAGACCAAAAATGGTCTTTTCTCTGCTAAGATGTATTGAGACTGTTTTCAAGCTAAAGCCATAACCATGAAAGTGACCTTCTGTGTACTCTGTGCTGACTAGGATAAAGTCCCATCATTCACCCTCAAGACAGGAATTATTTTTTACACCAACCGGACTCACAGGAGGACTCACACTTGGATACTGAGACTGTCCTTGGGATATAAAAAGCACCAATTAAACACTGGAACATCGCTGAAAATTATAAATTCTAGAAATGTTGAGCAATGTTTATAGTGTGTGCACAACAACATTTAAGATCGCTCTTCACTGATTGTGTCCCAAGCTGTGACTCAAAACAAACACTGTGCAGACGGCCTGTGATAATGTAGGAGGCGAGGGAGAGCTGTACAGGAAATGCTTTAAAAATGTAATTGGGAATGTGATACACAGTATAAGACGGGCTGATGCTGCCTGCAGCTGAAGCATGGACCTTATCAAGGGAATCTACTAAAGTCAGTCGTGTCACATCAATGAAATCTCATCCAGTTTTGTCCTTCTGTCTAGCTCCCCTGTAAGAGCTGTGATATCCCCGCACAAACCCCACAGCTGACGACAATAGGGAGCCAGGACAAAGGTGGTTGAGGGACAGATGGAAGAAAAGATATAAAACTATTAAAAAATAGTTTCCAATGTTTGTTAAAAACAGTTTGCCCTTTTTAGTGAATGGCAGTGGTACTGCCTGTAATTAGAGGGGCATCATTATTCATATTTTATTTATTTAAAGCCAATTTCTATTACTAGGTTTTCATAAGATGCAGAAAATGACATGAAGCTAAGAGGATGAGTAAAAAAAGAGAAGTGACTGAACTGGATAGGACAATAGATTGGAGTAAAATAAAATTAGATATTTGTGACGTACTTTTGACAGCTCTTTTTGGGAGCTGGTGTACAGTACAGTGGGTGCCAGCTTGACACTTAGGTATTAGCAAGTGTGACAAATTTAGCCACTATAATTTTAGACATGAGTCATTTTTCAAAAGTAAGTGAAGTCTGTGTAAATGGCAGACATTGTACCTCTGGCCAAACTGCAGGTTATGCTTAGGATATTTTTCAGTGATATTTAGAGCCCTGGTTATTTCACGTGTGCAGGCTGGTATTAGAATTTCACCCCGGTTTCAGAGAAAGGTACTGTGTTTTCTAAGCAACAGACAGATGTATAGTAAACATGGAAATTATAAAGTAAGGATGAGTCTTGATGAGACTGACAGACCTATACAGGTAAATGTAATTTGTTAGGCCTTGCTCATCATCATCAACACCATCATCACTCTCGCCGGTGAGCTTTCAGGGCTCAGATATTGAGAGTGTGGACATCTTTAAATACCTGGGCGACCACCTCAACAATAAACTGGATTGGACCAACAACACAGATGCCCTGTACAGGAAGGGCCAGAGCCGCCTCCGCTTGTTGAGGAGACTGAGGTCCTTTGGTGTGGGCGGGGCACTCCTTCAAACATTTTATGATTTTGTGGTGGCATCTGCAGTTTTTTACGCTGTTGTGGGTTGGGCAGGAGGTAGCATGGTCAGGGACAGAAAGAGACTTAATATGCTGGTTAAGAGAGCAGGTTCTGTCCTGGGCTGCCCCCTGGACTCCATCGAGGAGGTGGTGGACAGAAGGATGCTGGCAAAACTAACATCCATCATGCATGACCCCTCCCATCCCCTGCACCACACAGTGGAGGCTCTGAACAGTTCTTTTAACACAAGGCTGCTGCACCCCCAGTGCAGGAAGGAGCATTACCGTAGGTCATTCTTCCCCACAGCAATCAGACTGTACAATTCATCACTGCACGGATAAGCTAGGTGAAAGTATGAGGGACTATGCAATAGCCAAATGAGGTGCAATACTCAAATCCTGGGGGTAAAATGCATTGTAAATAGGCTCATGTGTAAAATCTTGTTCTTGATTTCTCTTGAATACTTTATATTGTCTTATTTTAGGTATTTTTGTGTCGTTTTTCAGAGAAATACAGGTATCTCCCCCGTTGTATTAATTTTGGGAGTAATATTCTTGTTCTTGATTTCTTGATCTCTCTCGAGTACTATATCTTGTCTTGTTCTTAAATATATTAATTGTGGGAGGATTAATCTTGTTCTTGATTGTCTCTCAAATACTATATTCTGTTTGGTTTTAGGTATTTGGAATTTGTTTCTCGTGATATGTGTGGTGTTTGTTTATATGGTGTTTTATTGCTGCTGGAACACAGGAATTTTCCCATTGTGGGATCAATAAAGTCCTACCTTCATCATCATCATCATCATCATCATCATCATCATCATCATCATCAACCTTTGTATATTCAGGGGGAAAAAGCCATCAAGAACAAGCTGTCATATCCAGTGGTGCCCTGACAATATATCAACAATTAACAAACATAAATGCAATAAATAAATATCAAATAAAGTCAGTATTAAGAAGTAATAAGAAGTCAGTGTCTCCAATCACACATTACTAATAAACTGTATATATACACAAATCAAATAAATAACATATTAAAAACAGTACCACAAATTATCTGGTACGCATATTTAAACTGCAAAGTGTTACATAAAAACTGTTTAAATTGAGATAATGAATGAGACTAACATATTTTTCTTCTGCAAACTATTCAGGGCAGGGTGTAGCAGCAGCAGGACATCTTTTCCTACTTCTGGCAAAAAAGGGTTAAGGAACAAGATAATCTTGTGAAGAGGTCTGGTACGTTGATGATTCATAACTCAGGAAGCAATGTATTACATTCAGGCAACTTATTAGGTAGGGCTTTATTGATAAATAACAAAGATGGCCAACATACTTTCTGATATAGTTCACAATGGTGAGTCCTAAAGGGATCTCCAGTAACAAATCTAATAGCAGCATGATACACCGGGTCAAATAGTTTCATGGTTTTGGCAGAGCCACGAATATAAATTATATCGCCTTAGTCCAGTACCGATAAAGTTGTTGCTTGCACCAACTGCCTCCTGTGACACTCATTAAAACAATTTTCCCATTTGCTTCTGTTTCTGTACAGAAGCAAAAGTCTAGACTTAAGAGAAGCAGTTCATTTCTCTATATACAATTTAAAACTCAGCTTGTCATCAAACTAAGATATTTATATGATTTTTATATAATCTTTATGAATGACAGCATCATTCAATGTAGCTATATTTAAATTTAAATGTTCAATTTGATAATTGTCATTGTGGTTATTGTGGCGTGGTCATTCTTGACACACTTGTCAGAATAACAAGGAAACAAATTCTTATTTTATTTTCCATTTTTAATCAGTTTCCCCCCGTTTTACACTCAGCTCCTACTTGATTATTCCTTTAACAAAACCACTGTTAACCACATTCCCTGGTTCAAAAGGAAAAATTTCGTACTATCAAAGACTCCCATGATGGGTTGTGAGATGATTTGCCCCTGGGCACAGATGCCTAAGAGACCTGCCCCCCCCGCTTCACAGTTCCCCTCCCCAGAGACAGGGGCTCATTTTGCACAGTGTCAGCACCGAGGCTTCAATTCCAACAGAAAACCTGGGGCAACAAACACTCCCTGTGAAGCTGTCATGATGGCCTCTCTCTCTTGTGATATTTCTAAAGTGAAATTCGAAGCTTGGTTCTTCAGTTTTTTTAGGAGAGCTCTTTGACTCAAAAGAAAAACTGTTACATCTTCCCTCACAGGGGCTTTGTCATCCATCCATGCTGACTTCCATGATGCAACAGATTTAGGTTTTAGATTTTAAATTTGGGAAAATGTGCTTAAACCCACAAACTATTGAGGGGAAACTGATTTTGTTGACATTAAAGCTACAATTTGCAGTTTGGGAAATTAAGCTAATGATAGGATCAGACTTGAAAGCAAGCCAGTACGCTCCTCCCACCCCTCCCTCTCACTGCACCAAGCCCTTCACCTATATCCTTGTTGTGTTCACTGGCTGAGCTAATGCAGGAAATGGGAGCTTAGATACAATAAATATAAGAACAGTGTAGTATTTGGAGACAAGTATGGCTACATAGCAATATTTGCTAATTATTAATGGGTTCATTAGAGCAATTACTTCTGTTTAAGATGATGATGTTAAGTGATGAGGCAACAGAAATATCTTGTGTTAAGTAATTTAGGTGTAATTTAGAATGGCTTTTTATTTAGTGCTGTAATTTCTAGATTTATGTAACTGCAAACAGTATCTGCACAAGTCAGTTGAACAACATGAAGTAGGAATATTCAGTACATCAGTTTGCTTGCAAATCTTTCATAATCTGCTCCCTCTCAGAAAGAAAACAGCTCACCAGATGAAAACAACCCCGTCAAATTCATTTGGCAGGGAAACAGAACCATCTTTGGTGCATACATAAGCAGCTAATCTCAAGTGAAGTTAACTGGCATCACCTTAAGTGCAAAACACAGAAGATAAATTCAACTTCATTTGTGAGTTTCTCTGGTTTTATCTCTCCAGTAAGACTGTGAGGCCTGCAGGCTTGGATGGCTGACATAGCTGGAGACCACCTAAAGGCAGCAGTACTGTAGTTGTGTTGGTTGACCTCTAATTACATAACATCCTATGAGACTACTGGGGTCCATCCGCCTCCTGACTGTGTTCATATTTCACTGGTAACTTCCACATTAGCTGTAATGTGTGCTGCCCAAGGGCTAATGTAATGTCTGTTTGATAGATGACTCATCATCCTGTGGGGATCAGTGATTCTTATATATTATTTCACATTATTCTGAAAACAATCCAAGCAAACGCTAAGATGTATTCTGTCTGAATACTGCATTAAAGTCCTCACACTTCACACTGGAGTGAGTACAGAAAAATATATACAGTAAACTGAAGAGCAGTAGCATAAATGTGGCACCCCTGAGTATTAAAAGATTGAATATGATGACTTTAAGTTTAAGTATGAAAAGCTTGCCTGAGGGGAAAGTGTTGTGGTAATGACAACTGACACAATAGCATCAACAGATCTTCAAAGTTTATCACATTTAAACCTAACTTTCTAACTTAATCACACCACTTAACCACTGATATGTCATAAATACTGCATATATGCTGATTAATGTTTCATCTAAAATGATATGAAGATAGATGTGACAGTTCACACAGTCTGTTGACAAAATGAAAAGCAATTATCACTCAGTATTTTTACAGACTCAAGGGCAAATTAAAAAGAAAGTTAAAAGTTTGTTAACAGTAACAGTCTGTGAGTAATGTGTCAGTGGAGGCTGTGTGCCTATAGTGGCAGCTTCCAAATGAAATACAGAAACACCACCGGCAGTTTATCAAAGTGGTTAATTATCTCTGGGTTTCTGATGTGTAGTAAGTGGTCGCCTCACTGAGGGCCGCCTCTAGTCATTGTTAAGCTTTTATCTTAAAACCATATGGAAAAACAAGGAATTCAGTCAGGAAAAGCATCTGTGGCTGTTTCTCAGCCACTTAGTTGGTTTGTTGTCAGCATGTTTCACACCACCTGCATTCTGCCAAGAGTATGGTCAGTTCATTTTTGGAGAAAGAAATTGCCTGTTGTGATGATCATTACATATTAAAGATGTTACATGTCAAAACTCCTGGCAAATAGAAAGAACAAAGCACTTGTATTTAGTCTAATAATGAATCTTAAAGAGACAGAGAGAAGTGAGGAAGTGTAAATAACGGCGTTATTGTCATTTCACACCAGCCTACGTTTCTCTTGTTGTCCACCGAGGCAACCTGTCACTGTTCCCCTCTTTATTCCACACAGTCAACACAACCTGCTCAACTGCCTTAATGTCAGACAAACAGTAGATACATTTCACATTTCAAAGCGGCAGAATGGAGTTTTTATTGTATGAATTCCAGCTGTATCCTCTGATGAGCTATCACTCTGTAAATAAAATGCAATACTCAACCTTTTCAATTTATGCCAATATCCTCATCTGGGTAGGAGCAAATATCCAATGTTCTGCACTATCTTTTAACATGGAATAATGATATGTTTGGGTGTTTCAGCAAGCAGCTACTGTCTGTAAACGTCTTGAAACTATACAGTAAATACTGTATTGTGTTAAAACAGGGCATTAATTTGAATGCGTCAGCAGCACCAACAAGTAAACTACATTTCTAAAATACCCTCATTCTGTCCACCCCCAGAGGGAACGTCGCTTAAAAAGTATTCATTAAATGCCCACAGTGCTGACAGTCATAGGGAGCCTAATATGTTACTTTTGTTAAGTGTACATTAACAGGCTCTAAATTTAACACTACCATGACAGGAAAATGTTTATTTCACAGAATCTGAGACATAACAGCAGCCGTGGCCATCTGGCTGATGTATCTGTTTGCCTCTATGTTAGGTTTCATTTTCTGGTAATGCTAGAAACATAGAAAGTCATACCAACAAACTATAAATCTATATTACCAAAACATCCAAACAGCTGTAATGTTTTAAAGAGAACTGTCATTTTGTGCCAACATAAAACCAAGGTTTCTGTTCGGGTCTGTTAGCTGGCAAAAAGAAAAGATTCTCTAAGGATGTTAGCAGAGATAAAAGCAAGGAATGCAACACAGAATAAATGATATGTCAGCTGTATGTGAAAACAGATGTACTCTATAAAAGACATTAAAAACAGATAACCTAGGTCCTCCGTTTTTCTGGCTCTAAGAGGTCTGACGGTGAAAGAGAAATTTTGCTGCTCAAGCATTTCAGCAGGTCATGAGATCAGTAATTTTCACTTGAGGCCCGGTCTCAGTGAGTTTTACAGAACTAACTGTAAGGACTTCAAATCAGCTCTGGAATTAAGGGAAAACCGTTTCAGCGACGCTAGTGCTAGTGTGTGCAGCCCTGCCTCTGGGGCTGATAGAGCTCAGACAGGAGAGCAGAGAGCTGCAGTAATCCAAGCATGGTGAAAGAAAGGTGTAAATTACTTTTATTCCAGATCGGGAGAGGAAAATTGAAGATGTGAAGTTATTTAATACAGTAATTTAGTGTGATTGGGAAAACAACATACTCATTGTATTGTTTTGCTGAGGTAAGCCATGTTTACAGAGAAGGCTGCCCTCAGTACATTTATCCATTAATATGACAGTTCCCGGATGTGGAATCACCCTGAATTGTCCTGGCTGAGAGGCTTTGTGTGCCCTGAAAACTTAGCAATGAAGAGTATTCTTTTTACTAACAAACCCTTAATTGATCTTCATGTCTAGTAATTTAGTCACCTAACTGCAGAGTCAAACATTCTAATGCTTACTGAGTTGTTTGAAAACCGAGTTTTATGTTTCTACAGGAGCTTATAAAGTTTGAATTGCATTTTATCTTCCTCTGAAAAACTTTTCCCTCCCTTGATTTGCATTTTTCTACTCTGTCCGGATGACCAATTATCCAAAGATGGCACTTTCCCCTCCCACAGAATTTTGTGTGAAACAGATGAAAGTATCAGACATCTGGGCTTATTTGGGCTTTGTTTGCACGAGGGTTTGCAGCTGAGGAGAGTACAGCACTTGTGATGTGACTTTGAGTTGTAATGTCAAAGATTCAAGCCATTTTGGGGGTTTGGAGGAGGACAAATGGATGAAATGAGTTAATGAAGCAGTGCATTAGATCAGGCAGGACATGCAGTGTGAGTTATGTGAACCTGGCAGCTGATCATCAGCCGTCAGCTCCTCTGTCATTAATCCACACACTTCACATCTTTCAGGTCTTACAGGTAATACAAAACACATTTTACCTAAAAATCAATTGAATATTACAGAAGTGAGTGATATCACTTTCTGAGAAATAATAAAAAAAAAATCAGACTGGAGTTTGACCTTTTGATTTTTGTTTTTCGTGCGTCATCCAGTGGATCCTAAACGTAGGAGTTTTTTTTAAATATTTACAGAGCTTAATGGCCTGCGTTTTCCAATAAGAACACCCTTTCCCATCACAGTTGGGCCCTTTCTTTTCGATTTTAATGTTAATGTTAAATTGCAGGAAGGATCATCAGACAGTAGATGGTCACCATTTACTTCATTCAAAGATGCTCATAGGATATAAATGTTGGAGAGACTCAGAGAGCAGAATAAAGTAGGTGCTACAGTGATGTTCCCACATAGTAGTCTGGCACCCGGGGGAAACATGGGAAGAGATAATGGAATAATATCAGTCAAATTCAAGCCACTGAGGGATTTTCCTTCTTCCTGTATCTTTCTTCTGCTTTCTCATGTCTAACTGCTTTTCTCTATGTTCTGTCTATTTCTCTCCCTCGAAACAATTTTGAATCCAGTGAAATGCAGGAGATAAAGCTATAGGAAGAAATTCTGCACAGGGACTAAGATAAAGAGAAGAGCTGTATTAATGTAGGGCTTCTCTGCGATTATAATGTGTATTAAAGTTTTAGGGCTGCAACATTGCTGCAACCTCTGGATCATAGTCCTCGGGAATGATTGAGACACCTGAGGGTGTATTGTGCTTTTCCTCATCGGCTAACCTTAGCACTGAGTAATGTACTCACTCTCATCGCTGTTTAAACAAGTTTAAGGGCCACAAAGCCTCCACATTTGCTGCTGACATGTGAGAAGGGAAACACACAGCTTATATGGTGAAAATAATGGTTCAGTTGATTAAGTGAGAGGTAGTTCAACGCAGAAAACCCAGAAAATGTCATTCTTGTTGACACAGTAGGCAAGTTATATATCATTATTTTCTGGCAGCAGCTTGAACAGGCATAATAGACTAATTTAATGGAAATTTAAAACCTTCACCACTCTGTGCTGCTTTCTGCAGAAGATCAACACAGTTACTGATGTGTTGCTGATTTTAGCACTGTGATGAAAGTCCAGCAGTGAAGTATCAATAAACACACAGCAAGCACTCAGACACAAAGCGTTTGGAGCTGCACAGCACTGCAGGTGTAATGTGATTATGATAAATGAAAGTTCTCACATTGTGGCTAATTTTTGTCAAACAGCAAGGGATTACTGAGAGACATAAGACTAATTTATCTTATTACATGCTGTTACCCTTTATAGTGTAAGTGGCATGTTCTCTAATCCCTAAAAAGACAAGGTTTTGAAACAATACTAATGCTTAAACTGAGACCTCAAGAAGAATATCAACAGCAGGTGAATATTCATAATCATTACAGACAAAATGTTATCTGGTTGTATGATTCCTTTATAGCCTCAGAATGATTTTATGGCTGAACCACCCACATAAAATTCTGGGAGTCTGTTCTGGTCTGTGTTGTCTCTTGTGGCGAGTACACCCACTCATATTAGCTGTGTCGTAAGTGCAGTAGGAGTCATAGAGTCTTTTTCTCTTCAGCTTGGTAACACAGTAATAGTAGCACAGGCATATGAGGATCTCATCACTCTCCATCCTCATAATACTCTTGTCACTGTGCCGGATGAGAACTATTATATGCCACAGATCATCATTCATTAGATGCAGGGGCCCCTGTAAATGCAGGCAGTTTTTTTATGCAAGATATTAGTCCATTTGTGTATTAGCTCAGTGGGTTGCCTCTTCACACTAATTTCAGAAAATGTCTTGTGCTTTGTAGTTAGTTCTGATGATAGCAGAAGATGAGGAGCTCTTGTCAAAGCGATTACATTTCTACACTATTCAGATTTATTTTACTGTACAATGTGTCAGTTTTTGGTATTTGGCTTCTTCTCACATCAGCTCCATTGTAATCCCAGCCATGTAAACTCCTTGCCTATGAGCAGACCCTTTTTCATGTCTCCCTCCTGTGTTGGATGTTTTTTGACAGACCAATAACAACAGGCCTTGGTTGCAAAAGCCAATTGTCAGTGCGGCCTATCGATCACTCGTCTGTTGCTTTTGGCATTCAAGGCTCATTAGCCACTAAGCACCCGATATAAAATATAATTGTAGCTATAAACTTTGTTGTGTCACTCAACCACTGGCATTCCTTTAACATATTTCAAAATCAGGGGTCTTGGTGTGATTCTTCTCTCAACACCCAGATAGCTGTTTTGTTATATTTGACCAAGACCTCCCTAAACCTTTTTCATACTGTGTTGTCTTGCTTTGTTCCTTCTTGTGTGTAACATCAGACTCACACAGGGACTGCAAATGAAATTAAGCCTCTTGGCTGAATCTGGCACATTTTCATCACATTGATGTTACTTAATGTGTACTGTCCTTGATAGATGAATAACATAGCTTCCCAACATTCACATAATACCCACTTTTGCTGTCTTAAAGCTGCATTAACTAACTTCTTTCTCTAGTTTTCGACCATTCAAAGTGAAGTGAGTCAAAACAAACACAAGCAGTATCCCCTCCTGTACTCCCACCACTCCTCTTTGCCCCTCCTGCCCTGTTTCTAAAACTAGGTCATATGTGCTCGTCACAGCCAGAGTCAGTTGACTCCAGAACTGATGTATACAGAATATAGAGCCCATAGAGCCTGTGGTTTTTGGTGGCATTGCAGCGACACAATGTCAAATAAAGAGGTTTATACTTTAGCGATCTGCCTAACATTGTTTGCAGGGGATGTATCTGCAGTAACACAAGCAAATTATACAGAGGAATGTTTTTCCCAGTTATATTGATACACTAATGTTCTGGCCACTATCACGTCACGTTCAATGTTAAATACTTGTAAATAAGAGAAATTCTATGTCATGCTTTGATAGTTGAACAAACTCCCCAATTTTCTAGTTGTGTTGATGGTGTAAATTTTAACAACGTCTCACTAAAATGCTACATGGACTGCAGTGTTAAACTGCAGACATAAACTGGACCAAAACCAAGCAAAAATTTGCAAAATTTCATTTGCTATTTGAGGAAAATGTAATAGTTTCCGCCAATTGGACAACAAAACACTAATGCTGTAGTTAGTTAGAATGATTCCAAATTACTTCCAGAATAATTCAGTACAAAGGTACAAAATTGAAAGGCTAACGTTACCTTGTTAATAATGCTGACATATACACATTAGCCAGCTTTTTCTTACTAGAAATTCAAATCTGTATCAAATTTTAGTCCTTTGGATGCTTTTAGTGGTCTCCATCTCTGACATGCCAAACCATTGTTAACCCTGGTTTTTCCTCATTCTTTGTCGCAATCTTTCCGTGCTACAGAAATCTTTCTGTGGCCTCTTAGATCCAACAGGTCCGCTCCCATCCTGGGTTGTACCTGCACAGGGAGCTTTCACTGGCCATCTTTGAGATGAGTCATACTAGTTTGAAAAACACTTCTTATTACCTCGGATCAACAGGGTCATGGGAGAAGTGCGGTGCGGATTTTACTGACGCTGTCCAGAGAGGGGTGGAAATAAATCCAGGACCTGTCTGCAGAGTGGGGTGGGGGGTTGGTACAGCGAGGAGACAACAGTTCTTGATCATTTTTTACTTTACGTATCTGAATTTGTGTTAAATCTTTAAGTTGTGTTCATATTGACTGTGAAATGATTTTTTTTTTGCCCTGGTGGACTGGTTGTGCATTGAATCTAAAGTGGATTTTGTGCTCAGGGACTGTTTCTGCAATCTGTGTTTGTCCTGCTCAAACAGCCAGTGTATCTACTGTGCCTGTGTGTGAACTTGTTTCACTGCTCAGACTCCAGCTTACTGGAGTCTTACTAGTTCTTTCTGTTATTGTCCTCTAGACTTTTTCTTTTTTCTGTATGTTTATTAATCGGTCTCTTAAAGCCTCAGGATATCTGCAATTTTTTATTAGATTTCGAATGTTTTCATCTCATGTCCATAAGTCAGTCCAGGCCACCAAGAGTGAATTTTCTTCTGTTAGTGTCTCACAGCTCAAAGGTCAGAGGGGCAGTGACACATCACATAAGATGCTGTGTTGGCAAGGCCATTAATTATTAATAAATAAAGTGAAATATGTACAGTCTATTCAGGTAGTTGGAGTCCAGTTCAGCAAGTATACAACAAGAAGCTTTATTTTGTTGTCATTGTAACATTGTGACACGTACAATGAAATTTTGTTTGGAGCCGAGGGCCCCGGGCCACTGTGTGCATACTCACTGCCATCATGGGCAGCTTGGGGGTTAGGTGTCTTGCCCAAGGACACTTTGATCAGCAGGCACCTTCAACCTTCCAGTTGGTAGACGCCCCCCCAACTTTCTTCAATGAAATCTCCAACCATATATTCAAATCCAGCCATGCACTTGTGTGTCTTTGTGTTCAAACTTTTTTTAATCTATCAGAACTGTCCTTCCATATCTACCCATGAGGGCTGGGTTCATTTGCAGCTGGTTAACCGATAATGAGCTTTCAATAGTGAGAAAGACAGATGAGACCACTGTGACTTCCCCAGAGAATTTAAGGAATCAAATTTAAAAGCTATTTTAGGCTCCAGTGCCAGGTATAGTCATGTCACCTGGGTTGGTTTTATTGAATGAAATAGGATACACCTTCTGCCAAGTTGGAGGGGATGGGACAGCTCAGAGCAGCAATATTTGAGTGAATGAGACAGAGGCATAGCCAGAGACTTGAGATTGTGTGTGTGTGTGTGTGTTTCCGCGTCCCTGTAAGTGTTCATGTTTGTAATACGGTTAGCGCTCTGTTAACTGTCTATGTAAGCCTGTCTACATCCACCAGAAAAAGAATTTGGACTATGTCATAATCTGCCGTGTCAGCACTGCCTCTCTTTGTGGCAATATAGTACTTGGATTGTTTTCAAGGCTTCCTTGTAATCACCTTGTTGACTCACTCGCCCTTCAAGTATTTGAGCTTTGGAAACTGATGATGTGTGTGTTTGCATGCCTGTAAGTGTGTTAGTGAAAGGAAGACAGAGGATGTGACAGAGTCAACATTTGTATGGGTGTGCTATAATCCATCTAGAGATACAGACAAATTAAAGGAAAAAATTAAGTTACCAAGACAGACTTTTTAGTAAATCGTCTCATTAACAGTTTCATTTGGAGGGAGGAAACATCATTCTCACACAACATATTCCCTCACAGTTTTTCATACTCATTAAGCTATTCACTAACCTTCAGCTAAAACCATTAATCAGTTCATCGGTAGAAAATTACTATTTTGAAGCAAAATTGCCAGCATTTTTGGTAACACCTTCATTAATGTGAGGAAATGTTTTTTTGCCATACGTGATAATAAACTGAACATCTTTGGCTGTACACGACATTTGATGAAACCACCTTTGAAAGTCAAATTTGGCATTTTTCCTAATTTTTTGGCTTTCTGTGAATAAAAAGATAAATCAATAGGTTAAGAAAGTAATCAGCAAATTAATCAGTTACCCCTGCATTTCTTTTTTTTTACTCATGTATTCAGTATTTTTCTTTAAGTTGTCATCATCTGTATATCAGTGTTATACAATGTAGGTATATTGTGTGATATAGAGGCACACAGACATGGTCTCCGTCATCTGACAACCCCCTGAGATACTAAGTCTGTTGTGTTCGTCCTCTCACGCATAAACACATAATATTCCATTGCTGGATCCCTTACAGTCTCCATGTAGGAGCTGTGACAACTTACAGTATGTCTCCTCACACACTCCAATCCCCCCATATCCTTTCATCTCTCTCCCTCTCTCTCTCTCCTCTGTACCCCCTGCACAACCCTGAACCTCTGCCTCCAGCATTTAAAGACCCGTCTCCTCCCGCTTAAGCATGTTTACATAGGAGTGAGTGTGTGCTTTTTCTCCCTCTCTGTCTCATTCAAGTGTCTGTTCAATAGGCAGATGGTTGCACTTCCTTTTAAGGATTGATCGCAATAGCCTATCACTTACATGTGTATAGCATCTGTGTAGAGTCGCGCTGAAGTTCAGGCATGTGGAGCGAGAAAGGGTTAGGCCTGGAATTTGCCTCACATAAAGCACACGCAAGGTATGTATTGGGCTACATCCAGATTTTCTGTGAGAATGAAACAAAGGTCAACTTTCAGTGTTCTCTGTGCTGTCATCCTCCAGTGGACACAGCCTTCTGGTTTGACATATTCCTGAGCCAGTCTTCCACTGTCTCTATTTTGCTTCTTTTCCTTCCTGTCTCTTACTTTCACATACACACATACAGCACTATGCAGGCATGTATAAGCATCTAAGGAGTGGCATGTCTAAAGAGTTCCAGCATCTTGTTACTGAGACTGTCAAAAAGGACGGAGACCCACCGCAGAGGTGAAGATGTGTGTGAAATCCGATGAGCCTCTAGCACTGGTCAAAAGTCACTAGCACTGGTCAACATCCTGCTTCTCACTCTTGTCTCCTCAGATCCAGCTACTCCAATACAACAGCTAAAACCTATGACAAGAAGAATTTCATTTATGATATACAATAACAGTTTAATACATTTTAGAAAAATCTTACAACTGCCTAGATTTTATTTTATTTTTAGAAATCAACACATCACAAAACATTAAACAAATAATCTGCTGTCATACAAACATGTTCTCCAGTTTGACTGACACAGTATGCTGTATGTTTTTGCCCCCAGCACAACATTTACACTTTAAGCCTGATTCAGTCCTGATTAGTGCTGATTCAAATCACTGGTGGAAGAATTAATGCTTTTGCTGATGTGAGGCAGTTGGGTTAAGGAATGACTGTGGTTAAAGAAAATGTTTAAAATAATATCTAACTCTTACTGTATGCTTTGTTAACTTGCCCAACCACATCAGCCTCATCCCTCTGCTTATGGTGGGCTACTGCTGAAACGTCATGCTGACATTTTCTTTGCATGACAGTCCGTTTTCCCAATACATTTATACTGAATATATCAGGAAAATGTTCACCTTTTATATTTTAATTAGTTTTCCCATTCAGCTTGGTAGTGCCTCTGGTTAGCTAAAACATGTTTCGGGTATTTATGGTTATTTTTTTGGCAAACTAAAACACACATGGTTGAGATTTGGGAGAGATGATGGTTAAATAATGAAAACTGAACCCCGGTTTCCCGTGTGCAGCCATCAGCCTCCTCTCTGTGCCTCTGTTGCACTGTAAGAACGTTAAACTACTGTACGTCCTGTAATAGAACTAAATGCTCTAATGAATGTAAATTAAAATAGCAAAAACTTGCATATGAACAGTGCACACAGTGTTGGAAAATATACTGCAGCAAGCTTAGATTTAGAGGAACAAAACAAAATTACACAAGTAAAAATAAAAGAGGCTCTCTTTTAAAGAGAGGCATACATACATAGAGTAGTTTAGATTTTGCACACTGCAAAAAGTTGTCCTGTCCCTTTACCTGCTCCCAGTATAACAGAGATTATTTGGCTAGTATCAGCTTTTGACTAGATCCTGTTCACAGCCATCCTTGGCACAAGCATAACCTCTCTGGCTATTATTTCACTTTCTTGCATTGCAGTTTTATCAGACTAAGTGCCCGTCAAACTGCCATCTGTTTCTGGCTCGTGGTGCCAGTGTAATCAGGACTCAGACACTCTGCTATGGTAATCTGGATTGCAGTAAAAAAAAAACCACTTCAATAAAGGCAGATCTCCTGGCTGTCTATAGTCATAAAGGAGAATAAACAAGGTTAGATCAGAATAATTATACTGAACTACTTCCTGGTATTAAGGGACTGACAGGGCTTCATCTATTGTATAAACACAAGTCCTCTTCCTCTAGCTGTCTGAGCAGAAGAGTTTACACTGGCCACATTTGCTCACCTTCCACTTTAAGAGCAAGATTTACATTGATGACTAAAGTATTTCTGCCAAGGTCCATACATGCCTGGAAGTGTTAGTGAATTACAACATGTATGGCTTTTTCCTCTAAGATTAATTGTCTTCTTTACAGTAGATAAATGTGAACACATCTATTTTTACTACAGTGTGAAAGTGTGAAAATGTATTGTCTTACACAACATTTATGTAATCAATTCTCTGGGCTGGCTTTGAAACTAAAGTGTGAACATACTGTATATAACAAATAAATAACTAGGCTCAATTGTGCTTTGTTCAACTAGAATTTGATCAGCTCAGATGTGCTTTTTTGTTAATTTTTTAAAGCTACATTAGCATCATAGTTCTAGGGCTGGCATTTTTGTCTGTTTCATGTAATATCTCAACAATTATTAAATGGTTTGCCATGAAATTTGGGATGGATATTTATGTTTTCCCCAGGATGAATTATATATATATACTTATGTTGCATCTCATTAGGTGCCATCATCTTGTCAGCATTTTAATTTGGCTTGTTAATTACTCCAAAGCAGGTATTCACGCTCACATTTTATTGTTGCTCATTTGAATCCAACTCTAGAACCTGCTTTGACCTCATCAACCTTCAGTTCATTTCAGACCAACTAGCATTACAAAATGGATTGTGGAATTAGTCTAAGCATGTCCTCATGTCAGCTACAGAAACAAGCCAGGGGATTAGCTGTCATTAATTTCACTTTATATAAGCGCTGGGAGATGAGAAGTGACAGAGAGTAGAGCCATGGTGCAAAATAATAACTGAATCATTTTTCTTTATACCCCCGCTGTTTGGTATAAAATCTTTTTGCTAAGAATAAAAGAGAGAATTTATAATAAATTGCTTTCAAGAGATTATAATTTTTACTGTAAATAAAAGGTCACTTTGTTTCAGGTGATATAGTGGAAAGAAATTTACATTTCTAACGTTGCACAAACAAAGAGGAATTTGTGTTGTGTTTTATGTAAATTCAGAACTGCACAATGTAACAAACAATAGACTTTGAGCAGTCAGTCATTGCAATTTACAGCATGACTGTCTGTTTATGGGACAACAGAGAACAAATAAAAAAGGAGGAATGTTGGAGACATATGTGAGGTTGTAACTCAAATTCTAACATTCCTGTCATATCAACACGTCAGGAACGGAACAGTAATGCAGAGATTACAGCATCTAAATAAAAAAAAAGATGGGCTTTTTATTTACCCAAAAATAAGAACAAAAAAATACAAACAGAATCAATATCAAACAAACTGGACCCTTTTTATTTTCTATATATACCGTTTGCGAGTGTTTTGCAAGACAAGCAAAAAACTTTGATTCGATATACGAGCAAGGTCTCGCAATACGAGTAGTACGTACGCTTTGTCTGCTGAGCGTCATGTGACGTATGTCATAACTGAACCGATGGTTCTCGCGCTTCACTCGTATAGTCAATATCTGTACTGCAACAATGGCCCCTCACACCAGCCACGATTCTTTTCAAAGGTAAAGCGCCGGCTAATTTGTTTTATTTTTACTTTATACCGTATGTTGTATTACTGTAATCATGTTTATAAGGACAAGTGGGTGTGGAACAAACCATCTGAGTTTCCATTATTTTCCATTATACGAGCATGTTACCAGAACGAATTATACTCTCAATCCAAGGTTCCGCTGTAGATACAGCAACTCAAAATACAGCAAACTAAACTGCACAGTACCTCAAACAAAAAACCAGCTGACCTAACAAATGGGGAACATAAATACTGGCTGGCCAAACCAGTGACACACACAGGGAGTGGACAAAGACACTAACTAAATAATCTACCAATAAACACAGAACAGACAGTCCACTGACAACTAAATATGTTTCTTTAGAGGTAAAAAACAAAAAAAAAACAAAAAAAATGACAAAGTTTTAACATAAACTACAAACAAACTATATATTTCTCCCAAACGCCCCCCTCTCCTGTATTGGGCACTCGGTGCAGTCTAGGCCTAGTGGGAGGTATTTAAACCTGCTGCTGCCTCAGTCCAATCCTTTTGTCAGGACCACTCCCATCCATGGACCAGGAAATGTGGACTGCAGGCACAGAGATTCAAAACTTCAACCTTCCGGTTGGGAGACGACTGCTCTACCCACCAATTTGACTACTGGTGGCAGCTTAGGCCCTCACATGGTGAAGGCCAGGGCTGAGGCCTTCACACCACATATTAGCAAAATCATAGCAATTATTATATGTTTAATAAATTCTTAGTTTCAGTTATTGCTGTTATATACTAACACATATATCCTCACAAAATCCACACAATATAAAACAACACTTGCATGTACCACTGGGCACACTGGCCAGAACAGAGAGCTGTTCAGTGACTCACGTTAGCTGAAAAACTGTGCTTTATACACGCTGGTCTATTTCTTTGTTTCACACAAGGATGTTCTGATTTGTCTCCCAAACAAATATTGCACATTCACCCTAAACCTTTTCCACCATAAAGAGGGTCTGGCCATTCAGTGCAATAAACTCACCATTACTTTTCTGGCTTTTTTAATTTACCTTATCTCCTCAGAGCATCCTCTAATGTTTGCTACTTGACAGACTGTTTGTGATAAGGGATGAATGGTTGGCTGCTTCTGAGAGGGATATTTCTTGTCAGTTGGGTTTTCAGTGTAAAAGATGGAGCCTTTCAGATGCTTCTCATAAATTACAGAGATATATGTATAAGAAGTTGAACATGTCCCAATCTGATTCTTGGCTCCTGGGCAAAGACACACACAAACTGCAAAGTGTCTGACACTTCCTGGCTGAGTAAAGCAAATACTGAATGTTAATACAGCATGGACTGTATTTATACCCAAATTTGAAATGCTATGCTTTAGAGACAGCTGTAGGGATCAACATGTCTGAAATACAAGCGCGATCCTAGCAGATGGAGATGTTCCCCAGTCTAAATGGCATGTTAATTTTGGGAACAAAGCAATTATGTCGAAACAAATATTTTTGCTCCGTACTTTTTCTAGTTTAATTGGCCATAGGCAATCTAGGAGACAGGGTGATGCCATGTGGGTTTTTGTCATTTAACTCTGAAGAAGTTTTTTTTTTTTTTTGTTACTTAGATAACATGTCACACACCACAAAAAAAGGAAATTCAGAGTTTCATTCATGCTTTTCTTTTCCCTCTGGAAGATTATGATTAATCTAATCATGACACATTATTATTAAAATAGCCCATTCATTGCTGGGGTGGTGTGATATTCAGTAGTTATTTGAAAACACACTTACTTTCAATGTGGATTCATTAATTTAGGTGTTATGCATCTGAAGTTAAAGATGAGTTTCTTTTCTGCTTTTTATGTTCCCATTGTAGAATACAAGCAAGGGTGGGTTATGTATAAGCATCAAACCTATCTTTTATCTTATAGAATTATATAGTTGGTTTTGAACAGGCCATCCTTAAATGTGGACAATGAAAGAGAATAACTGAATCATTTTTCTTTATGCCATTGCTTTTTGTAATAGAATCTCCTTAATTACCCTCTTTTCTACCCTGACTTTTCTTCGCTGAATTCCTATCAGAGGTCGACTGGCGGCAGAGATGCACAGATTGAAAGCACTTGAATGACTTCTATAACTATGTACACATCCTGGCAGGTAGAACCGGAGCAGCTGGCTCTACCCCCATCTTCTATGGCTTTTCCTCTTGATGCTTTTGAAGTTTATGGCTTGTGGTTGGCCTGCACTATCAGGCATGCCCTCATTTTGCCATTGTGCCTTAATTGTGGACACAGCAGTGGTTATGTGTCCAGCCACTCACCACTTGCTTTGTCACTCAGTCGGGTGGCAAATTAAAGGAAAAACCTGAATAAATGAGTTGGGTTTTCCAGCATGCCAATGCCCTCATCCATAGGGTACAAGGGGTCACTGAATGGTTTGATGAAAATGATATGAATCATATGCTAAAGACCTTGCAGTTATCAGATCTTAACCCAACTGAACATAGCACTCTCCAAAAAAATCTCCACCACCATCATCCAAACACCAAATGAGGGAATATCTTTTGGAAGAATGGTGTTCAGTAGACTCCAGAGATTTGAAGAACCAATACCAAGGTGCGTGGTGGCCCAACACCATAATGAGACACTTTATGCTGGTTTTTCCTTTCATTTGTTGCCTATTAGTCATGTACTGAGACAGACTATGATAAGACTATGTCCTTTGTGATCTGTCATCTGCAGGTTTCATAACCTTTGGGAGGAGGAGGGGCTGTAAATGCTTCACATTATAAAACACTCTCAAGATTTACATGGCTTAAATTCTGTGAACTTTAGGAAACAACTTACTGTACTGTAGAGAATCCACCTTCTGCCAAGTAGGCAGTAGATGTTTGTTCTTATCAGCACTGAGTACCTGACAGATGGCCTTGTGCTGTCTCACAACCCTTGCCACCATCTTCTGGCAGGAGCGTCATCATCACCAGCTTGTGATAGATTTAGCTCATCCTTCCCTTTCTTTTATGAAGGACAGGGACAGGCAGTACTTAAAGCAATACATACTATAGTGTACCTCTTTACACCCTCTCTCTGATGTACTTGTTAGGAAAAATTATGAAACCAGTAACTATAACAACTATAACACTATAGTTTTATATTATATGTACTGTACATTTTATGTATCTATAAGAGCCATCTCTCACAAACATATTTCTACAATTAGAGGTGTGGTATAAAGCTTTGTCTTAGGTTAGAATAATGTAGAATTACACAGTTATTTTAATATATATTACCGGTTCGGAGCCAGGGCCCCTGTAGGGCACTGGGGGAAAATAGTTGGTTAGAGACATTTATGATTCCACAGAATGCATCGTCAGTAGTGAAAGTGGTGGGGAAGGAGCAACAGGGCAACATTAAAATTCTGGAGGATATATAAAACTGGGAGATTGCACAAGGGTTACGAACTTTAATTATCTTCTTGAAGTGCTCATTCATAACTGTGCTGAACGTTAAGTGGTTGCTATCTGAGCTAGTTAAAGCTTTTTGTCATTTATACGACATGCTGTATTGTACATATGTGCTACTCTCTAAGTAAAGATAATACACATCACATGCTTATACCATTATAATTGGTTCAAATGTTTACATACAGTCATAGTGTTACCCATATTTTCTTCTATATATCCATGTGCATGCCATGTGTACTCTAAGTCTGTATGATTAAGGGAGATTTGGTCTTACTGTAGGTCAGAGTGTTTAAAGATACTCGTTTTATGTCTCCCAAGTTAGTAGCTGTTAGGCATCACCTGTTTAGTCATTTTAAGCATGATCAATATCAAACATATCATAGACTACTGCATATATGGACACTTTAATGCAGAGGGCAGACCATACAGCATTTGTATTATTCCAGACATGACTGAACCTTCCTTTAAGCCAATGCACTAATGCTTATGTCACCTGTTGGCATAGTATTTGCAAATGTAAGATAAAACTTCTGGGTCAGAGTTGGTCTGCTCCAGGTTTCGCTTACCGGTGAGGTTACATCGCTCAATAGATAGAAATCAATAACTCCTGCAGCAGTCAGAGTTGCGGTACTGTTTGCCCCATCATATTTCACCCTGATACAAACACCCTCTTCATCTTTTATCACTCAGTTGGGTGACTGAAATAGGCATGGTATACAGTATCTCTGAATGTTATCCCTTACCGTTCAACACCACATCATCTAACTCTGGGGAATAGTAGAGGCTTTACTGACACAATGGAAAGGGCTGTTTTTAAAGTAACATATCTTTATGAGGTTTAACAGAAAGCATTATTGGTCTTAATACACACTCACTGTATCACTGTTTCAAGTCCTGAGTCACTCCTGCATTTGCCTTATGTTGAATTTTGGGTAAATGTGCCATTTTGGGAGATCACACTCAATATCCATTATAGAGATATACATTACAAACACCTATAAGTTAATTAATAAAGCTAAATGCTATCCCATACAGCTATATACAGTAGTGGATGCTTCATCTACGTCCAAACATCCACTTTAGTTTAGAGTACAAGCAGGATGGAAATGGATTAATGCTTCCAAATAAATAGGTGAGAGGATTCCTTTTTCAGTCTGTCACTGACGAAGACAGGACCTAGGTCCGCTACGAGTTAGCTACAGTCAGTTAAAGTTATCCATTCCAAATTACTACAGTCAACAAAGTGAAATCTAAAAGATTTAAGCAGCTTTTTAGCCAAACAAAACAAATGTATGCAGGTAAACACACATATCACTGACGAAGACAGGACCTAGGTCCGCTACGAGTTAGCTACAGTCAGTTAAAGTTATCCATTCCAAATTACTACAGTCAACAAAGTGAAATCTAAAAGATTTAAGCAGCTTTTTAGCCAAACAAAACAAATGTATGCAGGTAAACACACATATCTCCCAAAGTGGCACCCCTGTCCCAACATTCAACACGGCATGACGTACCTTCACATTCTCTATGGTGTTGCCACAAGGCATCAGTCTACATAGTGTATGACGATCCAGCACTGCCCAGCCATTGATGGTAATCACAAAGTCATTGCTTGCATCTGCTAGGTTGGCCAAATACTGTATGTATGCATTCAGTCTGTAGTTTCTCTCCAGGAATAGCTAATGCCTGACCACTTCAGTTTTGTCAGTCCAGTCTCCTGTCTCGCTCTCCAAATTTCTGCAGAGCCAGAGTATTTTTTTGTTTTGAGTTTTTGGTTGAGACTAGTGTAGTTCTGCCTTGTTTGACAGTAAACTTTTTATGTTTAAGCTGCTTATGCCTGAGTTGTTTTTACAATAATGCCTTATTATTGTAAACTCCCCAAAACCCTTGTCTGCCTCCAGATGTCTCTCTGCACATGGCTTCATTCTGTTAGACATAACAGAAGGTGCTTACATGAGCAATTGGAGAGACAATGCTAAAATTTCGGTCAAGGCAGCATTAATAAAAGCAAGTTGTTTTTTTTTTTTACTTTATTGTAGTACGGACATTTTATTAATCCTTGCTGAGTGTGTACCTATGTAGATAGTGCTAAAAATAAAGGTTTTTTTGGACAGCATCGCTGTAACTGAAGGTGTGTTGTTGAAGAGACCAGTGTATTATAGCAGCTTTAACCTTTACCAAAAAGTACTTGTCAACATGACTCATGTTTGCTGGACATCATCTGCTCGTATCACTGCTTTGCTAGATTAGTTGCCGAAAATAGAAACCTGAAATGGCTGTAGTGTGTATTAGTCACCCAATCATTTAGATGGATCCTTGGACCCAACTTGGATTGTGCTGTCCAACCCTGCTAGGATAAATGCCTCGCAATGTTGGGGAACATATTTTGTTGCAACACAGTAAACGAGTATTGATCTCACTCTCTATGCACTTGAAACTATCACACCTATGTACCTGGGAGTCAGACTTAAGATATAAGGCTTAACATAGACCTAATGGCTTTACTGTAATAGCAGTTGGTTGTCAAAGGTCTAACGAGCCCACCCATTTTGGAAAAGGATCTTGTCATCTACTGCATATATTTTTCATCTGAAAGGCTTGATCAGTTCAATTCTAGGGAAAAATAAACAATACAGAAACCTCTTTAGCTCTGCTGTGCAGTCAGTTTTTCCTCCTAGGGGATTACAGATGCAGATTTATGGCAATTAACTATTGCAATCTGCTGCAACAACAAGGCTTAAATGGTCCGTGTATAAATATTTTTGCTCTGCATGAAAATATGGCATGAATAAACAGGTTTTTTGCATACAAAACTAGATATGCATTACTTTCTCCAGTGTAAGTGAATTATCTTGTCATTCTTATATCAGTGTGTTGCATCCTGTAAAACCTTACATTTGAAAAAATCCTGACCCACCAGTGCCTATACTGAGTTACTGTGTAACTCTCAAAGAGACAGAGGGAGGTATAGTGAGTCTGACATGCGGTCTTTCCCCACAGGAGCCACTCCACTCCACTGTTCTGTAAGCCTCCTAAAAATCTATTCCCCACTCAGGACACTTTTCTTTTCAGATTCTATTTGTCTGATTTTTCTTTATTAAACTTCATTATTTGTTTTTCTAATTTCATTTTTTCTTCCTCTATGTTTACTGCAAGATTAAAGACTGATCTCCCTATGGTTTACGTCTTTATCTTCATACAGACACATTTTGCCCTTGTAAACCAATTAAAAGATGTTTAACACTCATTAGTAACACATTTCCATCTTACATGCACTGTAGCTTTGTGAAAAGTTAAGAGTTGACTTTGTTTTCTTAACAGGCTTTTACGTTTACTGTCTGTCACTTTTTTACATTTGTTCTCACAGGTGTTGTTGTTTCATGCTCAGTTTGGAATAATTGAATTTTTCATCCATCTACACTGTAGTTTGATACAGTTCTAAGTCTAATGCTGTACTGTAGGTTTTCTGTGCAGATATTGTATATACGTATGATTCATGTATAATATACGTGCATGCTCATAACATAAACAGTATAGGTGTGAAATGTCAGAGCATATTGTCCATGTGTGTGCACAGATGTAGTGATACATACTGTATTTGCAGTGGGGATAGCAGAGCGCCTCCTGATGATAGTAGTAGCAGTGCACGCTCAGTGTCACAAACGGCCATGAGTCACTGTTGGCTACTGGGATTTTTTAACACCTCTGTGGGAGGTCTGAGACGATGTCAAGGCACAGGTGCAGAACTCAGCCTCAAATATCTTTCACTGCAGGATGAAATTGTGTGCACGATTGTGGTTTTATTCCGTATGAGAAAGCTATGGTGGTGCCTACATGTCTTTATCAGCACATGCATTTATCAGGATATTTGTGTAAATAGTGTACACAGCAGTTTGTATGAGTGTTTCTAACTGCAAAGTGCATTGCAGCTCGTTCCAACTGTGAAGTGCATAATAAAAAACAACCATATTCAGACACGAACAAATGCCAGAATACATCCCATAGTTTAAGAGTGCTTCTTCAAGTAAATGCATCTTTTTTTAGTTTTGCATGTGATGTCTACATAATTTTGTAGCCTTGGCAGTAGCATGCTGTTTTTGACCTAGTGTCATATTTTATAAAGAAACTATCAACAGAGTTTGAGCACCATTATTGACTACAAAGTATATCACTAGGAATGTGTGGTTGACTTGCAAACAAACGCCAGAGGTGACATCAGACACTGGAGCTAAATTTTGAATAAAGATCACCAGCCTGCTAGCTCCACACTTCATATGATATGCAATGCACCATCCCAACACAGTTATCTTTACAGACTAGGCAATCATGTGGGAAGATACATTACCTGTGTGTAAGTGAAATGTCTTTGCAATTTACTGGGTATCATAAGAAATGTGTTGATTGTAATCATTCTCTCTCACTGAAAGCATTTGGTATCTAGTTATGTTGATTCAAATGCCAATTTGTGATATATATATACAGTATCTTGAAAATCGTTCCCAGTGTGCATACAGATTGCCTGCCAATGATGTTTTGAGTTATTGTTTAACAGGAAAGACAGCCCAAATCATCTTTGCTCTATCAGACACCCGGCTTGGTTGAATAGGTTTCTAGCCTCACCTACTGGATATAAATAGGAATGACTACTCATGTGTCCCTTATTCCTTTCATTCTCTCTATCACTCTGTCCTTTGTCCTCTTTCTTTTTGTGCCAATTTCCTCCTCCCTAATATTCTCAATATCTTCCTATATATCTCACGTTTATGTCTTTCTCTTTTCAGAATATGCCAGGACATAACAATGAGCTCCAACAGCACAAACTCTGGCTTCCTGATTGCCAGCACTTCACCTCCAGTGACCGGAGACTACTCACAGTCCAATGCTCTCCACCAAGGAGCAACAGGAGGAGCACCCTGTTTGGATTTTTATAATTCCTCATCCACCAGCAAACTTTTTAACTTCACCCCAGAATCCCAAAATGGGAACAGAACAGATCAAAATCCCTTGGGGGGCCACACTGTGTGGCAGGTTGTTCTTATTGTTATGCTGACAGGCACGCTATCACTGGTCACCATCATTGGCAATATTCTGGTAGTGGTATCCTTCAAGG
>NW_018127883.1:2147167-2171724 GCF_001952655.1 Monopterus albus | reverse complement strand
CCATGAACCTGTACACAGCTTATCTTGTGATGGGCCAGTGGGCCATGGGTAACTGGGCCTGTGACCTGTGGCTGACTATTGACTATGTGGCCAGCAATGCATCAGTTATGAACCTACTGGTCATCAGCTTTGACCGCTACTTTTCAATCACCAGGCCTTTGACCTACCGAGCCAAACGGACCACAAAACGAGCTGGGTTCATGATCGGCTTTGCCTGGTTTGTTTCTCTTGTGCTTTGGGCCCCAGCCATTCTTCTGTGGCAGTATTTTGAGGGTAAAAGGACAGTACCCTCAGAAGAGTGCTACATTCAGTTCCTGACAGAGCCCGCTATAACCTTCTGCACAGCAATGGCGGCTTTTTATCTGCCTGTGACAATAATGAGTGTTCTTTACTGGCGCATTTACAAGGAAACCCAGAATCGTTCAAAAGAATTAGCTGAATTGCAGGGTTCAGGAGGCTGTGGTGGGATGGGACGAAGACATGGGAATGGTCGAGCCGAGAGAGCTCGTTTTCTCCATCAGACCGGAAGTTCTAAAAGTTGCAGCAGCTATGAGCTGAGCAGGTTGTCCAAGAGAAGGAGCACATATCAGGGGCTGTTTGGCCGCTTCCACCGGTGGTCTGGGGTTCGTTCTTGGAGACCTGGTAGTATTAGGCAAGGGGATGGTGATCCAGACCAGAGCAGCAGCGACAGCTGGAACACCAATGATGCTGCAGTCTCGTTGGACCACTCTGGGTCTTCAGAGGATGAGGATTGTGGGGCCAAGGAGATGATTTCCCAGAGTCATGCTATTTTCTCCATTGTTCTCAGCCTGCCTGGTATAAGGGCTGCTGTCAACTCCCAACTCACATCATGTGAGGATCTGGGTGAAGCCTCAGAAGAGGACCCCCTCAGGGGAGCAGAGTATAACCGAGACGGTCTCTCAACAGTCACCACCAACACAACTGCCGCCGCTATTCCCGATGGGGCAAACAGTTTAGAAAATAGCTTCCACCGCTTATGTTCACGCAAGTTTCAGTCAGTACCTACCATACAGGCTAACTCTAACCAAGGGTCTCTGGAGGGTCCCCCAACAGCTGTTACCACTGCCCCTGACAGTACCACCAGCATAGCCACCAAGCCCCCCTCTGTCTCAATGTCTTTGAAAGAGGCAGCTATGGCAAAGCGTTTTGCAGCCCGAGCTCGGACTCAAATCACCAAGAGGAAGCGCATGTCATTAGTGAAGGAAAAGAAGGCAGCTAAAACTCTCAGTGCCATCCTCTTTGCTTTCATCATCACATGGACACCTTATAACATCATGGTGCTGATCAATGCCTTCTGTAACGGTTGCATCCCAAAGACTTTGTGGGACGTAGGATACTGGCTGTGCTACGTTAACAGCACAGTCAACCCCATGTGTTATGCCCTCTGCAACAAGACTTTCCGTACAACCTTTAAGATGATACTGCTTTGCCAGTGGGACCAGAAAAAACGGAGGAAGCAGCAGTTCCTGCAGAGAGATTCAGTGGTCTTTCACAGGAAGATTCCTGGAGAGTCCACGTAAAGGACAGGATGTTTGGATGGTTGATAACAGAATCAGAAGATTTAACATAATACAAGGAAAAGGAAGAAGCATCTGTATAGTTATTTCTGTGGAGTTTCTTTCCTTAGAGATCCTTAATGTGTTTCTCTGCTGATATATCAAACACAGAAATCCTTTGTGATGGTCTTGAGATGTGTGTTTGTGTTGGTACGTCCATTTCACAAAGCTGTGTGAATGCATGAAGGGTTGGACGATATTTGAGGTCCAGATATGAAAGGTTTCCTTCTGTCCTTGAAGAACACTTTAACCTATTCATGCTAAAATAGGTGAAAGAAAAGGGACTGGAAAACAATAGAAAAGGGCTTGAAAATGCATTGCAGGAGAATTACTGAAGTGCAATTGACACAAGGGGAAAGGAATTCACAGTTCTTGTTATTTCTCTGTTTGGGTAGACAGATCTGTAATGTGTAGAGTGGTTTTGCATTTCAAACAAAACTACAGTGGGTACGGAAAGTACTCAGACCCCCTTAAATTTTTCACTCTTTGTTATATTGCAGCCATATGCTAAAATCATTTAAGTTCATTTTTTCCTCATTAATGTACACACAGCACCCCATATTGACAGAAAAACACAATGTTTGACATTTTTGCAGATTTATTAAAAAAGAAAAACTGAAATATCACATGGTCATAAGTATTCAGACCCTTTGCTCAGTATTTAGTAGAAGCACCTTTTGAGCTAATACAGCCATGAGTCTTTTTGGGAATGATGCAACAAGTTTTTCACACCTGCATTTGGGGATCCTCTGCCATTCCTCCTTGCAGATCCTCTCCAGTGCTGTCAGGTTGGATGGTAAACGTTGGTGGACAGCCATTTTCAGGTCTCTCCAGAGATGCTCAATTGGGTTTAAGTCAGGGCTCTGGCTGGGCCATTCAAGAACAGTCACAGAGTTGTTGTAAAGCCACTCCTTCGTTATTTTAGCTGTGTGCTTAGGGTCATTGTCTTGTTGGAAGGTGAACCTTCGGCCCAGTCTGAGGTCCTGAGCACTCTGGAGAAGGTTTTCGTCCAGGATATCCCTGTACTTGGCCGCATTCACCCTTCCCTCCATTGCAACCAGTCGTCCTGTCCCTGCAGCTGAAAAACACCCCCATAGCATGATGCTGCCACCACCATGCTTCACTGCTGGGACTGTATTGGACAGGTGATGAGCAGTGCCTGGTTTTCTCCACACATACCGCTTAGAATTAAGGCCAAAAAGTTCTATCTTGGTCTCATCAGACCAGAGAATCTTATTTCTCACCATCTTGGAGTCCTTCAGGTGTTTTTTAGCAAACTCCATGCAGACTTTCATGGGTCTTGCACTGAGGAGAGGCTTCCGTCGGGCCACTCTGCCATAAAGCCCCGACTGGTGGAGGGCTGCAGTGATGGTTGACTTTCTACAACTTTCTCCCATCTCCTGACTGCATCTCTGGAGCTCAGCTACAGTCATCTTTGGGTTCTTCTGTACCTTTCTCACCAAGGCTCTTCTCCCCCGATAGTTCAGTTTGGCCGGACGGCCAGCTCTAGGAAGGGTTCTGGTCATCCCAAATGTCTTCCATTTAAGGGTTCTGGAGGCCACTGTGCTCTTAGGAACCTTAAGTGCAGCAGAATTTTTTTTTTGTAACCTTGGCCAGATCTGTGCCTTGCCACAATTCTGTCTCTGAGCTCTTCAGGCAGTTCCTTTGACCTCATGATTCTCATTTGCTCTGACGTGCACTGTGAGCTGTAGGGTCTTATATAGACAGGTGGGTGGCTTTCCTAATCACGGTCAATCAGTATAATCAAACACAGCTGGACTCAAATGAAGGTGTAGAACCATCTCAGGGATGATCAGAAGAAATGGACAGCACCTAAGTTAAATATATGAGTGTCACAGCAAAGGGTCTGAATACTTATGACCATGTGCTATTTCAGTTTTTCTTTTTCAATAAATCTGCAAAAATGTCAAAAATTCTGTGTTTTTCTGTCAATATGGGGTGCTGTGTGTACATTAATGAGGAAAAAAATGAACTTAAATGCGTTTAGCATATGGCTGCAATATAACAAAGAGTGAAAAATTTAAGGGGGTCTGAATACTTTCCGTACCCACTGTATATATTTGTAATATGTCAATGAAAGCCAGGACAAAAACTATTTTGTATTCACAAGCTTCTACATTGTACTGATTTGACCTGCCATCTTCTTGACTGGCATGTGCTTTTATCAGAACTTCTGTATATTGCTTTTCTACATGGATATAGCTTTCTTGTGTCTGATGGAATATAAACCATTCTTAAATTGTGCTCTTACTTTCAGTCAACAGAAATCTGTTATTTTTGTGATATTCATCTTTGGTTTTCTAGTTATTCCTGAGATTTTGAGCCAGTTTGAAAATTATTCTTTTGATGAATTGAGTTGTGAATATTCTGTGTGGCACCACAGTCGGTGAACTGCTGTTGTGTTCAATGTGATTGTTGTGGTTTTTATGGTGGAGACAATAAGTGCATTGGTTGTGTTTTATGTACTTGCAGTTTCCTGTCAAGAGTAATGATTGTACAATGATAATATTTTGTTTGTGTACATTTGGGTATTTCTGACTTGATACACAGTGATTGCACACACACACAAAGATGTTCATTTATAAACATGTGTTTTGATTTTACATTATCTTTGACATTTGTACAAAATGATGCATCCAAGGAACTTTTTGTAAGAGATGTCCGTCTTTGGTACAGTAGAGAAATGGCGGCCTCTAGTGGTCACATGTATCACTGTAAATACTGTATAAGACAGGAAATGTATCCCAATGTGCCAATATGAAGACAAAAATGACAAATTTTCTCAAAATTGCAAAAATTATTTATACTTTTAGCCTGTTTGATTTCATGACTTGATGACTAATTATTCAATTAAATTTAGATTTGAATATCTATTTGGCATGTTAACAAATGGCCACATTTACTGACAGTTGTTTTTGTATTCAAAAAATGGGGGGTGGTGTTGTATACCAACAAAAGATGCCAAATAATGCAAGGATTCTCATTTATATTTGTAATGCACATTGTTATTCTTATCATAAGTAGATAGTTTTTATATTGTTGCCACACCCATACGGTCAATATGAATATTGTACAAAAAGACGCACAGGATATACTATAATATGAACATGACAGAATGAGTATGTTGGATTATGTTGGATGCAATGAACATACATAATGTTATGATTTGTGCTATATATAAAAGATATGTAAAAAAAAAAAATCTCATGCCTGTAAACAGTGGATATTTTATCTGCTTTCAACACAATGTGCTCCAGTGTCATAATACATTCATCAGAATATGCGATTTTTGTACTTCAGTATTGGGGAAACTACCAAAATGGTAAACACAAACATTTAGTTACATTTCAAGTATGCCAATCATATTCATATTTCAAGTCAATAAACAAACAGGACAAAAAAAATATCTGTTTTTGTATCACACGTCAAGACTGTAATTCACCTGGAATGAATGCTTTTTATTGAGCATTGCCTTGCCTTACAGTGGCATTATTACTGTACACGATGTCACATTTGAGACCTGGTTTAAACTGTACCCCCTGAGCAGCCAAGTAGACCAGTTTTAGGCTTTTCAGCAATGGATAATCAGGATGGGGTGAGTAATTTTTATTTTATTTTTGAAAGCTTAGCATTATATCTGAAGTCAGTATTCTGCCCTGAATGCCAAAAGTCGAGTCATCAGTTATTTGTAAGGGGAATATTAATTATATAATCAATTAACATTAAGTATTAAAATGTTAATATTAATTCTAACCTCTTCCCATTCTCATAATGTGTAAAAGTCAAACAACAGAGATCTTTGCTGAGGTGGAAAGACCCTTTTTTTATTACTTCGATATTTTGTAATTGAATCATACTGTATTCACTCTACTCAGAAAGCTGCAGGTGTGTGAATGAGAGGTTAAGGCCGCTGACTCACCTGGTAAGAGTTACAGCTGGAGCTCGTTTGTTGATTGGTGGGATGGGCATAAAGCTGCAAACAGGTTTCAACAAACCAAACGTGGAAAACACTCTTCAATTTGATACTGCGTAAGAAGTCTCGTTATTTTATGATTTCTTACCTTAGAGTCTCGCAACCTGTCTGACACTAACATTAGCGCCGAGTGTGTGAGTTTAAGCTGAAACTGATCAAACGGAAGTGAGGTCGTTGACTGCCTTACAGTTCTGCCTGTTCCCACGATGAGGCCCGATGAAGTTAGTGAGGGGAGTCTCAGACAGGGCTAATGGGACCAGGCCAAAGACGAAGACATGTGATGATGAAGACATGTGATGATGAAAACAAACTTCATGTGACCCATGGCTAATGAGCGGCTCATAAAGACACCCAATTGTGTTTTCTTCAGTCAGTGCGGAGTTGCTGAGGAGAGCCCACCAGTCAGGCAAGTACACAGACATTTGATATATAATTTATTATTCAAAGGGATTTTCTGATGTTTATTCTGCTCTAAAGTGATTACATGATGTGTTTTTACCAAGAACAGACTACAACATGCTCTTAATACGCAACAGGAATGAACTTTTATCAGCGTTCAGTGTTTTTTCTCCCGTTTTAATAATGACTCATTTCAAGAATGCATGTCACTTATTTGTATGTAATTAGTTTCAACCACTTAGTATGCATAGTTACTTTAAACTGAATCTGAACCTCTAAATAAGTGTTAAAGGGCTGAACTCTGACTGCGCCACACCCGCAGACATTAATCAGGCTGATCCATAGATGCGCAATTACATTGATGTCCTTGACAATTGATTTGATATGATCTGACTTAATTACCATTATTACGGTTAGGTGCCTTTTTCACCATTATTTGATCATTAGCTTAATTAATAAAATTTTGGAAAATAGTGAAAAATGTCCCAGAGCCCATCAATTGTACAAAACCCAAAGATATTAAGTTTCTCATAGAAGAAAACCAGCAAATATTCACATTTGAGGAAACTAAAACCACAGTTTTTGCTTGAAAAAGGACAATGTTCAAAACTGGTTCTAATAAACTATAGTTTGGGTGCTATTTAATTTTATGTAACTCAACTGAGTAATCATTTCAGCTCTGTCAATTTTATGTATGTTGTGTAATTGATGGTGTCAATTTCACTTTGTTTCCTTTGTTTGCACCAGCAGGGTCTAATGAATCTCAGCCTAGCTTTTCCCAGATCCACTCAGATGCCCCTGACTGGGAAATCAAATTGTTTTTAAATGTACTGTAAGGGACAGATGCATTATAACAAAGTGCAAAAACATGTAATGGATAAAGGATCAGAAATGTATTGGATTTTTTTTCTTCCCCAATAATCAAAGCAAGAGAAGTTTATGATCACTGTTTGCAGAAAACAGACATGATGTATTGCGTTAGCTTGCACTCGTCTTCTACTCTGACTCTACTAAGAACAGTGTCTTTTTTTTCCCCCTTTTTACTTCAGCCTCTGTAGATCATTTCAACCCTAGATGAAGTGCAGGATGCAGACTATTAAGACGGTGGAGACCCAAGTGCCCTTTCTGAAGGAGAGTTCCTTCATTCCCGCTTTCAAAGGCAGGAGGAAGAGCAGCATCACCAACCTCCTCTGTAAACCGCACTCACTCCTTAATCAACACCACCAGCAACAACAATGTATTTTAGAGCATCAGCAGCATCCTAAGCAATTTCTTCCCCCTTCAGTTGAAAATGAACAAGGGCAGTGCGCTCGGGAGCATCAGTGGCTTGTGTGTTTGACCAGCAGCCCGTTATGCAAGACAGCTGAGTGTGCAGGAGCAGATGGGGATAGAAAGGAGGAGCAGAAAGAGGGGAAGGATCAGATAATACACGGGGCTGTGCCAGGGATGGAGGCAGAGCTGCGAGTGAGTGCTTGTGAGCCTGTGGCTGTTAGTGCCAGTCTCCTCCTCCTTTCAGCATCAGTGGTGCTGGGGGAGCCAGCATCATTCTCACAGCTGCCTCTGACTGTTGTGGGCAGACAGCAGGGTTTAGGCAGATTTGAAACAGCTCTGACTGACAGAGGACCAACATCAATAGCAGCCCAGGGGGAAGACCAGCATGCCCAGCCTCGACCCAAGCAGCAGGGCCTGTTAGCCAAGGGTGTCCGCCTGATCAGGAACATGGGGAATTCGGACACAAAGCAGAAAAGAGGAGGAGGAAGTGGTGGAGCAGCAGGGGATGTTTCCTGTGATGGTGATATTGATGAGAGACATGCAGACAAAAAATCTAAAAAGTCCCAGAGTAAGATAAGTAAAGGAGGGGGCAGTAGTGGTAAGAAGAAATCAGGGTCCAAGAGTTCTGTGTTTTCTGGTATAAGGATCAGGAAAAAGGCAAAAGGATTGGCCGTGGATGACACGTTGGAAGGTGGGAATGCAAGGCTGAAACCCAGTGCAGAGAGCCTGTCAGCTGACGACAAGGGCATGCTATCAGATGTCGAGGGCAATCTAAGCTATTTGACCGGAGACAGTCACCAATCTGTGCTGGATGAGACTGGCCAGAAGACGAGCTCAGAATCGGACCCTGACCTATATAGTTTTTACTCGGCAGCAGCTGAAAATGAAGATCTCTTCTTTGACATCCAACAGGCCGTGAAAATCAAATGTGTGTCTAGTGAAAGCGTACTGGAAACGGTGACTGGCTACTTAACTGAAATGTTGACCACTGAGGGAAACAAAGCCCCTGAGCAGGTAGTATCTCCCAAGTTATTTAATCTGGATAAGGGAATTGTCTGTCCCCGCATTAGTAGTGAAAGTGTAGCTGAAGAACTTGGCACGGAGTATAAGAAATTTGAGAACGAAAGTCATGACCTACCCATATCTAGAAATTCATCAGGTCCAAGCTCCCTGAGTGAGAGTGGTCCAGACACAGAGGGTAGCAGCAGCCTTCCCCCAAAAACAAACAGCACATATAGCTTCCCTGACACTACAACCACCACCACCTCATTCGAGAGTGCTGAGGAGCCCCAGGATGAGCTGCTCTTCCAGCATAGTCAAGGTAGTCTGGCTGCACAGAACTCTTGTGTGCCGGGTTCTCACTTGTATCCCATGGTGGCAGGGCCAATGGGGGCTCACAAAAGTGCAAGCAGCGAGGACTTGTCTAAGGAGAGGGTGGAGGAAAAGGAAACCACGAGATGGGACTTGTTCCTGAAAAGGCGGAAGAGTAGTTTTTCTTTTGGCCAGCTAACAGACAGCGTTGCGGTTCCTGAGTGTAGACGGGCTTCCTCCAGTTCCTCTTCAACTGTTAAATTCTACCCTCCAGTCCTCCCCTCCTATGTTAAGACCACCACCAGACAGCTCAACTCTCCAGTTGGCTCACCCATCACCAGTCCCTATGCACCCAGGAAAACAGATGCCACCACTGCTTCAGTGGAATCCAGTGGGGCCCAGGGTTTCGGGGTACGCAAACAACGTTCCTGCTCCATTGCTGGGCCCATCGGTGTGTCTGCAGACTGGATCCCAGACCTGGATGAGCTAAGAAGAAGGAATGACGGCAGAGCCAAATTTCCAGAGCAGCCGACATCATTGAGTAGTTACACAGGCGGGATTTACTGGACATTGGGTGCCAGGAGAGCGCAGTATGGACGGCAGGCCTGTACAACTACAGAACCCCACCTGGATGTCTTCTCTGGTGAGTCACATATGAAACAGGTGTCTGAACTGTTGCCACACAAACATCTATCATTCATGTTGTAGTTTTTGACTAATGAAAATTGTAGTTTCAAAACTGGTATTATGAGATTAGTATTGTGTGTTAATGTATCTTTAACTTCATTTAGCTTTTTTTTTTTTTTCCCCACTACTGAATTAACACCATCTCATCACCCCCCATGTAAATGGTGTGAACAGAGTTTACACGTGGAGGTGTTTAATTATCACATCTGAAACCACTCTAGACTTTATCATATCTAAAAATAAGTAATTATCAAAGCAATAATCAGGATTCATTTATCTTTACATCCATAGAAAATGAAGCTCTCTGTTCTCCAGACCACTTTCATTTTTGTACTTCATCTCACTTCTATTCTCAGGTCATGCTCTGTTGGACAGGCTGTGTATGCACCATGGTGATGGGTCTACAGAAGAGGAGGCGAAGGAACTGTGTCAGCGAATGCTGGCCCAGGGTCTGCTGCAGCCCTTCGGCGATAGTACTGCAAAAGTCCGTGGTGACAGCACTGGCTCAGTGGTCTTTAATGTAAGAGCTTTCTCTTCAGTCTGTCATCCTGTTCATTTTTCTAAAATGACAGGACTTTTGTTCACCATAGAAGCGGCTTTTTTTTTGGTGGGGGGGGGGGGGGGGGAGTGATTCATTTTTACTATAGGGGACATACAGTATTTCAGTGTTTAAAAACTCAAAGGTCAGTGTCACACTTTGAGAGACATTAACTGCAGCAGCACAGCTCCAGTTTTGATTAAACTGTAGTCATTTGTGTTGCAGCATGTTGGTGTTTCGCTCTAATTTACATTTCTCACATTGTTTTTATAGCAGTTCATTGCCTGCAGATAGTATAACATGGACTGATAAGCAAAAGAGCATGTGCTTATAAGATGAGATGTTCAAAGAATGTAGCACCAAGTCATCTGCAGTTACCAACTTGGGCACAGTTTGTGCTAAGCTTATCCCAAGTGTTTTTCTGCATTTACTGCTGTTACTCCAATTCATCCCAGATATGGTATATTATCTGAAGAGCTGTGATGCATGTGGTCAGGGTGACTATACCAACGTTGATTCAATTAATCTTTAATTCCACATTCTAGTAATTTGTTGCTTACACAGATCTCATGTACATTGCATTCCCATCTGTTTTTATCATTATTTTTAGCCAACACAGGATTGTGATTATAGATGGCTATGTCTGTCACACCATTACTTGGTCTAGACTGATCTATTGCAATGAATGATTTGCCATGGAACATTATACAGAAATTCCCCCACAGAAGGAATCCTGCTTGATATGCGATTCCCTCGACGGTTCATCTAATATTGTCAACAGGTCAAAATTTTAGTTTGTCCAGTACTTTAATTCATCATCATACCTGCAAAACTACATACATTCCTGTTGGCCTTGGCTACATTTTGTTTTGTACCAATTAGTACTGAAAATGCAAGTATGGTAACAATGTAAGATGGTTTTCAGAGTAAATATTGCCTATTAAATATTTGCATTGTCATTATGAGCATGTGGATGCTCTTATTTAGTTCAAAGCATTGTTGCTGCAGGGCTTGTTTTTTGTGTTGAATGCCAACATGCACGGTGCACTTCCCCTGCAGACAAACATGCATGAACACTACGTGCATACCAAAATACAAACGGACAAAAGCCAGATTTTTCACCAGGCCATGCAGTCTCAAGATGATTAATGCAAATCGCTCAAATTGAGTTGCAATCACAATATCCAGAAAAACAGTCTTTGTGTACAATTCTGCCAATGGTCACAGCATGTTTTTTAAAATCAAGCATTCATATGTACAAAAGGAAAGCCTGTGATGCACATCTGGATTAATAGCAGTCTCTTTGACACACACTCAGTCACAAATAAATACAAACACACACAAGCATTTATGCTTGCGTAAACCATCTGCTGACTGTTATGTAATAACTCCACGTGCTTTGGGCTCAGGCTGCTCTTCCTGAGCAGAAAGCTCCCATTTCAGGATTGGACACAAACTCTTGGCTGCTATTCTTCCCCCCATGTCCCACACTATTCAGCTTGACTAAGAACAACCCTTGCTGTTGGAGCTTCCATCTGACAGCTAATCATCAAATTTCGTCTTTGCTTTTCTGAAACATCGCAACTGAAACCCCTGTAATATCCCCAAGCTTTATTCACTTCCTTTTACTGTTAAATTCTGCCTTGAAATCAGTCACTTACTGCATCACCTCTTCTTTTTCCATCTTGCTTTCCTTTTATTTCCACCCTAATCTCTGATCTGCTATTTGTACTCTGCTAGCTAAATATGGTAGTGTATCCCATTTCATTTGTGGGTTTTTTCCCCTTCCCCTGGCATGAACAAATGCAAGTGATTCATTTATTTTTCTGCATATGCCTTGAAATTAAATCCTCATCACCTTCATTCAGTCCAAAAATGGGGTTAGTGATTTATGAACTCTGTATAAATTGTCATCCTTTTTTAGTTGAGTGGCAAAGGTTCATCACTCTGGCATGTTTTGTACCTTGTCTATTGTTGCCTGTACATTAGATTATGGGTTTTGTCCTAAGTAAAAGCCTCAATCAATATAGGTCAAGTTTAAATGGGAAATGTAGGGCCTTGGGGGGAACAAAATGTCCTGTGTGCTCAGACATTATGCATCTTTACACAAATTTCTGATCTCACTTAACCTCTAGAGTCCCTGCGTCCTCATATGAGGACCGCACAGCTTGGGTTTCCAAAGCTCAGGACTCTAGAGGTTATGTTACCCGCTTCACACTGAAGCATAGTAACATGTAGTGTGTCACTGTGTGACCATCTCTACATGCCATTTTCCTGTGAAATAATTACGGGGGGGGGGGGATGCAAAGCACAAGAAGTATTTAGCAAAACAAAGTTCAAATTATTCGGAATAACTTGTACCTTTTTGAAGGAACAAGCGCCATTTTAAATTTCCCACGTTCACCCTTGCACTGCTCAGAGCACACACAGAGCACTCAGAATGAGCCTCAGTCTTTTGGGTGTTTGTCATCTTTAGACACCTTAACTACTCAACACAATATGAATAGTAATATGCAAATTCTCAGATTGTAATTGGTTGCTTGAGGTGATTAGGAAGGTACTGTTTGAGGAACATGACTTGCTGTTGATTAAAAGGATTATGCAGTTCTTACCTTTTGAACCTGTTACACAGGTTAATAAGCAATTCTAGATTAGCATTGTTTGCCTCAAGAGATTGACAAGATGTGCAGCTGTGACTGTAGAGTGCCATCTTTTATTAACTACTTAAAAATAAGAGACCATGTCAAAGTAAGCCTGTGGTTGCTTACTATATCAAGACATCTTGAAGGCAGAAATTCATGCAAATGTCAGCAGTTAATGTGTTTTTGTTAAATGCGGACAGGACAGGTTAAGTTTAAAACAAAAATATGCTTAGCCCTCAAAGTTATAGTCATTGTTTTACTTTTAAGTTGTACAAATAGCCTGATATTTTGAGGCACTAGATGGGGAGGGCTTTGACTAGAGTTTATCCTCAGGTGTTGTCACACTCAAACTTTGCTTAAAAAAATGCTTTCACTTATCTCATTTCCCTGGGGGGAACTTGCTAACCTTTTTAAATATAGTGTATTCAAAATATATTTACACTGTATGCTTTCTACAGCAGGTACTAATCCTCTGAGGGAACGCAAACATCTGAACTGGAATCTGATCTCATTTACCGTATGCACTTGTTTTCTAAACTTTGTACAGGAGGAGCAGCTGTACACCTGGGTAACTGTAGGGCTACCAGTGTCTGCCCACCTGTGGGAACTCTATGGGGGGCAAACCACAGGCAGAGTACAGGGCTTGAGATCCCCTTTGAATCAGTCATCCACCAAGACACCTGGCACTTCACACTCTCAGGTTGGTTGCATCTTCTTTTCATCTCTAAATATTGTCTGGTATGTTTGCTCTGTCTACACTCTGTGCACAGTGCTTACTTTGATTTATAGTAGAGCCTTTTGTTTTGCTAACACAGCATCTTTTTGTTTTGTGATCATTTGTCTGTGCCTTTCATTTTTAAACCTACAAACATTAAAATTGCAGGTTCCTTGCAAAGTACCGGCGTATTAAAACCAAATTATTGAAATAATAGATTCGGTAGCATTGTATAAATACAGTTTCTTGGAAGAACACTTACTAACTGTAGTTATTCCCCGCAATGCTACTATGTGGCTGACACTCTTTTGATTTACCCTTAAAGCCTCCTATTTCAGTGGAAGTCGCACATGAAAGGCGCACACAAAGAAAATATTACATTTTAAGCATACTCGGTGGTGTTCACACTAATAACGGGTTGAATGGAGATGTTAAAGGTTTTTCAAATAGTACAAAATTATGTAAAGAAATTTGCAAAGTGAGAATAGTATCTTGATGGAGAAGCTGAAGTAGTGAGAGTTGCACATTTGGATACACAGTACATTTAGTCTCTACAGGATTATCAAGACTCGGAAAATGTGTCGGATTTCAAAATAACATCTGAGTCAAATGTCAACTGTGTGACCTGTTGAGTACAGTGCATCTTTTGTCTCTCAAGTTGCTATGGATAAGCAGCATCAACTGCAAATAGTTGTTGTTGTTTTTTTGTCCACCAGAGGGCAGGCTTGTCTTGAAAGTCTAGTTGGTTTAATAATGAACCTCCCTGTTTCCTAGAAGACTAAATAAATGAACATTCTAAGAATCAACAATGTGACCACAACTGGGGAATGTGTACTAGTAGACACAAATGAGGCCCGACGAGACTCGCTGTCTCTGGGGTCAAATCTTTCGATATCCCCTCATCCTTGTTCTAACCAGCCTGGAGCCGGAGGTCTGGAGTCTAGACGTAATGCACATTCTTGACTCTTCTTTAGCTCATAGCTCTGTCATAAAGCTCCCTCAGTCTTACTACTTATGAAGCTTAATTTATTAAATGTGTTTATAATGTAATGGCAAATTTTCTCTGCTACTCAGCATTTAGAGGACAATTTGCTTAAAGACATTTACATGTCAGGAAAACGGCACAAACTCAGGTTTGTTAACCTTAATGTTAAGTAACTTTTGTTTGCCGACAGGCAGAAAACAGCAGTTTGAGGCCAAGTCGGTCATATTCAGAGGATGAAGGCTGTTGCATCCCTCAGCTTGAGAAGATTATTGATGACCTGCGGATTAAAATTGATGTGTTACAGGGCCAGCAGGCTTCCTTGGCAAAGGGCAATGGGGATGATAGGGGAGCTCTGGGTGAAGCCCACCAAAAGACCCCACCGATGAGAGGAGGAAGACTGGGAAAGATGAACCAGGAGGTGTCTGTTCAAACCTCACCTGTGGAGGACAGGTTTAGGTTTGACCTGCCTTTCAACAGAGGATTGGGCAGCATGTCCTCCACTGTTTCATCCTCCATCACAGAATCTACACAGAACTTTGTCTGCACATGCCAGCAGAGGCAACAGAGCAGCACCCATCCAGCTCCTCCACCTCCACCACCACCACCACCACCACCCATTCCCTCTTTGTTTTCTGGAGGTATGCCCCTGCCACCACCTTTAACAGGAGGTGTCGCTCCTCCTCCTCCTCCTCCTCCTCCTCCCTTACCTGGGCTTGGACCTTGTCTACCACCACCTCCGCTACCGGGTATGGGTCCTCCTCCACATCTGCCTGGAATGGGCCCCCCACTTCCGCCACCACCCCCAGGCCCCATGCCCCCCATGATGGTCCAGGAAACTGCCCCTGGCAAGGCTCTGATGGAGCCCCCCAAGCCAATGAAGCCACTCTATTGGACACGCATACAGCTGCATGCTAAAAAGTAAGGTTATGCTGTATGAAGTACAGATAGACATGGATCATTTGCACAAAGGTATTCTCTGAACAGTAGAGAATTGAGAGGAAGCTTGTTCACTTAAGATAAAGATCGGCCACATGCTGTGATGCTAACCTTGTGGAAAATGAAAGTGATGCAGTCCAGGCATTGTGCTCAACAGTGAATTGACTTGAACCTGGTTTTCTTTCCTTAATAAGGCTTGGAAATTTGTAGTCGAGTAAAATGAAATTGTTGTTTAGAAACATGATTTACTTGCAAGTAAGGAACTTGATACTGAATATGATTTATTGGCCAATGGATTTGGCAAGTGCAAAACATTTATTCTGCAAAATGTGACAAATGAGTTCTCATAAAAAATCAGAGGACAATCTAGATGCCAAAAATGCCTGTTGTGATGAAGTAACACATGAATTACACTATAAAAGTGAACATGGCTGTACGTTTTCCAAACAATACCTGGCAGATTAGAGCTCGCCTACTTGCACCATAAATAATTCCTCTTTTCTCGTATCTTTAGACACACTGGCTCACTGGTGTGGGAGAAAATTGAGGAGCCAATTGTAAACTTTGAAGAATTTGTGGAATTATTCTCCAAAAGTGCTGTTAAAGAGAAGAAAAAACCAATTTCTGACACAATCAGCAAGTCCAAGGCCAAGCAGGTACAGTATGTTTTGTCTGTGTTCCTTTCGGTATGTATGTCCAGTATACTACATCTGTATTGGTTTATGAATACGTGTGTGTGTGTGCGTGCGCGCGCGCACATAGCCCCATGGGTCAGGGCTTTTCCCATCTTCCCCCTCGCTTCTCTGATGCCCTCTTCCTTTCAATTCCTCTTCACTGTTGTGGTCTGAGCTGCTTTGAGTGACGAGAGGAACTGCCTCAGCCAGACAGTTATGTGGTGTGAGCTCTGGCTCCCACCCGGCTCTCCTGTGACCGTCCAGTGGCATTGAGCCAATGTCTCGCTTGCGGTGAGGAAACTTCATAACAGAGAAGCTTGGGAGCTATGTTCTGTGATGTGGTTTGTCCCATTTTGCTTTCTGTATAACTTATTTTATAGACCGATTGTTTTCCTCTCCAGTGCCCATCGTTAAGCCATCAATCTGCAAGGCAAACATTTTGATTCACGTTTTAAAAATGCTTTAGTTAAGATTTTATGTTGATGTACTCTTTGCCTAAATAATGTTACCACAGGGAGGAATGGTGGGCTGATCCAATAGAACTGATCAATACTATATTTTCCCTGTGATGAAATGTTGGTATCAGCTGTGTTCACTGGTGGGAAATCATCTTAGTTTATGGGAAGTGATGAAATGAACCTTAACCCCAAAGAAGAAACTTTTCCAAGAAAGGTTCCAACTGAGTGAAAGTTGGACTTGCATCACATCAAGGAAAGTCTGTTTTAACAGAGCAGAGGACACTCACTCTGCTTGCAACAATGGTTGAAGTCCTCTAGCTTTAAAAATAAAAACAATCAATGTAGGTTGACTTTAGCATTTTCTGAAGCAACTTTACAAAACTTTTTTTTTTTTCCACTATTTCAAATGTTGTTTTTGCCATTCTCCAGTCTGTCTGCATTGCTTTTGCTTCTAGTTCTATATTTGTTGCTTTGATGGCATTACAAGTCTGAAAACAGCCCAGTGGAGTGTAAATGGAGATGAAGGGGCCTACCACTGGTGTCCTATAAACCCTGCCAGGTATTACCAAAGCTACTGTGTTGTCATCTACAGCAAGATAAATGACTAAGTGGGGGTGAGGAACATGCTAGAGATGCAGCCAAAAACTGTCAAAATAAATAAATGCGCAGGTTTGAGAGAAACCAAAAATTATATCATATATTTGAGCCTTGGCATCTGTAGTGTTATTGGTTTAATCTGTTCATGAGTTCACTTGTGTAATACCTCTGCCTTGTGCAGTGATTAGAGCATTTGGTTTTGAAAATACTGAGAACCAAGAAGCCCCTCTGTGTAGGATTATATGGCAACTAAATGTTGCTTTCAAATGTCCCTAGGGTCACTACTGTTTGTGGCAGGGGTTTGTTTTCTTTGGTACCACTAGATAATGTAGTCTTCAAATTGTACATATCTGAAGCATAATGTATAGATCAAAGGTTGAGCCTCTGAAAATTGATGCCCAAATTGTTTTTACTTGCCTAAATCCAGCAATTTTGCCACATAATACACTATTTGTTTTTTCTATTATGCATTAAATGCAGCTCAGTCATGAACCTTGCTCTGAGATTGCAGCTGAATATACAGTATGACAGTTTTACCAGGGAGAACCTCACCTTGCAGTTTTAATCCAATATAGCACAAATGTTAGTGACTGGAGTTTAGGAATTCATGGATGTAGCACACTGAGGGAGACTAGGGACAACCAGAGAGTGTCCTTTTGCTCTAAGACTTTTCCCTTGATATGATTTTCTAATGCAGTTGATGGAGCTTTAAATAAGTCTGCAACCACATCATGAAGAGGCCCATGTTGTGGTTGTACTGCTAAACTGTGAGAAACGAGAAGCAAATTGATGAGTTGTATTCATTCGATTGATCATTGCTGCATGATACTCTTTCGTGCAGATGTTCTCCGGCACTACAGTGCTGCTGAATATAATGAAGTCGCCAACAGAACAGAAACATAAGTAGAACTGTGACTGGAGCGAACCGGCTCATGAGGACTGGCCCCAGGCTTCAAGATGATCGATCACATCTAATTCTTGCAGCCCTTTTCATCCTTATGTTAAGCTCAATTGTTTTGCTGATGAGAAGGGACAAGCATCCTCCCTAAAGCTACTGCTAGCGAGCAGCTATGACGTCAGTAGTCGGCCAGTTTAAAGCCCTCTTCTGACATCAGTATCAGATGTGAAGAAACACTACCATCATCCAGTGTTGACCCTGCTGTCCATCACCAGAGAGGTTTAAAAGAGGAGCTGTCTTTTAGTGTATTCTGCTTTCCTTTTTTAGAGGCATGGTGAATGCAAAGCTGATTTATGTGATGTACAGTGCATCTGAAAGAGAAGAGTGTGAGCTTTTGTTTCATAGTTTGTGCGCAATCTAGCAGTTTTGACAAGTTAATTCTTTGAAAAGGGTTTTTTGTTCAAAAGAACGGTGTGGTAGAGTTTACATCAAGATTCTTTCATCTCAACAGATTTCTTGTACAGTAAACTAGTCAAGAGTTAATTTGTAAATGGAGTTCCACATATCTGTTTTCAGTGTTGATTAATCTAATTACAAAATGTACAAATGTCGAACAACTCTGTATTAAAGGCCATACTGGTGCACTAGAGATCATAAACGGATCAGAATAATAACTGTGATTAAGGGATATTCTTAAAGCAAAAACATGGATCTCACAGTTGTTGGCAAAAACACTGGAGTTTTCAGGGTTGTCTTGTCCTTTTAAAAAAGCAATTTTTGAAAATGTTCACAATTTCAGTAATTATAGTGGTTCATGGATCCAGCTGTGTTTCATTAAGTGAGTAAAGTAGCAAAGTGATTTGCTGTAATATCAGGGAGCTCTGCTAAATAGTAAACTAATGAACCCTGTGTAGTGTGACTTGAACCCGTTTGTCCATTTTTGAGTTGGGTCAGCTGATGAAACATGACTAATGGTGTATTCTCTGACTGCTCATAGCGCACTAACCCCAGGGCTCACGCGCTCACTGTTGAAGCCACTTGGCATCATATCTCCAACAGCCTGTCCCCTGAAGCTATTGTTGAGCAGGAAAAATCGAGACAGTCGGGTCCTAGTGATGTAACTTCCTGTGTGTTTGAAAGGTCTGTGGTCTTTGTGATCTGGTTTAGATGGAAACGTTCTGTCTGGATCACAGTAGGCTATGGGTTTCCTGTCCTGTCCCTTCACCGCTTGTTTTGCTACCCAACACACACGTCTGCTTACTCAGCTGAGCTGTGGTTCATAATGACCCCCTTGGATGCAGTTTTTCATGCATAATAACTCTATTCAACTCCTGGCTGTTTATCTAGTGGAAGGTTTTTTTTGTTTAGCAAATTTTGTTAATGTTGCAGCTTTGAAGACTTTTGATAGTGATTTTTAACAGTCCCTTCCTCTTTAAATATCTGAATCCACAGGATCATGTGCTGCTTAGTAAATAAGCCTCTTAAATGGTCTGCAAGTTTTTTAATTGCCTGCCTGAAAAATGTAGGAAATGGGGAAGAAATTGCCATAAAACCTCTAAACATAATTTTCCTAACATTTGTGGGTGAAAAGTCTTAAGATTTCCTCCAAAGAAACAAAGGGAAGTAATGTTCCTGTATTTTGTTTCCAGTCAATTAACCATTGTATCTGCGTGTGTGCATATTTGGAGTATTAACATCCTTGTCTTCTCGGCCTGATATAACCAAACTGCTCCCATCTTTTTGTATCTTTTAGGTGGTGAAGCTTTTGAGTAACAAGCGTTCGCAGGCTGTGGGAATTCTGATGTCCAGCATTCATCTTGATATGAAGGACATCTGCAATGGTAAGTGTTTATCATGTGCTTATGTGTCTGAGCTTATATAGGTACCACTCTTTGAAGAGTTCTTTGACTTATGGTGCAGTAAAATAGTACAATTCTGAACTGATGTCTGGACACTGCATGCTAGTGGTTATTATTAGGCACACGAGTAGCACAGCTCTATGTCACTCAGTTGATCCACCACTGCTCCAGACTAAATAAATGGGGTAGACTGTGATGAAAGGTTAGCATTCTCAAAACACCACCATGGGTATAGCCTTATAGAGATACTTGGCTGTATACTTTTAATCTTTTCTGGTGGGTCACAAAATGCATTTTGCATGAAAAGCAAGCCAAAAGCATTCTCAGTGAATTGGGTGCTTTACTTAAGTGACAGTGGCTTATGAACTGGGAAACAGCACTGTAAAAACAAAGGAAAAATTAAAAACGTACTAAATTAAGTGTACAAACATAAGATGAACAGTTGTATCGAATCCCACTCTGTCACCATCTTAAACGTTTTTGTTCACAGAATTCAAATGTTGGCCACAATATTGTTTCTGGAGAGCCGTTTATAAAATGCATGTTTTTAGTAAGACTGAGATCGTTTCCCCAGCCTAAACCTCCCTGAAGTAGTTGGCTTCAAGGCATCTCGGCTTCTGTTTTTCTTTGTTCTCATTTTGCATAATCTCTCTTCATTTTAACACCCACTTCTTGGTTCTCAGCAGCTTTCTCTTTCTGATGAGGTGTTACAGTCTTGTCTAAACGACTTTGTTAAAGTGAAGTCATTCAGGAGATGTTGATGGGAACAGACTGCCATCCTGTTTTACTTGCTCTCCAGTCTTCGCTCATCTATGTCTAAACACTCTTCCTCGTCTCTCTCTCCCTCGACATGTACAAGCTGGGTATGTTACATCAAAATATGTAGTACAGAAGCCATGGCTGGTACATTTTGTATGCTTAGCAGTAAAGTTGCTCTGTGGGACTGTTTCTTCTGCAGTATCTTCAAAGCATCTTGCGAGCAGAATTTTCTCTGACTCTGTCAGTCTTTAGTTCAGACATCTTAGGTCAAAGTGGGAGGGCAAGTGGGGGCCGCTCTCATCAGCACTGTCATTCATCTCGTATGTTAGGACAGATTTTGCCATCGTACATAATTAGTGCTGATTGGAAGCTTCAGTATATCATGGAGAATAAGGTGAAAGGGAAGACATCATGCTGGTTTAGTGAAGTACTTGTTAATAATATGTCCTTGTACTTCCCCCAGAACAGTGGGATGCCTACTGCTTCACACAGACAAAATAACCCTGGAAAGTTTTTTTTTGTTTGTTTTTTTCCACTGATATGCATTTTAATTGAAACGATTGTTAGGCATGAACATTTATAGCCTTAAAATACTTTTTCCATTAAGAACGATAAAAAAAAACCTTATTCCTGAACTGATCTCGTGTTCCTCTGTGCCATAACAGATTTAAGATGATTAAAGGATCTAAGAATTGTTTACATAAGAGGATTCATTCGTAAAAGCTTTTAAAAACTCCATTTCTGTGTAGTGAATCATTGTCTTCATCACACAATCAAGAGGAAATTAAACAATGACTAGCAAAGTGCTCATCACTCGGATCTCCGACTTAAAAGAAAAACAATTCCTGAATCACTGATTTCGATTGTATGTTTCATCATGGCTCAGTGAGAAGTCAACATTTTTTTTTTTTTCTTTTTTCCCTTGCAGCTGTTATTTGTTCTTAGACTTGGCCAACGTGGTGTTTGTTTCATAGGACGCTTTTCACGCAGCGTGTACTTCCTGTGAGGCTTTTGAGTGCCAAAGTATTGGGATGGTGGCTGCCATCACTGTGCTGGGGTTGAATGTGGTAGTCTGCCTCAGACCTTGGCAGATGGGTCTGGCTTTTGGTTATAAGAGGTCTGTGTCAGTGATGATACAACTTTCTTCCATGTCTTTTGCAAAAGCTGTCTCTAATCAGGCCAGCCAGCCAGACTCTGGTTAGTAATGAAAACCAAACCGGTTACAAGAGAAGAGTGCGAGATGCAGTAAAGGGAGAGTCGGAGAGAAGGAAGTTATTCTTGTGGTGGCTTTGGAAGAGGAGGCCATGTGGAGAGTTTAGAGAATGACAGCAAAATACAAGGAGAAGGAGGAGGGGATTTGCCCTTGTGGCACAGAAGTGAAGGGATTATAAAGACTACAGGGTTACATAAGGGAGAGAAAGCAATATCAAAGCTGAAAACATGACACACAACAGACTGGATCAATGCAACAGTTGCTGGAGGCTTTTTTTTTTTTTTTGCTTGCCTGCCTCTCAATTTTGTTTTTCTCATGATTTTTTATTTTTGTTTCTTGATCGTCTTCGGAAAGCTTAAGGAGTCGAGTCAAATTTAGTGTTCATATGAGGGGATGCAAAATGAACATTGTGCACATTGTTACTCCATGTTTTATTCCCTTTTGACATGAGCGTTTCTCTCTGTACCTCAATAGCAAATGGGTAGATGAAAACAATGTGAGTACTTTGGGGTGGCTGTGGCTCATGAGGGCAGTCGTCTCCTGACCAGCAAGTTGGTGGTTCGACTCCCGGTCTCCCCGCATGCCTAAGTGTCCCTGAGCAAGACACTGAACCCCGAATTGCTCCCGGTGGCTTGACTAGCGCTGGTGCATGGCAGCCTGTCATCGGTGTGTGTGTGTGTGTGAATGGTGTATGATCTTCTGTAAAGCGCTTTGGCCAGTGCAACACACTGTGAGAAAGCGCTATATAAAATGCAGTCCATTTACCATTTACTTTGGACATCCACAGCAAAATACATATATAGTGCTTCACTGGGTGATTGTGCATATAACACCTCAGCCTCACCACCACAGACCCCCGGGCTCTGTTTGTCTTTAAACATTTACTTTCAAAGGATTAATGCTCGCAGGCGCCAGGTCCTCGTGCCGAGACAAAAAGGCGACACCAGGAATTCAAACAATTCAAACACAGATCTTTGTACCTTTGACAGATTTCTTAGACCTCTGTATTTACGTTTTAGTCTGTGGCCCCTTGCATACTATCATGATAGCTGATAACTAAATCGCGGCACATGACACCCAATGTGAGCCGTGCACAGACTTTTGCCTTTGTCTTATGCCACCTTCAGCTGCAGAAAAGCAAAAACAATTTGATGTGGTGTTGAGCCACTGTTTGTGATTGTCAGTTCAGCCAAAGGAAACTGTTATCTAGAGGTTATAAAAGTGGAAGCCTGTTTGTGGTAGCTTCACGGCGTTCCATGAAGGCAGCAGAAAAATGCCATGATATGATCGTGTTACTATTAATCATGTCATCCTTGTTTCTCATCCACAGCTGTCCTAAATATGGACAATACTGTCGTGGATCTGGAGACTCTGCAAGCCCTTTATGAAAATGTGAGTATAACATAAGGCGGGGCTACTTGGAATCGGAGCTGTGTCTTTATGGTTAGAACAGTCCAAACATTTTTTTTTGTTTTTGTTTTTTTGTTTTTTTTAACTTTGCCACTTTTGGGGAGGATCAAGGCTCATGTGGATAGCTGTTTCAGTAGAGCAGTGAAAAGACAATATCACAAACTGAAACTCATTTCAGCTCTTTCCTGCCAGTGCTGAATCGTATAAATACACAATGTTGAGCAACAAACCCAGTACAATTATATAAAGTAACACACTGACAGCTCAGGCTGGTTTTGGTCATTTGGTCTGGGAAAACCTTTTTCCCAGACCAAATGATTTGCCTCTGCGGTTTGCAGTGAAAGTATCATTTTGGAACGGTTTGCTTGTGACAAATAGAATGATTTATGGTTACACATTTCATGCCATATGAGAATAACAGGCAATCATTTTATTATACAAACCATGATATCAACAAAATGGCAAATCATTCATCAGCTGTTAGTGTTGTTGTGTTTGGCTCTTGACTGTGGGTAAACTGTGAAACACCAGTTGTAATCCATCAAAAAACACCTTTCCAAGATGATCAAAAGCTAAACTTTTGTATACAGTGTAGGTGGGGGGAAATCTGTTTTGTAATTAAAATGGTGTCTATAAAATAAAGCAGCATCTCTTTTTCATACACTGCTTCACTGTAGGTGTATTTCTCTATGTAGACTTCTTCCGAAGTGCACCGAAGGAAGTGTGCATTAGATACTAAAACGGGCGAGCCACAGACCGTACTGGTATGTGTACTGTTTGGTGACAGAGCCAATCTTGGGTAGGCCTGTCTGCTGGCCTGGAGGGACACAAACACTTTTACATAGTAAACATGTGTTCTTCACACTGGAATTAATCAACTTGACTTTTATAATCTCATTGCGCAAAGGGACTGATAGTTAAGGAACTCCAGCATTTGGGCTGCACAGCTTCTCTTTAAAGTGTGTGGTTTTAAAGAAAGACCACCCTGAGTTTTACCAAGTGACTTGACCATATTGTATTATATAATATAAAAAATGAAGTCTTCAATACATCTCCATTTTGACTGAACAGTTCCTTGTACACAGTAAATACATTCATCAGCCATCAGTGACAGGACATCTCCCCTGGCCAATGGAGACAGTTCAGGACCTGATCAAAGTCAAGTCAGTAAATAACAGAACATGAAAATAGGCACGGTTTCCACATTTCTACTGTGAGATTCCTGTAAATTTCTTTTTTGGCACAGCTACACAGCAGCAGCTTGGACCTTTGACTGCTACAGGCATATATTAATAATGTTGATCATGGGAATGCGACAGAGGCTTGAGATGAGCTGTGGTTATGAATCAGTGTGTTGTAACTGAGGAGCAAAAGTCTTCTAACCTCTCCGCTCACCCCGAGACTTTAAGCCCTCTCTCTTTCTCCCCCTTATGGCCGTAGGCTATGTTATTGAGTGGAGGAGCCAAATTGTTTCTTTTGTATTGCAAGACTCCATCCTGTCTGTGGGTCTCCAGCCCCCTAAACCACAGTTGGCAGCACAGTCGGTCTGTCTTGAGGAATGCGAGGGGCTTCTAATGGTTACACCCTCAGTTACTGTGCTAGGAGCTAGATCACACACTGCTCTCCTTCACTC
>NW_018127883.1:2124893-2146645 GCF_001952655.1 Monopterus albus | reverse complement strand
ATTACTGTAAACACACAGGCAGTGACAGTTAAGTCTATGAGCTGTGGATTATAGCCACCCCTGTCCTTTGAACAGTAAGCCACCACCGTTAAAGGGGTCACATCAATAGTCGGACACTACTTCCTCCCCTTTAATATCACAAGCCATAATCCAGGCCCAGGCTGGTTGTCTGAAGTTCACTCCTGTCAGCTGGCAGTAGCTAAATGTCATGGAGGTCGGCCAGAATCAGACCCTCCTATGAACCTTCAACCTTCAAACTACAAATGATCATCTTTTACTACTTGATTTAATATGGCAAGGACTTGCATAGTCTAAATATTTATTACATGATGCAATTTCTCATTTAGGGACCATTCTTTGGCAGCTGAATGTACAAAGAATCTCAAATGTTTCATTGAAAACTGAGTGACATAAATGGTTATCAAGCCCTGGCTGGCTGTATTTAGCCCTGTCCTAGAAACCTGGCTAATGAGAACCACTTGGCTACTGCTGGAATTCTGGCATCACAGATATCATCCTACTTTCCTTTGCATTTGATATTCCACATGGGACTATTTCTCATGCTAACAACCATTGCAACATGCCCTAGCAATTCAAAGATCACACGCTAATGCCTACTTGTCCCCAATTACACCAAACACTGCTGGGCTTCACTGATGCCCTTTGAAAAGGATCTGCTTTCTGTTAAATATATTTACACTTGAAACCATCTTGAGAAGGCGAGGGAGAGCATGCCCTCGTCGACAGAAGGCAGCAGTGTGTAGAATACTAATCGGGTCCTCAGTGCGTTTGATGCTGGTGTTTGATGTTTTCCAAGTATCCGTGCAGAGGCCAAACCCCCAGAGAGAAAGATGGAGAGAAACAGAGGGAGAGATCAGACTGCTGAGACTCTGGAGGGACAGAGAGTTTACATTCTCTTCCTGGGGATGGTTTTATTGTTTTGCCTGTCTGCATCAGACATTAACATCTATTGTCTCTGCCTATTGTGAAATAGAGGCATTTCTGCTGTTGTACCCGGTACTTTTTACCATACTGACTCTTGAGAGACGAGGCAGTCCAAGTAACTACAAAACAGTGCTGACTTATTCCATGAACACAGGTAAAAAATTAACATTACACGCTCAGGTATCTTGCACCTCCAAATTGCACGCAGGCAGATGTAAGATGAAAGACCCTGAACCCACCAGGCCTATACATTATATCCCCTTGGTTGGGCTAGCCCCATACTACACAGAAACGTCAACCGGGACGTCTCTCTTACCAGCTTTGCAGCTGGCCATAGCAGTGGTCAAAACAATGTGTGTGTGTGTGTGTGTGTGTGTCGATTAAGTGGTGTGTAGCTAAAAACAGTCACACGACCTCTAGTGACATCTCATGACATTAAACATAAGAACATATAGCTAAGGCTACAGTTCTACACGTCATAATAATATTAAACACCCTGTCTGCTGACAGTCATCAACTTTTCTTTCTAGTTATCCTTGATCAGATGTACCCTGTAGAAACTCATAAGCATGCCTAAGCATTTAACAGTCTAACCATACATCCTATCGCCACTAAACATTTCTAATACATAAAGTATCTAACCAATATCTGACTAAAAATACCTAACAGTGCTCTTTTTTTTTTAAACCACCTTGTATAATACTTTGGTCCAGAGCCTGGCAGCAACATAATAGTCAGGAACGCTGTTTGCTGAAGGCAGCTGTTTGGCAGTTAGGAAATGTATACTGTGCTGTTTAGGCAGGTATACAGTTAAGTTCAAGTACAGAACAATTTAAGAATTTCTCAGAGGAGCCGATGTGGTTCCACTGTCGGTGTGTAGTGCAGGCGTGAACGTCATGCAGGCTGGTCAGATGATTGATCAAACATTGAAAGGGAAGCTTTTTAAAGTTTTGGGTATACATTTCAGCATTAAAATGCTACAGGTGATCTATCAGAGCATAGGTAAAGGAATTCCTCTTCAGTGCACTTAATCTCATTGCTCATGTGGTCACTGGCTTGTCAATTTACATTAAATTCAAATTTTTTTTCATGTTTAACGGACATGGGGGTCTGTTACCGGGGTGAAATCAGTTTCATTATCTGGTTTCTTCTATGCTTTCTTTACATTGTTTTGCTAAATGTGATGCTGCTACAGTATATATTGGACACATTGTACCTCAAATCAAAAGGTTAAGTATAATGAATGCACGCCAGTGAGTCTAATGTTCTCTTATGAGCAGCTCAGCGAAGCATACTTTCGGGTTAGTACCAATGTGTTTGACATGGAGGTTTTAGTTTAAGTGAGGTGAAAAATGATCAATTCTGAGACTTGTACTTTTGCATTCATTCAGAAGTTAAAATTTGTATGCTATCCTGTACTCGATATACAGAACACTTTTTATCTTATTCTGCACTTAACTTTGACAGAGAGCTCGGGAAGATGAGCTGGACAGTATTACAAAGCACATTAAATCATCCAAAGACAAGGACACCAAGCCACTAGACAAGCCTGAGCAGTAAGAGTTAAACCTACCTTCTCATCCAAATTCATTTTGTGAGGGCTGTGACGTCTGACAGATGTGTAAGGACTCCACATGATGACTGATCTTGTTCTTATTCAGGTTTCTATTCCAGTTGTCCCAAATCCCAAACTTCTCAGAACGGGTGTTTTGCATCCTGTTTCAATCAACGTTCTATGAATGCATCACCTCAGTCATCCGCAAAATAGAAATTCTTCAGAGAGTATGCAAGGTGAGTCAGTGGCCTTTTTATTAGTTTTTCCTTTCTGCCTGTCAATTTAACCTTCATATATTCATTTATTTTTTTTTTTTTTTTTTTTTCCCCGTGTGTGTGTGTGTGTGTGTGTGTGTGTGTGTATGCATGCGTGTGTGCATGCCCCAGACTCTCAAAAGTAGTAAGTGTGTGTTGCAGGTGCTTGGCTTGGTGCTGGCTTTTGGCAACTTCATGAACGGAGGTAACAGGTCCCGAGGGCAGGCTGACGGCTTCGCTTTGGACATTCTGCCAAAACTGAAGGACGTTAAGAGCAGTGTGAGTCTGTGTTACGGGAGTATAAGCAAACATAACTTGCCCCACAAGAGCAGACACCCAGTCACATGTTGTGAAGTGTGTATAAATTTGTGAAAAATACATAAAGGAGATAAGCCTACATGATTTATCTACAACCAGAGATGCAGTTTTTTAGTTTACATAGAAAATATGACTCTACTGTAAATGTTGATCTAGAGCTTTAGAGTTGTCCTGTCTGTGGTGGTTGAAGGGGACCTTCTTTGCTACCAAGCAAGAGGACCATAGCTGTGCAGATTTAGAGAGGCCATTCTGTTTACTCTTCTTATTCAATATCACAACGGCTCAGTGTGCCCTTGGCACTGCCATATAAGGACACAGTGGTTTGTGTTTGTGTGGCGCTGGACCGTGTAAGGTATCCATAAAGAACCTCAAACTTTCCACTAACTGAATTATGACAGCCAGCCCAACACAGTTGTTTTGTTGTATTGCTCCTCCACTGTCATGACTTATCCTCAACTTCTGAGACTGCTGTTTCTATTCTTGTTTGCCCCACACAAATTAAAACGTCCTGCTCCAAAATGATTACATTAATAAATAAAGGGATTTTGGTTTATTTATTTGGATGTTTTTTTTCTTTCAGGATAACTCCCAGAGTCTTTTGTCCTACATTGTTGCTTACTATCTAAGGCACTTTGATGAGGTATGTTTTGGTTCCTGTTTATTTGAATCACTTTTCTGTTTTAGTTTGATTTGCTTAGAAATCCTTCCAGAGCTCTCTTTTCATCTCCTCTCTTGCCAGAGGATACCATGGCTTATCCTTTATCAAATTATTTATTTTCCCTTTCCTCATTTTCAGCAGAAACAAATCTCTCTCCTTCTCTGGCTCTGTCTCATAATTCGCTTTGTATTTCACTCTTCATCTCCCACTCTTGCTCTGCTTTGGTCTGGCTTCATTCAAACCTGCAGTCTGTTCATTGGCACAGCAACCAAAGGAGCGCTAGTGTAAATAATTAGGTTCTCCAGATGAGATGAACTCGGTAGAGTGTTGCTTGCCAAAATCAACCTGCATGACATGGCTCTCGCACTCATAATGGGCCTGTAGTAACTCAGATGGGGAGAATTTCAGTGTACTGTAGTTTTAGCCACATCTTCTCTGGGATTTTTGGACTGTCCAAAGATATTTATTTTGACCTTGCCTGGTGTGTACAGTATATAGTAGAGAAGCCTTCTTCCATTTGAGGAAGATTGACTCTGACAATAGTATGCATGTGTGTTGTGCTGTACCAGGATGCTGGCAGAGAGACGCGCCTCTACCCTTTGCCCGAGCCCCAGGACCTTTTCCAGGCCTCCCAGATGAAGTTTGAGGACTTTCAAAGCGATTTGCGCAAGCTGAGGAAAGACCTCAACGGTATGGTTGTCAAGCCCCCATTTTCCTTTTGTTTGAGCACATCAAACATTTAAACTGTAGTAGTACATAAACTTGGCCATGCCATTATCAAGCAAATTATGGCAGGTGTCATGTAATGTTCAAAATATCACATGGATGATTGTTATAAATTATGTATTAGTCCATGCACATATCTCCTAGCAGAATGCAATTCTGTGTCCTAAACCTGACAAGCTATGGGCATGTGTGGATTGTAGAGGCGGGTCGACAGAGATAGCATCTGTTTGTCATACAGACAAGCTAACCAGAAACAGATGTGACTTGTCAGATGCAGACTCCTGTTGGAACTGGCATGCCTTTATTGTCCTCATGAAATGGAGATCAAAATACAAAGGGGGCAAGGTCAGGGAACTGCCACTACCAGTATGCACTATCAAAGGTTCATCAGCTATTCACTGAACTGCAAGAGGCTATCCTTGAGCTTTGAATCACCTCATAGACCCTGCAAGCTGCGAAACTTCACAACAGAATTTCAGAATATTCATGTCAATTTCAACGCATATTGTCAATCACTTTGCTCAGAGGGATCTTGACTGTGATTCATGGATGGACTGATTTGGTTAATGGCTGACTCAAATTCATTCATCAGTCACTTCTCTCTGTTCTTACACTAATGCATATACAACTTCATAACTTCCATGACTAATAACCAGTTCTTATGTCATGAACTTTTTTTGTCATAAAAACTTTTTGTTTCACCAGCCAAGATGTTTGGAGTGAGCATGTTTACAGCTGCATAACCCCTCAGTGGAATCCAGACATAATGAGTTGCATGATGACAGTATTTGGGTGTAAATTATATACAATTCATAAACATGTAAAAGACAAATGGATGCTGTGGCTCAGGAGGTAGAGCAGTTGTCCCCTAACCAGAAAGTCAGAAGTTGGATTCCCATTCTCCACATGTCAGTGTCCCTTGGGCAAGACACTGAACCCCAAGTTGCTCCGGATGGCCAGGTCAGTGCCACCATTGGTGGGCGAGTTGGCGCTGCAGATGGCTGCCTCGGTTCTGTACAGGAGACAAATTTCTTGTGTGCGTTTGTAATTTACTTGGCCAATAAGTGATTAAAATTCTGTGTAAGAATGAATGTGTTGTGTTGCTACATGTGGCAGTTGGGTTATGCTTGACAAACCAAAATGATTGGTTGAGTGAGAAGAGTCCTAATGAAAAAGGCAGTTGTGTAAATGTGCTCTTTCATTAGTCTGTCTCAAGTCACTCAACATTCAAAGCACTTTCCAAGGACTGAAATGCCTTCAGGTGCTAAAAGGACTGTTTTTGTGTAAACCTATGCGTGTGCTTTGCAGCTCATTCGACAATTCCCCAAACTTGGTCTGTTCTCTGTCCTGTTTTATGTAACTTTGCTGCTAAGCCAGGGGTTCTCAACTCTTTGTAAATTAAGGTCCGCTTTATTAAAGAATCTCCAAGGGTACCGCCTTGTCAAATAAATGAGAGAATATTTAAAAATGTATTCAGTGTATGTATTTAATGTATTCAGGGTCATATTTCCTCACCACATGCTTTGGAGCCTTTACTGGCGCAGGGTTGTCTCCCACCTCACTTTTTCATTTCAAACTGATCCATTTTGTGTTACTGCATTTCAGGAAACGCTGGCTAGGTAGCTAGCTAAAAGTGATACAACACTTTTCTGACCTGATGTAATAGGCAAACATAACTGGTCATTGAATTATGCATTTTTATATGAATTCTTAAGCACCTTTGGTAAATACCTAGCTTTCCATCCATTATAGTACTTATCCTGAAGAGGGTAATGGCTTTGTAGATTTAATAGCATTGGTTTATTTTGTAATCATTTTAGTCTTAATACGCCACAGATTGCTGTTTATTTGGCGGAAATGAGCTTGCGTCTGTTGACCCCAGTGGCGCAGGCAGTCGTACATAAATGCATCCCATGTTATACCTGCAGACCTGATCATTAACCAGCCAAGTGCTCCAACAGGCATGGGTTTTGATGACAGTCCCGGGGGGGGTGGGCCTCTCCACCTTTAAGGCCTTGAGCTGAGTTTGTGTATCCATTACAGTTGTGGATAGAGCGTGACAATAAGTTTTTCTCTGGATTAGAATGCAGGCCTTTTTGCTTCCTGGGGATGTCGTATTGGTCAGTGTCTCAACACTTAGCAGGAATTCGGCAAAGCAAACTCAACCAGGGTGAAGTTCACTGTAACTACAGGTCACATGCTGGAAAGGGTAATGTTCTGAAAGACTTTTACCCTTCTCATCATTGTCTTCTCTTGTTTCAGCATGCTCGGCTGAGATGGGGAGAGTTTGCAAATTGTCCTGTGAAGAGAACCTACAACCCTTTAAGGACAAGATGGAGGAATTTCTTAGCCAAGGTGTGCTTGTTTTCTAAATCGGTTGAAACTGATGATTAGCAAGTGTTTTACGGGTCTCTAAGGATAAGACTATCTGTATCTTTTGTTTTAGTCGGCAAATCCCGTGAAAAGACCATAACCCACACTAACAAATGTTTGTGTAGTCAAATCCTAAAGCTGATACTACTGTTTCATTGTCCAACAAAGAAAAGGTGACCTTCAATGGGCCACACCATGCGTGTTCCTTCATTACCCTGAACATGGTCAATATGGTGACTTTTCAGTCCCGTTTACTTGCTCTGCTCCTACAGATATTCAGAATTTCACTAAATCATGACTAAAAATTGTTCCCAACAAACACACACCTCTCTCCGAGTAACATTTTCTAGACAGTGTTCAACATTTTAAAGAAATGTTGCCTTTTTATCAAATGAAAGTATTTTACCCATTCTCATTTTATAAAAATGTTCAGTGGGAGCGAATTGGCTTGGGGCTGAGCACCACAGGCAGGATAAGCAGGTTGAAAGTGCTGTTAAATGGGGTAATACATTGTTCTGGTATTTTTATCAGATCTGGGTAACAAGGAAAATTGTCAGCCTTTCAGCATGATAAAACAGGTGATGTTTAAACATATGGTTTGCGTATCTGTGTTGCAATCAGACAATGGGTTACAGCTTAAGTAAATTTATTCCTCTAATGATACACAGTTGGGGTATTGGAGTTAAATTCCTCTGTGGTGTGAGAGCATGCAAAGTAGTCTACTAATCAGACTGTTTAATTCTATGTCTGCACACGCATTTCCAAATCTGTTTCATGCTGTTTTCTGGATGATGCACACACAAAAGGGTTCACCGAGTTGTTTCCATAGTGGCATCTGTTTATTCTAGGGTGTACTGAATAACTCTCAGCTTTTGTTTCAAGTGTGCCTGTCTGCTTTGATGGATTATGACTGCACTTGGTAGTTGGGGCTTTTTATCTCCATTGCAGGGTACATCTTGCTCTGCCTCAAAGGAAGGTTTAGAATGGCCAGAGGTGAACCTGTCATGTGAGCCTATTAAAATGACTGCTGAGAGCCTGATGCAGTATAAAACTGACTTGTTCAGCACCAGATCCCTTTCACTTAGAACTCTTGACACTGTGATATGTATTTGTCATATGAGCCCCTGTTTTTAGTGTTTTCTTATCAGAGGATTGCCAGAGCCATTAGAAGCACCCTGTTCCCTGCTTGTCCTCTTCTGTCTTTCTATTGCTAGCTCCCACTCATAAGGAAAGCAAACCCCTCACAGTGAGGTGTTTACTGAGAGGACCATTAAACTGATGCCAAGGAACTGATTGTAAATGATCACTTCCTCTTCCACTGCCACTTTATTCCAATAAGGCAAAGTATCTACAGCCATGTTAGTAACTCAAAGGTGAATTCTTGTGCTGGCATGCTGCAGTATATGCTCACAGAGATGATGGTTTACATGTTAAGCAGGTATTACATTTACCATATTTAACATCTTGGTGCGTTAGCAACCCAACTCTTGCTATTTAGCACTAAAGACAAACTAGAGGGGATAGTGATAGGAATGTCATTACCGTACTATAAGCCGCTACTTTTGTCGCTTCATGCGCACACCCTCTTCATGGACAACACACGACCAAATGCATATGATGCCGCTTCAAGTTGCAGGCGATCGATCTGGCTGTCGAAATATCTCGTGTTGCAACGTGGACACCTGTGGCTATGTACAACATGTTTTTTCATCTTACATTTAGTGGGTGCGGCTTATAGTCTGGAAATTACGGTAGTTTTGCAGGCATGTGGTCATAAACCAATGTTATTACAGTTTACCCTGAGGGACCAAGAATGTTTGCAGCAAATTTCATGGCAATCCATCTGATGAGTCGTTTCATTCAGAACCACAAATGTGCTTGATGAAAGCTACAGTACTTTGGATATTTCATTGAACAAATGAGAAGTCTGACCTGCTGCTGCTCAATAGAAAAATCAGGAGCTCATCCAAGTCATTACGGTTTATTCTGTGAGCGCCATGGATATGTGCCAAATTTCATGGCAGTCCATTCCCTGATTGCCGAGATATTTTGGTCTGGGCCAACTGACATTGCTATCCCTGGTGCTGTGCTGCTACCATGACTAAAAGTCTTATGTAGACACCACAAGGGCAAGCTAATGATAGAAACTTTAGAAATATTATATTCTAAAGGAGACTAAGAGCTGCTACTACTGCTAATTTAGTTCTATATATTATGGCAGCATCCACTGAAAATAGTTTTTCTGTTGTGTCCACCACGTCAGTCGAGCTTTTATTTCCATAATCTGACATCTACAACAATATTGTGGTCCACTTCAAAGATTTCAGTTTATGCTTGTTTTAACATAACAAGCTAAATGTCGTTCTTTATGTACCACTGGCTTTGACCCTGGCTACGTTCAGTTGACTGTGACCAATCTTTCTGAAGCACCCAGATCACAGGCCTCTCTCCAACTGCTTTGTATTCAAATGAGAGTATAATGTATAGCACATGTTGTTCTGTGGTAATGCTCACTGTCCATTTTAAAGGAAGTCTGCAGATGAAAGAATCTCTCCCACCTCACCCTCTCTCCATTTCTTTGTGCTTGAGAAAAGTATGGGAGCTTTCTCTTTGATGCAAATGATGTTTTTTTTCTCTTGCAAGCAGAATGTAAGCACCATAACATGCACATGTGACTGAAGGCTCCAGACAAGATTCTTGGGGTTCCTCCACTGTGACACGAGGGGGAAAAAAAAGAACAGCCAAATGTTTTATTTTTGTTATTTCTGTAATTTCTAAAAGCCTGGGGTTAAACTGTTTCTGGCTCCACAGTTAAACCGCTTTTGTTTATTTTCTGACCATGAAACTAACCACAGAATAGCGGTGGGAGCGGACTTGTTGGAGCTCGGCTGTTTGGTCTAGCCCAATTTTCCCCGCTCGCTTCACAAATTCTCATGCATACAGGCCTTTGGAGTCACTGTGACTTGCAAAAGAGCACTGGCCATGTGATAATCTGTTTCTGATGGACATAAAGATTAGTGTCAAATTCCCCCCTCCCTTTTCTACTTGCTAGAACTCTCAAATGATGATGTGCTGAATGACAGTCTTTAGTGGGAAATACAATATTGATTAGTTTACTCTGTCTTCATACAGTCACTATAATGTTAGTAGATAAGAATATGATCATACTGAATCATTCACTGTCAGGAGAGGGTTTATCTAAGGGTTTCCAGAGAGATTTTACACAATAGGATTTTGCAGTTCAGTATACACCAAGTACCAAGTAGCATTTTTTAATCATGTTTGCTTGAACAATAGTTCTGTCCCATCTTTTGTCATGTCTGTCTTGAAAAGCTACAAGGATGCCATAGTGTCGTAGGTCACTTCTGATCGTCTGCTAGTTAAAGGCAGTGGCAGCTTAGAGACTGACCTTGAATTTGATATCCAACCTTTTGACAGTTGTACAGAAACACAATGAAGGTGTATATACAAGGAAAATGAAGCAGGACTGGCTCAGTTACTATAATATTTGAAAATGGGGTGAAAAATCAGCCTTTGGATCTGAAATTTTATAAGTACTTGTGGTATTTTTGACAGAGGCTGTCACATTTCACTGCTATCCTTTTGCGTCATAATTTATAACAGTAAAAGTGATGCTGATGGCCCAACCTCTCAATGTCTCCCTCTCCTCTCACACAGTCATCTGTCTCTATTCAAAGTAATCCTGCACAAAGGACAACTTGCCCAGTGATCTGCAGTACTCGTATGACAGTTGTGCAACCGCGGACAGTCCAGCACCGAATACCCGGGTGGCACAGAACTGACCTTTTTAAGATCTAAGCAATGGCGACATGTGGAATCCTCCCTATGCAGGTCACACTGAAGGTGATGGATGTTTGGTTTCCCCCCCCCACCCCCTCTCCCTACTCTTTACAGCTAAAACTGAGCTGGAAACGCAGGAGAAGCAGCTGGAAGACAGCCAAAAGATGTAAGAACTTTTTCTTTTCAAACATTTCCTCTTCAGCTCTGGTGTCAACAAAGCAATAACCATATAGTGACTATAACCAAGACACTTAATTTGGTACAAATTGATGTACTGTCTTGAGGCTCACATGCTAATTACCTGAACAGTAAATGCAGTTTCCTTTTCATGGGATAACATTTGGGCTCTTCAGTGATCATGTTGTGAATTTGAAAGCTAACAGTAACACATAATGCAGTTCAGTAAAGTCTGACATGAGATATTCTCACTGCTGCTTAGTCAATATTTAGGACTTCTGTTTCCTTCAGTTATATGGAAGGTGCAGGCCATCGTGCCAGGCCCTCCATAGACGGGAGGCCCCCGGTGCAGTGTCTGTGTTGTTTATCTAAGCGGAGTGAGGGTAGACAGCCTTGGCTCCAGGCTTCTGTTGCTAGGAATGTGTTCCTATAGCACACTCTAAACAGAGAGACCCCAACCTGTCCAACATATTGATCCACTGCAAATGGCCACCACATTTAACCCTTTGATCTGTCCTCCCCTAGCATGTGCACCTCTTTCTTTTGAGGGCTCTTTCTACTATTCCTGCTTTGTTTTTCTTTCCTCACTCATGCTTGTATGCATATACAATGTGTGCATATGTATGCAAACTTGCATAGAGGTTTATAGACGCTAGAGAGGAGTGATGAACTTTCATTTAGCCCTGGAAGTTTATTCTTTAGAAATAATGAATGGTGTCCTTTGTTCAGTTTTCTGAAATGTATGGTGTGTTTTTTTTTTTTGTTTTGTTTTTTTTTCGTACTCTACCATTAAATTTCTGAAAAAACATTGTACAAGAGTAGCTCCTATATTTTGCATATGTGTAGTACTGCTAGGTTTCACAATAATCGCTATAGGTTTCATTCATCTCATGTATTTTGTTCTTTGTCCTCAGATTCTTGGAATTGAGCGCGTCCTTCTCGGTGAAACCCAAGGCAGGAGAGAAAGAGGTCTCTCCCCACACTTTCTTCTCCTTTTGGCATGAGTTTTCTTCCGATTTCAAAGAGCAGTGGAAGAAGCAGAATAAGCTGATATTACAGGAACGGTGAGAATATGATTTCCTAATGTGGCATTAAACTTGATGCAGATACAGGAAACTCTTGTCCTAAAATTTTGTTGAGAAGGGTACAGTATTCTTTATTCAGATCTCTATTAGCTGTCATCAGGGCAGCAGCTACTCTTCCTGGGGGTCCACATGCAACATAACCTAAAACAGCATTTAACCCATATAAACATCTCAAACATTCACATCAATTTTGACCTTTAAAATGCCATTACATTTAGAATTTTCCCCAAGCGTACATTTCCGAACCATTAATAACTTGCAGTACATCTCGTGTTCACTGAAGATCCTATCAGGTTCATTCAAATTCATGAATGGAAAAGAGGTTAAATGACCCAAATCTATGTCCTTACCCCAGTAATGAAAAGAACACAGTTGGCTTCCAGTGGTTTGAATATAAAGATACTGTTGCATATGTCAACAAAAAGCAAATTGGTCCATTATGCTAAATGAAGATTGAACTGTGATATATATTTGTAAAAGAAGCAAAATGTCAAGCTTTGCTTGCTCAGTAGGAAAGAATAAAAACTAATTTGAAAGCATTAACTCTTTGCCCTCTGCCCTAGGCAGTCACCCCACATCTCCCTCTGCTGGTTTCCCTCCAGAGGAACCGCAGATCTTAATCCTCACCTGTGCTGCATGGAGATGCAGAGAAGCAGTGCCCATATAATGAATTAAGGCAAGACACATGTCTGTGGGTACAAATTGCTGTACTCACTCAATGCCAGCATGCTGATCATTTGTCTTTTTTTAAACAAATGAGCAGTGACACTGCTGGCTCTCTCCATGCAGTAGTGAGTCATTTTTAAAGTAAGAGGACTGGCCCTCTGACAGGCTCAGATCACTGTGTTCAAATACCATATGACCAAAGTCTGGATCCAAACTGGAATTTCAGCTGTGTGTGTGTGTTCAGTTATCTGGTCTTGGTCCATAGGATGACTGATGGTTATTGCTGGTTAATTTTCAGGGTCAAAATGGCTGAAAAGTGCTTCAAACAGGCCAGGGAGAAGGCTTCCTACAATGTGAAACCCAAACACGCAACTGGAATAGTATGTCTTTACACTTTCTCAACGTTACTCTATGGTTTTATCTGTGCTTTTATTTGGTCTTTTTTTCCCCCCAGAGGTAGTGCCTACCCTCTTTTTCCCATTCCTTGGTGCCAATTATCTCCTCACCTAAAAGACTATTCCTCACAAACACTTATCAGTGTTGAAGAAACAACACTCCTGGCTCCTAACAGTAACATACTGAGATGAATGCCAGTGGTAAATAACTCAGACATGTTATTTTATTCCACAGAAAGCAAAGCTGGGTCAGAAGATCTGAAGCAGAGAATGGAAAATTATCATCACTAAGCCTATTGCATAAGCACCGTTTGTACAGTCTGACATGACTCACCAGTCATTTTTAACATGTATTTGTTTTCAATTGATTTAGAGCTGTTTATTGTGTGTTGGTTCAAAGTTGATATTATGCAGACATTATTTAAAAGTGGAATGAAAAATCACATTGTCAGCCAGCCTTTGCTAGCATTAGCATAATTGAATGAAACATTGCTACCAAAAGACATCCTTAAGCTAAGATTAAGTGTGGTTGAGTCATGCCAGAAAGTGCTCACTGGAGTCTGAATTTGTAGCAAGACTATATCAAAGCTTTTTCAGTAATTTATAAGCCATATGTAGCCTATTTTCCTTTAGTGCAGTTCCTAAGCCTGGTTTACTAGGAAGGCATGGCCACTTACTCATTCTATCTCCCTTAATGGTGAAAAAGCACAGAATTTTGTTACATTTCTATATGATAGGTACAGTAGGGGTCACCTGCCACATGGAAAGTGCCTTATCCCATTGTGAAGTGGTCAAGGTGCTGTACAGTGAAGCTATATTTGAAGCATATCATCTGTAATGACATGTTGCATGTAAAGAATATAAATCAGACAGTCTTAGTTTCATCAATCTAGTGATAGTTTTAGGTACAAAACCTGTGTTTTACTGTTTTTTTTTTTTTTTTTTTTTTTTTTTTTTTTTTTTTTTTTTTTTCTCCCCATCCAGCAAGGCCCTGTATACCTAAGTGGTGTGATCTGACACTGACCTATCATTTTAATCAGCAGAATTGACTTGCTTAGCTTTAAGCAAAATTTTAGGTAGTTTTTGCTTCTCTTGTGATATGCAATTGAGCAATATAATATTGTAATATGTTTATGTTCATCACCAGTTTGTGTTGATTGAATATCCTGAGCCATGAAAAAATATATTTATTGAATAAAAGAAATTACATACCTTTATAATAGAAATTCTGCTGGTGCTGATTGTCATGTCCAACTGTAATAAGTGGTTCAGAACTACATGCACTCTACTTTTATATGAAATAGATTTAATATATTTTTACATACTTACAAAACAAATTATATACTGTGTATATATATATTGCATTGCACCTCCATTGCACATGCTGCATTGTTTTTCCTACTTGATTAGCATATTTGTGCCAGACTTGTGTAAAAGCAGGTGAATGCTGTTTGTTTCTGTGCTGCCTCGTGTTTATTACAATGCCTTACTTGACAACTCACTTGGACATAAAGGGAAGATGCAGAATAATTTTTCAAAAACTGTAAAATGTAAATACTCAGGTAAAAATATTGCTGGCAAATTGTGTAATTACTGTAGATCCACCTGCAGAAAAGTCATGTCAGTGTTGCAGAAACATTTTTAAGGGGTCACTGGACAGTTATTTTCTTCCAAGATCTTGTGTTTTTAGCATGGTCTCTCCCAGTGTCTGTGTTTTATGGCTTTAACTTTCTGTTAAACAGCTACTGTAGGTAAATATGAACTTTTTTTAATGACAAATTGGCTGTCTCTTGCACAACCACTTGAATCACTCAACAGTGTAAGCTTGCCAATATGGCTGCTAGTCTCTAGTAAAATCAATATTGAGTCTTAAAAGAAAATGGACAGTCTATTTGGTCAACACTGCAGAATTGTTCAACTTGAAGCTGGTCCTTGGTTGGCAAATTTCTGGTTTTCTTCCTCTGATAATACTTGTCATTTTCCATTTTTAAAGATGTCCTCCTTCACAATTTCCCATGGCCGCTCACATCCACAGACATGCAACGACACTGTTTGACCCTCTGCACCTTGCGGTGTCTAAAGGGGGGCTGCAGGTCTGGGCACTCTAGCTGCACTGTGAGCTGTGTTATGCGATGTGGCCTGCAGAAGGAGCAAGACTGGAACGGCTCCTGGGCCTTGTTGTGGTTTTTCCTTCCAGAGCCTGAAGCTTGTCCTCGATTCTGACCCTGACCTGAGCTGGAGCCCATATGGCGAGGGATGTAGAAGGAGTTGCATTGCCCATAGCAAAAACGATTGACCACAGTGCGGCTGCGGCAGCCCTCCTCACTAATTGTTTGTCGGAGGGGTTGGGTCTTGCACCAGTCTCTGCGGAGATAGCGGCGTTCTGTCACCACCAAGGCCTCTCTGCTGGAGGATAGCACCTCCGGTTTCTGTTGCGGTAGCCGGTGATGACGTTCTGAGGACAAATTGCCTTTGGTCTTGGATGGGGACGGGATGGCTCCCTGGGGCCGGGGCTTTTTGCTCTCTGCGGTGATGCACAGCACCCCAGCCAGAATCACTGGGATAGTTATTCTCCACAGCATTCTACAAAAGGAGAAATACATCATTTTGCATTGCATGTCAAAAGAATAAAGCATTCTTTATCACACAACCAGAAAATTATAGTTAATGCCGAAGTTGGCGTTGAATTAATTCAGCCAGTATCATGATACACAGGAGTCATGACTCCTGCATTGATATTAATATTGCTAATCATGTTTGCAAACACGAGAAGGTGCATTCATGTTGAACCACCTTCATCGGCTTACCTTCCAGGCATCATTGAGGAAATGAATCCATCACCAGGGCCCCCCATTTGTCAGCATCTGTGTCATTACTTGTATTTGCTTTCCTCTCAGCTACGCAACTCTTCCAAAAATAAACAAAACCCTTCGATCAAAGGATACACTAAAGCGCCCATAACGAGAAGGGGAAGTTGATTTTATTGGTCCCGTTGGCGGGTAAAATAATTAGGGCTTTGCTTACTTTAGTCATGAACTATGCCGCAGATATGTAAACAGGCATTAGAGGGGCCCATCTGTATGTTATTAGGGGAGGAGTTGGGGAACTCTACAGTACCCTTTGGGGGTCCACTCTTCTCCTTTTTTAGTGATATGCTATGGAGCAAACTGACCTGAGAATGACCCACAGTGTCTTCTATATCATGCTAGCACCAGAAAGCCAGTATGATCCAGAGAAATTTCTCCGCTGTTCAGGATGGAGTATCAGCCCACGTGCATGCTGTCAGTATTTGTGCCAGCACATTTTTGACAATCACTCAAGCATCTTTTCAGCAGATGTTGCTCTTGACAAGCATTGCATGACATCAAGTCAGAAATTCTGACAGAGAACCAAACTGCCTCAAGGCCGTTGGCTGCTCCTCTTCACAGACTTGTCTTTGCTGTGCAAATTTGTATCTTTCCTTTTTTTCCTGGACCTGCAAAACTCTGTTATAGAGCAAATTATTGTAATTCACTTTGTTTCTGTCTCCTTATTTCTGCCTTTGACCCCAAGGTCACTGGAATCTTGTCTGTATATCATTGTCCAGGCAGTACTTGCTCTACGTATGAATTCTAACCAGGTTTAAGAAGTATGCTGGCATTATGTAAACACAGAAGGTCCACTGTACCTTTCGGCCAGCTCCTATGCAAATCTGATTTTTTGACTTTTTTTTAAGACAACCAACCATTGCTGGAAGAAAGTATTTTGAATTCCATGCACAAGAATTCAGATTGACGTGCTCTACATTTACAATCTTTTTGTTTCTTCTGTAAGGCATGCATTTTTTGCATTCACACACAAGCCCACACACATTCATTCTAAAGTTAGAAGAGCTAAAACATAGACTCCTGCTGGGTCCTTCCACCACCTACTGCATCAAATCACAACCCCACGCCATCTTCCATTGAGCTACCTACCATGAACACAGTCTCATTTGTCTTGAACTACACCATCATATTTGTGCTGGCTCTGTATTTCCATGCATGAACCCCTGTTCAGGGGAGCAGGCTCTGTCTCTGCATGCAGGCTCTTGTCCCCCTGTTCTCCTGCTGTTCATGTGACTTTGGTGAGCTATAGTCTGCAAAGCCCTGGGAACTTCGGAGGGATGACCTGACCAACTATGTACATAGGCCATGACAGGTGACCTATACAATCACTTGCCGCTCACCCTCTTTGCTCTCAAACTGGACCTATGATAGTGCAGGCCCTGCCAAGCTATCCCCATCCATTTCTGCAGCAAGACAAATTCTGGTTTTGGGTGTGGATTCAGTCTTTTGGGTAGGGTGTTAGGAGACAGAAGAAAAGGGGCTCAAAAGATGGTGGGATATGGGATAGATGACCTACTGCTCCACTTCAGCATGATGTACAGTAAGCACCCTCAACTGTATTATCTCTTCACAAGCTGTCTCTTTCTCTCCCCCATCTGTTTCTCAGTGTCGCTATGTCTCTCCTTGACACACAGGACTAATCATTCCAGAGTCCCAGAGATGGAAGGAGACTGTGGTTTTGTGTGTTAATGCCGAGACAAAACTGAACCGGACCTTTGTCTGCTGAACACTAATATTGTCCAAAAACTCAGCTTTATGTTTTACCAGAACCACACATACTTGGGGGATATGCTTTACTGAACTGTGGCAGACTGGTTCCAAAATTCAGACCTCTAATGAAATTACAAATACCAGGGAGACTGCTGAGCTAGACACAAGCCTTTTTGAAAACAGCTATTATCATCAGTGGGAATGTGTTTTATTTTTCAGAATGGTATTATAATACCATGGTAATGTTTTCTGTCTGGATAACAATGGGTCTTTTTTTCAGATCTCAAAGATAAATGAAAAACAAAGTTGGTCATGAAAATGTCCAGCCTAGCTGGAGAAATTTTTTAATAAGTCAAATATTCAGTTAAATAATTGAAAAAAAGAATTGTTTCAAAACATTCTAATTTGTACACACAGATGTACTTCCACTAAACCATGTGAAACATCTTCTCAGCATGTCTTCAAAGGCAGGTTAAAACAAACAAAATCTGATACCTCAATTATTGGTGCGTCAGAAAGTCTCATACACAGACTGGTAAGTGCAGTTAATTACAGTAGAACTGCATTTAATTCACTGTGCAGCTCAAACCTCAATCACAAACGGGTAGTCGCATACACACACTCATTGCATACATGCACACACCCATTTGTGACTACACACATGCAAGCATACACACATACAGTACAGACAGACTGAAACGCAGGATATACAGATAGAAAGAAAAAAATGGAAAGGTAAATTAAATGTTTTCACTTGAAGCCAATTACACAAAGAGGAACCATGTCATTATCTGCATTTGTGGATTGTATTTTCCCAAACTACACTTGGCTGTTAGATCATTAAAAGTTTGTGGGGGTTGGTGGGGGCTCCTTTTGGGGCCATTGCAGTGTAGATGTGTCTACGCCAACACTGCCAGGAGGTTGCTTTCGGCAGACTGGGCAGCCATTTGTCACCACAATCCATCTAGATAATGACTAGCAGTCCAGATATAATGCTTTCTAAGCTAAGTGCTGGCAAGAATGTAAGGCAACTCCTTCGCCTCAGCAACATAAAGTACTTTGGTGGAGGATGAGGGGTAATTAGAGATGCTATGATAGTACAAAGTATCACATTGCAGATCAGGATGACACTACTAACTGCAGTGATTAACACCACCCTCCGCGCAATTAAAGTGAAATTTGTTTATTTAATCCCTCAACATACAAATTTCTCCCTTAATTAGCTTTAAGTATGCTACAGTGGCCGTAGTCTGTATTACATTCATACTCTATATCAGCTTGTTCTAGATCTTTACTGAAGCTGTTATTTTGTATGAAATATCCAATCCAGAGACTCCATGTCTTTTATGACTTTACCTTTCAATGAAAAATGTGTTGAGCATCATTTTAAACATATAGAGTGCTTTTTGATGCTTTTAGGATTTCAAAGTTGTTTTTGTTTGAACTTGGTTGCACAGTGGCAAACCACAGCATGTTAAAGACTTTCATAGTAGTTCAATTAAACTATATTTTGGTCACAAACTTGGCCATTATTCTGTTAGTGAAGGTTTGATTTTAACAGAAAACATTGTCAGAACTGGCCAAACTTCAGCATCTCTCTCCATTTTAATCCACTTTCCTCAGTGTTTTCTTGGTACCTGTTCACATGCAAAGCATTAATTTCACATGTTCAAGGATAATGTTAAAGCTTGGATACATATCAGTTTACACATGACCACACACAAATAATGACACAAAAGCTAAAGACACATAGAAGAATATACACCTGTACACATGAACAGGGAGAAAAGACTTTTTTTTACACACAGCATACAGACTCACTAGAGTATCTATACATTAACATCGGTGTCCCTCCTTCTTTTTTCATATTCACTGGAAAAACTAAACTGACTCTTAATCTCGCCGAGACGCACAGTACAACATACTGTCATCACTCTCTAACTCACAACACTAATTCCCTGGAACCTCCAGCCACTAATTATAGTAATTTAGAAGACACTTTTATCCAGAACACCTTACACTATCTTAAAGGTGCAAATTTTTACTATGGGTGGCCCCAGTGGGAATCAAGTCATCAATGCTGGCAGATGCACAGAATAGCTCTAGAACCACTGCTGTTCGAATTACACGGTTCTCCGCTTAGTCATGCAAAGACTCACCGAGTCACTCAGTCTCACGCTCACGTGGGATATTTTGAAGTAGCACTCGGTGATCTACACATTTATCAGTTAATCCAAATGGCACATGGTACTTTCACACATATAATCGGTTTCCTCACATAAGCTGCAAAGAGTGTTCATGTTCTAAGCATTTATCATTGTATTTTGAACTCTTGATATTTAAAATGAAAAATTCGCCAATAAAGAACATAAAAAACTTTCTTGAATGAAATGATATTCATTTGCAATTGGTGCATATTTGGCTACGGTAGTTGACATTTTTAGAAATTCCCAGAAAATTCTTGCAACTTGTAAATCTTTTGAACAGACTTTACTCTTCAGATGCATTACTACAGTGAAGCATAAAGTATGGCTTACGTACCTCTCGCCACAGTATGCAGCAGGACAGTAACGTGTCAAGGATGCAGTCAAAGGAAGTTGTCCACCTTTAGTGGTCCTTGCATCCACTTCCAGGCTTTGGTTTCCATGGCAACATAATCTGTAATATCCTCAGGCTTGTCCTTGCTTCTCTTTTTCCCCCACTACTGAAGATGCAAAGTCTTGGAAACACTCAGTTTTCCATCTTCCTGGGCAAATATGTTTCTTACTTCCTCTCTCAGTCTAACTTGCTCTGTTAAGTCTTTTTGTTGTCAGGCTTAACAGAGAAGCTCCAGGTTTCAGTCACAGTAAGCCCATATATTTTAGTGCTGTGGAGACTTCTGTAGTCTGTCTTTGAGTGACTCACTGTAAAGCCTGCCTTAGTTTGAATCCTCACCACCCCCTTCCCCTCCTCAAGACAGGGAGGGTTTTTCCTATTGGCTCTGGTCATTATGGAGTCAAAGTTTCACTTCTTTCATTTAAGTCTGTCTTTCCTGGTGTCTGTTTGTCCCTTTCTGCCCATTGATGTAGGCTATTTTTTATGTTTTTTATAATGCCCACTCTTTTATGATAAATCAAGCCTATCAAAAAGAAAGCTTTTTCTTAGTCTTTTTTTAAGCATAATATTTCATTCCCACCTCTCCTGTTTGTCATTTGCATTTTTCATTTTAAGGAAGTGAATGACATTTTGCCACAATGTTCAATAAAAGACAAGACTGTAAAGAAACAACAAACTCCTACAAAATCTCTAAATCATCTACTGTACTGTCATCAGTACTAACCACATCACGTTACAACCCATAATCCCCAACCCATAAATCATTGTAGGTCTGTACCCAGACACTAACAGCTTGCTTTGAAAAATGCCACAGTTCCCATTCCTTGATGCAACTGAGACAATAATGTTTATCTGTTTTGTGGTTCTTGCTAAGCTGACCACTGGGCACAGACATTGAAAACACTGACTGTCAATTCTGCCATCAAAGAGCTGAAACATCAACAGACCCTGCCAAACCTCCGATGGGTACAGCATGAACAATAACCCCTTCAGCAGGCTAGAAGGTGATGACATATTTGCATGACAAAACCTCATTTGTCTGCAAAGTACCACGGTGCATTTTGTTGATCTGTGCTGAGGAGGCACTGGTTGCTGAAAGAAGGCAGATGCTGTTGGAAATAATTTAGCCCCCTCTAGTGGTGGAAAGCAAAGGTGCATTGTTCATGCACTGTTGCTGGGTTCTTTAACCCGATAGTGGAAATTCTATGTCCAGAAAAAAGTAAAAAATCCAAGCCCAAGTCATAACAGATAAAGGGGCAACTTTAATAATATAAGTAAGTAAAAGTGTCTTTAAATATGGTATAAAAATAAATGCCAGAGAGAATAACAAAGAATTATGCTCTACGCACATAAGACAGGAGACAGCATTTTTGTAATTTTGAATGTGGCTTTACAAGTGCAATGAAAACCATATGTGCTAATTATTGTAGTGCAATAAAATAATGCGAAGCAAAATGAATGCACAATAAATAATGATAATCATCATAATATATATGTATATATATTTATATGTATAGTATATTCATTCTGCACAACACTTCCCATAGCGTGTCAAAGTATCTGTGACCGAAGTTCATGTAAAGCAATGACATTGGTTAGATGTATCTGTTTAAGATGTCATTTAATA
>NW_018127883.1:2112863-2123197 GCF_001952655.1 Monopterus albus | reverse complement strand
CTGAATACTTTCCGTACCCACTGTATATGTGCAAGTGGGAATGAGAGACAGCAAATACCTTTTAAAAAATGTTTTTTTTTTTTTTAACAACCATGCACATTTTGTATATATTGCACTATAGAATTTTAAGGTTTGACCTGTAAAGAAGCTAAAAAGAGGCTATTACAAGATCTAACAACATACATTATGTATAATTTTGTAGTGGACATTACCTGGAAGCCTTCAGAACAAGTTCTTACTTTTCTGTGGGGACACACACAAAAAAACCCACACACATTAAAGCTACAATATGTAACTTATGGTAGCATTAGCATGAAACTCCAAATCACTCTGTCCCACCCAGCGCTCCCTCTCTCTGCTCCACTATGCTCTACTATGATCTGCTGCACTCTGCCAGGCTTTTCAGATATTTGTCATTATGAGATTACACTAAATGAGAATGGAACAAAAATAACTGAAAACCCTGATTGGTTAGAGGTCAGTCCTGTTCAAAACCTTTTAGAAGCTAAAATCTCTACACTTCTGCCAGTGCTATTCAGCGAGTCTGGGTCACAGGAGGCTTTGACAGCACCTCTCCACATCAAGGCAACTTTTGGAGCAGATTTATACAGCAAAAATATTTGAAAAAAGTTTCATATGCAACTATAAGTAAAGTATTTACTTAACAATTTGCAATATTGTAAATTTATTTTTAAAAAGTCAAACATTGTACCAAAACAGACTCTGGGAAATAGTGAGGAGTGAGCCAATGTCAAAAGGAAAAACCCAGAAACTTACAGTATGTGCTTCTTTAAAAAAAAAGTCTTGCCGTAGCACTAAAATTAAAATCATATTTCCCAAAATAACAAGAAGAGTAGGTGTAGAAGGTGTGAGACAGAGCAGGTTTGAAACACATAAATACACCTCATCAAGTTATGACAGCCTTTATGTGTGTGCTTTTCATAATGGTTTCTACTGTACCCTGTAAGGAGAATTATTACTCCATCATTCACACCTGAAGCAATTAATACCTTGTATTCACCTACAGTAGAATTCAGGTACCATTTTATTCAGCAGGTTCTCTATTTTGACCCAGTTTGCACCTATAAGAAACTTTACTCCATACACTGCTGAATCAAGAAATCCATTCCAAGCACAATATATTTTTCTTAGTTACACACACTTGATTCTGCATTAGGCCAGTATGTTTGGTGATGTGATTTAACAGACTTTGAAAAGGTGTGACTGTGGGTGCCAGGAGGGGAAGCTTCAGCGTCACCAAGACGAATCAGTGTACATACAAACAACAACAAAGCGGTAAGCGTACACTGTGGTCTGTAGTACATGTACGTCTCTGTAGTTCAACTTATTTCCAAACTAGGACATTTATATTTTGAGTTAGGTTTTTTCTCTTACCTTTTTTTTGGCCTGTAATAACTCCTGATAGGCACTGGAACGGATGAAACGGCTGTACGAATCACTTTTCATCAACTTGTAGATGTGCTCCTGTAGACCCACGTAATGATTGTGTAAGTATAAACACATTAAACAGGGGAAACACATTGTGCAGAATAGAAATTTTAAAATCAATGCAATACTCATTTGACCACCAAAACAAAACTGTAGTTCATAAATTTCCAGGAGCAAAGTTGTATCATTTGCACTATGCAGTGTTTATATCACTAGCAATGTTCCAGTCACACATTGTAAGTGTAAAACTGTAGCAGTAGTGGTTTATACCACATGTCATTTGATGTAAGGTATTTGTATTATTTGATATAGAATAATCACACCTGTGCATCCTCAAAGGCGTAGCGTCCGGGATCTTTGACATTCTGGGTGGTTTTGCCGTAGCTCCTAGAGTCCACGTTGATGGCACTGGGCGCTCCAGGAGCCAGAAACTCCTGCCAGATCTCCTGAACCCGAGTTGGAACTTCTCTGATGGGACGCTTCTTAAGTTCCTGGACTGCTAGCCAGAACCTACAGGTAAATGTTAACAGTAAGATACTTGTTAGACTCAGATTGACATAATAAGTCTGGATCACACAGGTACTGGTTTTAAATACTGTCCAGTCACAGTCGGTAGGTTGCAAATTTTCATTATAGTCACTCATTTTTCAGAGTCAGACGTTCCGCCAGCGATCACATCATTGTTTACATCAACTTTGAAGTTTCCTCCACTAAGGGTTCCTTTGGCAGATTTTCAAGAGAAATTTTGAATTGCATATTAAAATATTTACACAAATCAAATTATGAAGTGCACATTCAAATGTAATAAATTGAAAACCAGTACTGCAGAATTCATAAATTGCAATTGAGCTGCCATTGAACAAAACATGAATTTTAAGTCTTAGACAATCGCAGGCTTTATTTTCTACATAAATGCCACAAACTCATACTAAAACATTCTATAAAATGACTACTACTAATAATTCTTTTATTCATTTTAAGAGCACTCCTTTACACATATTACATAAAGTAATTTGCTCCATCTTAAACAGATGGTAAGAAATGTGTAACAGTAATTACAACTGGCATGATTTCAGTTACAGGAGGTTTTGAACCGTGCTCAACTGGCTGAGATTAAAGTACAATTTAATTAAACTGACCACATTATCAGCTTTGGACAGAAACAATACAGACATGAACCATCAGAGGGAGCAGAGGAGCCATTCTGCACAGTAGTTACTCTATGCATATTTAGCTGTTTGCATGTACCTTTGGTACTCTGCAGTATTCCTGTTACCATTAATAAACCAATTACCTTAATATTCCTGCCCGCCTGTGTTGTTCTAGCCACAGCTACAGTTGTGCATATTTTTAAAAAGCTGCGCTCACTCACTGCCTCTGCTTTGATTACAGAGAGGGGCAGAGGCAGTAACAACAGTAGTTAGTGTTCATGTTGTAGTTGACATAGTTAGTGTATATGATAATCTGTGTAGATGGTAAAAAACCATGTTAGTGAGACATTATTGAGATATAATGATCATGTATCTTGTCATCATCAGCGTATTAGAAAAATATGGCCTTCACTTATCACAGTCAAGCCAGAGACTCTCATATAGTGTATGTGAACATTTCACTTTTGTGTGTATGTGTGGGGAGAGCAGCAAAGTGTGAATTAAATCCTCCACAGTCTCATGTGTGTTTGTGTGTGCACTTTAATTAATCACATTGTGGCAAAAAATATCTGTTCACACAGTCACATTGCAGGGACCCAAATAGAAACAAAAAGCCATGAAAGTTAATTATTTAGGCTGAAGAATCGGTTTGTGGATGAGGATACAGTTTGCAAAGGTTTAGACAACCGTAATGTTTAGGACTAGGAATAAAGCAGTCGCAGTTAAAGGCACAGTTCATCATCCAAATCAAAACCCATGCTTGGATCCTGTTATCATGCCTGCTATAGTCTTTCTAATTATGCTACTGTATTTTTATTTACATATATGTTGAATGCAAGACTTTTACTTGTAATGGACAATTCAAAGATTGCTCTGTTATTGTCTTTACATAAGTAAATGATATAAATTAAAACTTGGAGGTTAGGTTAAGTCTCCAAAAGAAAAAAAGAATTATTGCAATACAATGTTCTCATAAGTAACAAAAACAAGTATTGCGTCTGTGTGTGGGTGCATGCTAGAATGCATCATGTACCTGAGATTCTCTGAGCTGAACTCAGACTCCAAGAACTTCAGGAACTGCTCTCTCCCCACAGGATCTTTGAGAACCTCATTGATGCCAAAAGCCCATCTCTTTACCCTCTGCTGGCCTGGCTCCTTGCTGCAACATATATGACATATGTGTTAACAAAACCCATAAACTGTAAAAATTGATCAGATGTATCTGTGTATCCGTGTGTCTGTATATGCCTGTATGGTATCTGAGTATACTTTATATTGTTCTTTCTCTAGAGACATGTACCCACCTGGCTTCAAGCTCCCAGAGTGTGGTGTCATCTGACATCCAGGGGTTGGATGGATCTGGAGGCGTGAGGAAAGGGTCGTATTCAAGGTACTGCTCTGTGTAGCCCAGCAAGCTGTTTGTTGAAAACAACCAAGAGAGCATTTGAATGACATCAGTCTGTATCAGCGGCAGTTTGACTTATATTATTATTGATCACATTTGGGGAGATTATGTTCCTTACCTTTCTGTAAGACATTATGAATGAGTTTAGTTTTAAGTTTTAATTGACAAAAGGAAAGGTGAAATCCTCTTGAGAGCAAATTAGATGTAAAGTCGACAAAAGAGGTATAGATCCAAGGATAGAGGAGTGCTCAGTGCACCTTTCTTTCAGTGAAGGAAATGAATGACAAATCAACACTTCATGTACCATCCAGTATCTGGCCTTGTCAGCACTAATGCCCACTGAAGGCATTGTCTGGGCTCAATCACTCCTCAAGGTCATCGGAGCTCTTAATTCCATGCCATGTTAGGCTGTTTAAAGGCTCAATAAACAGATCGATGGCTAAACTGAATAAAGACACAGAACACTGCTCACCTCTCCGCCACTTTGGACATTTTCAGTCGATGCCTGTCTAATTGCAGTTGCCAAAAGGCGATCTGAAACCGTAGCAGAGAATAATTAGCAAATATCAGTCTCCATGAAGTCACAAAGAAATTGTTGGTTTGCAAGTATATATACATAAACATGTTCATGTGAGACAGAATACAAGTAAATAAAAAAGATAAAATGGTAAAAGGGCACTGGAAAATTATATATAAAAGAGGCAATAAAACATACACATAAATGAACAGGGATGAATATTGCTGTAAAACATTCTAAAGCCAGGGTAAAGGGATAGATTTTAAGTTTACATTTCCAAAGCTCAACACTTTCAGTTAGTCTCTGATCCGTATGCAGACTCTTCCAAGGACTCTGAGCATAAAAAGTTAAAGCTGCCTCACCAAACATTTTTGTCCTGCACTTTGGAACAACTAAAAAGACTCAAGGTGTCAGCACATCTGAGAGGTTGTCTGGAGGCAAGTCAAATGCTGTAATATGCTAGTGCAATACCATGTGGTGCTACATATCATAATTTTAAAAACAGCATCTTCAATTTGATCTCAAATTATTTAAATCCCTATATTTAATAGTAAAGGTCTAACCTGTTCCTGCAGTTCTTCTTCCGTAGGCTGCTTGGCTTCTGGGGCCGGGGTGTGGGTTGGGCTGTGGGTTCGAATATCATTCTGCAACCCATACACAGACTGAAATGACAAAGTTAATGCAGAACTATCAGTGCTGGTAGTTTTACAGCTGCTGACAAGTACAGCTGGGAATAATATGCCTGTCTCTTCATGTCTGTTATGGTGTTGACCTCAAAAGAAAGCTGTATCAATGGGAAAGCTGTACCTTTCTAGTTTTGTGTGGGTTTTTCATTCTAGAAGACTTCTTTATGTCGACCTCTGTTGTATTCACACATCCAGGCTATGGGAAGAGTGACAGGATAATGAGAAAAACACAAGTTAATTCAGTTTAAATTTAATTTTTACGACTTTAGATTTATGCTTTGCCCTCTGGGATGCCACAGAAGGTAAAGGTGCAATTTCACCACTATCGTTATGAGTTTAAGTTAATCAAATGCAGGCTCTGCCTGGCTGGCATGTGAAGTGATTCTAAGAATTCTCCAGGACAATGTGTCAGATGCTGGTTAATTAGACATGGGATGTACCAATTCTAGCAAAATGAGTAAACCAGTGGGAAATCACTGAGTCGTAGCTGGCTGATTGAACAAGTGGTTTAATGTATGTCTCTTCCAGAAGAACAGAGCTAAGTAGTCTGATGACACCACTGTGAAATTTGAATTAATATTGATTATGTTGCTCCAAGGATGCAGAAATTTCTTTTCAATTTGCATGAAGCAGTGGCTTTATGTCTCTTTATCTGTCATATCAATTATGTATAACTCATATATATAAACTGTATAATCTATGAAGAGCTTAGAATTGCAAAACATTTTCAAATGCAGCCCTACTTCCTGAGAAATGTGTGGAATCGATTGTAATTATTCTTTTATGTGGAGGCTGGAGAGGAGTATTTTTTCAATAGGAACTATTAAGATGAAATCGATAATGTCAGCGATGATACCGGTAAAAGCAGAAGTGATGATGGCAACAACATCAGTAATTTAACTCACCACTGGTCTGTGCACATCCCAGAATGCTCTTTCCTGACTGTCAAGTATTTTCCTTTCAATTTTGTCTCTTTTCTTGTCGACTCTGGAAAAAAAAATTGAGTCCATAACCATTTTGACCAAGTAGTTTATTCCAAGACATGTATTATCCTCATTTGCTTCATCACATGTTTAGTACGCAGTTCATCTGTGAAGTTGTGTGCTGGAAATGACAGGGAAGTAGGCAAGTAAATTGATCATTTTATTCATGTCATATTGATGGTGTAAGAGGACTCACTCATAATGGCTTAATGTGTGTGTGGTTTTTACAGAAACCTACTTCGCTTGTGCTTCTGCTTGCATAAATATGAACTCCCATTTCCTGGCGAAAGCTCTCTGTAGCCTTGCTAAGCTCTCCTGAAAGTAAAACAAAGAACAAAGAGGACAAGAAAGGCTTTTCAGGGATCTGAGCTCAATATGTTTACTGCACATGCTGTGCACAGTGCACACTGGATACCATCTTGAAAGAGCCCTGCTCACATTCAAAATTAAAAACCTGAGAGTAACTACCCTGGTAATTCATTTATTCTCTTTGTGAAAGGAAAGTTACAAATGATACAGTGACACACACACAAAAAAACCCTAATGATTTCAGTGTCAGTATGAACAAAAGAGGCAAGAGATAAATCATGACAGCGGTGCCAGCACAGGAACAGAAGAGATACACTATGTGAAGAGGAGAGTTTTGGCAAAAAAAAAAGCTTTCACTCACCGCTTCATAGTCTGCAAGCTCCAGACGTGCTTTATTTTGCATTGTTCTTTTGCAGAGGTAAACAGCTGGGAGAGACGAAAAGGTGGGTAAAAGAGGGAGAACAGAATCTCTGCTTGGTTTTAACAGCATTAAGTGGCCCTGCGTTTACTCATTTAATCCTCACAACTGCACATTTAAACTGGCCTGCAAATCAGAAGGTCACTGACTGGGCATGGTGTGTGAGTGTGTTGTGCTTGTGTGTGTGTGTGTGTGTGTGAGTGTATGTGTACCTGACTTTTGATGTCTTCCTGTACTATCATCATCCCTTCATCCCTTTGTTAACTGACTATTATGTGGAAACTTAATTATACCATTAGACTGTTTTCATTAAGGGCATAATTCATATGAATCAGTTGCTACATCTGAGCCACTTCCCCTCACACTCACAGGATTATTCCTGCAGCAAGCATTAGTCCCTTCCCTCTCCTACAACTCTAACAACAAATGAAAGACCTGCGAGGCTTCAGCTATTCACCCAAACCTTTTCTGGTATTATGAAATGTTTATCTCCAACGCACTTTGCAGTAAACACTGAAAAGCTAATCCTTGTATCACCATTAAATGTTAAGCCAAATGTGCACAACAAATACATGCATACAAACACATTAGTGGTTTCTTTCATTGTAATCAGTTTGCATCAGTGAGAGAGTATGAACTGAGGCAGGTACAACTGGAAAATATAAGTATATAAAAATACAATAAGATAGAAAGTACATAGAGTTCTGGCATGCCCACTGTGCTATACCTGATTATAACTATGGGTTTTTGAGTAGAACTAAATGGGATTTTATGATTCTGTCAACTACCCAGATACTGCTGTTGCATTATTTCATTACTTTCTTATATATTGCACAATGCAAAAAGTACAAATTAGATCATAAGAGAAAAGCTCTCTCACCATAGTCTGTGTTTTCTGGTTCCCAGCAGTTTGATGGCCAAAAGTATGGAGTCTGAAGGGAAAGACATGCCATTAAGAAACTAAATTCAAAGAAACCTCACATCTTTGACAGCATACAGCTAATCACATGGTGTTCTGAATCATAGTGTCCTGTCATGTGAGGAGGGGCATGCAGTCACAGTGCTGCATCTGCCACCATAAAAGATTTTGTTGTATAATGAGCATAAGCTCCTTTCACAGGGCAACGAGAGCAGACACCAGCATGAATCTTGACCCAGCAGTGTATGGACTGGCTTCAGATGTGAGCCAATTACAATTAAGAAGCAAAGTAAAGCCTGCTAACGCAACTGGCTTTAGGCACATTTACTGTAGTTCTTTGCAGCACATTTGGTGGAGTTCAGTGGGGAAAAAAAAATAAAAAATCACTAAAACTCACTGAATCCCACTACTGACATTAAGAACAATGTGACTTTTTTCAGCCTGTAGGAATTATAGTACAGTAACTCAGATTCAATGTTTTGACTCTCAACTTTTCTCTGCCCTGTCAACTTACATCCTGTATATTCCAAAATTCTCACAATTGGAGTCATGTGTAAAGTGATTTGTGCACTTTATTTCAGTGGCATGAAAGAAGCTCCAGATGTTTAATACAGAAATGACAACACATGTTTCAAACATACTCTTTTTATCCCAGGCACTACATGTTCTTCTTAGGTCTGTTCTAAATATTACCATAGATTAATAAAGACCCTTCAAACCAAATAAAGATTAGAACACCACTGTTATTATTCTTACCTGAAACCTATAGAAAGTGCCATCATCTTTGAGGGTGAGGACGTGGTCTGAGATGGGGAAGAAGTATCCATGTGCAGCCATCAAAGTTCCTAGGTGAAGAGCCTCCACTGAGAGAGAAAACAGACAAAAGGTCATGGAAACCTTTCTGCTTTTAGAAATGTGTTAAAGAATAATTCCAAATCAGTGAAATATTAATCTTAATCTGTATTTTGGAATTCATAAATGAGGTTTTTATACTGTATATGTGCATATGTTTACTAACAAAATGCACTAATATCTTTACAGCCACTAAACAATAATGTTTTAATATTGTCTAGAATATATACTGTGCATTGAACTACATACAAGTGTACCTAATAAAGTGGCCACAGAGTGTAAATCTCATTTAGGATCTCACTTTGCCTTTAAAAGAAGATTCTCTGATTGCCCCACAATCAGCAGACCCTCATCACAGGTCCTGGACCTACATGCTGTGTTTTTCTCTGCCCAACTAATTAACTGTTTTATCAGATAACTTACTTTCACCTTTCATCCCCTGGTCTATAAAGCCATCCTTGACAAAATGGCTTGAATAAACCGTAGGAGCTTTACTGGGAGCTGCTGATGTAATAGACTATGACAGTGCTTTGACAGAGGGACCGGCAGGTCTCCATTCCAACCAAGCAGCACACCAGGAGGTCTTTGTGATTAGCCCACCTTCAGTCAGAGAGGCGGAAGTCATCAGTCAAATCACCTGGTGTTGTGCTTGGTTGGAGTGCAAACCTGCTTCCTTCTGGCGCTCCACAGCACATGGTCAACGGTCCCTGATTTAAAACTATCAGATAATGAAAGCATGCAATCATTATCAATGGTGTGTCTCGTCCGCCACCACATAGTCCCTGCTGTTCTCAACCTGTAACCGACTACAACTTGTCTTTAGAATAGTGAGTTGGCATTAAACAGTTTATCTACATGTTGTTTTATACAGTAGTGTCTTTCTGCCTTATGACTGACTGTAAAGCCCAGGGAAGGCTAGTAGTAAACCCTCTTAACACACTAATAAACTAACAGATCCAAAAGTTGAAATGCTTAACATAGGCAGAGCTGTGAATGCTACAATATACACACACTATGTGCACCACTACTCTCTTGCTCTACAACACACACACACACATCCTCACACCAGGTAAATGTGTGTGAGAGATAAATATAGACTGGCTCTTCCTTTACCACTGAGGTGACTGTCACAGCTTTGAGAGGTGAGAATGGTTATAGGTGAGGGTGTGTGTAAACAGTACACGTCTATATCACATCATGGGGACCTTTTTATGCTATCTTTGTGAGGAGATTTTCACCAGTTCTCATGATTTCAAAGATATTTTTCAAGGTTAAGACTTGGCTTTAGGGTTCAGGTTAGACTTAGATATGCAGTAGTTTAGGTGAAGGACTGTGCTTTGAAATTTCTTAGATATGCAGTAGTTTAGGTGAAGGGCTGTGCTTTGACATTTACAACTTGTGGTGGTTAAGGCGAAGTTAAAGGGCTAGGGGATACATTATGACAATGAGTGTCCTCTCAATTATAGCTAGTACTGTGTATGAGTGTGTGTGAGAGAGAGACTGAGCTCTGTCTATTAATAAATTATGACTCATAAGTGATTTAAACCTGTTTACTTATAAACACGCCACCCCCTCCCTGTCTACAATGTTATTCCTTACAGCATCATTGTCCCACATTTATATATATGTATATGTCATTTGCTGT
>NW_018127883.1:2112453-2112801 GCF_001952655.1 Monopterus albus | reverse complement strand
TACTGTATGTGTCATCTGTATCTGTCCATGAAATACAAAGCAATTCAAAAACGCAGACGCTTAAAAGTAAAAATCAACTCATCCATGTACCTTTTTGCTTATTATTCATTCTAAAATGCCATTTTCTGCACTGTTGTGTTGGACGGGATAAATGCCAAAGGAAAGTAAAGTCAACAAAGTATGAAAAATGACATCTGGGACAGTGTTGTTAGAGCTGGCTGTCTCCTATTCTTTAAGGCTGATCTGTTCTCATTTTGTGGTTGACTGTCTCTATCACCTGTCATAGTTGGCACAGTCTCTGCTTTAGCTAAAGTGAAGCTGCAGGTTTTTCTAATGTCACTGAATGTT
>NW_018127883.1:2080383-2112391 GCF_001952655.1 Monopterus albus | reverse complement strand
ATGTTATTTTGTTTATTTCAGACTTTGTAAAAATCATACAGTACATATTAAAAGGCACATACATACAATTTAGCTAACGCAAAGTCAGACTGATGTGTCTAATAATATATTTGAGTTTTAAAGATAAATAAATGATTAGCCAAGATTGTTGCGTTATTGTTGTTTCTAATAAGCATCTTTAAAGATCAGTTTCTGGTAGCAAGGGAGTATCTGGCTTCCATTTAACATATCACAGGCTTTCCTATAAGCTTTCATGCTGACTAAACCTTGGACTGGAATTAGTCGAGTTGTCAAAAAAGGCTGCCCTTAGAGTCCACAGGGAAAACGCCCTTTTATTTCATCATATTACCAGCTTTGTGCCAAAAACCCAGCAGGTTGGAGCCCTGCCAAACAGAGTATGAGCATATTCTTCCAGTGGAGCTTTTTCAGAGAAGGGAGAATGTACTGTATACAGTATGTAGTCATATTTTGAAATCTTGCCTTATAAAGCTATTGTGACATAAAATCTGGATTTATTTATCAATGATAGATCTAAACTCTATCACCAGAAAGAGTAGCCTAAATCAGACTGGTTCCAATTGAACATGGCTCAAAATATTAAAACCCCTATGTAATTTTTTTTTAGAAGAGCAGATCTGTGATTCCTTCTGAGATTCCTGAAGTATACCTGAAATGTTTAAATGGCTAGTCAAATGATTAGATGCAGTGTCTGCACAAAACAATCCATCCTAAGGTTGTAAATCATGTCAACATGTGGCTCCTTATTCACATTTTTCTTGTTGCCAACCCCAGTGCGAGCTGTCTGGACTGGACTGCACATTCAAGCCAAGTCCTCGTTTAAGGTCACCTTAAATGTGGTAAACAGTTTATGATGAATGATAATGATCTGTAATGGTCTGAACTGTAATTAAAGTATTATGGTAATGAGTTACAAGTGTAAAACCTCCTGCTAAAACATCCAAAAACTTTTGAGGCAGGAATCTGAGTCAGCTGTTCAAATGCACTATTGAATGATTATAAGATTGGAAACTGGAGACTGCAGACACTGCCAAATAGGATGATGATGGGTTCATCTGAAGTGTGTGTCAGTATATTATCGGTGCCATTCATTTAGCTAAAAAAAAACTCTAAATCCCCCGTCAACTTTGATATAAGCTCTGCCTTTACATAATGAACATCCTGCTGTTGTACTGTGAACCAAATTAATTGCATTGCACTTTGCTGTGTCTGTTAGCCCTACCAGGAATTATGTGCTAAAGCCACTTAGTTTTGCACAACTCTGTTAATCACCAGTGGGCGATTGACAGCATGTTCTGTGTCTGTCTGAAAAAAGTGCACAGATAAAAAATTTGTTGCCATGTTTTCAGATTCTTCATGTTATAAAATTACAGGTGACACAAAATGTATCCCTATGCAATAAATGTAAATTTGCTGGAGGAAACACTATGTGTTGTTGACAGACCTCAGTAACAGTGCAACAAAAATGAACATTTTTGGCCCAGTTTATCCCCACATTAACGAAAACTGATCTGACACGCTTTGTGGCTCTTGATTATTTACATTATTATTTATAACAAGTTTCTCTATGTAAAAAGATAAACACATACACATGTATATAAAGCCAGGCATCTGACTGATAGAAAAAGACTGGAAAATCTTTGCATACAAATAAAACAATACAAAAAGTATTGTGAGTTGATGACTCAGCTAAGTGAACAATTGATTGTCAACACCACCTGCATAATACTGAGGCACACTACGGCAGACAAACACAGCAATACACACCCACATGCACACAGACTCCAATATCCAAGCAAACACACACCTAACGTTGCTTTTTTTTCATTGTTATGCTGATGACATTCAGATTTACTTACCATTAAAGGCATCAAGAGGGATGTCATTACAGCTCTTGTTTGACTGTCTGACAGACTTGAAATCATGGTTGGCACTTAACTTTTTAAATCTCAACAAAAATAAGACAGAGTGTGTGCTATTTGGTGATCTGGCGAACTTAACTGCTTCTAACCAGGGCCTGGGCCCCCTAGCTTGACATCTGAAGTCGACTGTATAAAATCTAGGGGTGATGTTTGATGGCGACTTGAGGTTTGACAAGCAAATCAACTCAGTTGTGAAATTTAGCTTCTTCCACCTGAGGCTGTTAAGCAAGGTCAAGGCATTCCTTTCTTTTAATGATTTTGAGATTGCAATCCACGCTTTGATCACTTCTAGACTTGATTATTGTAATGCTCTACACCTAGGTGTTAACCAGTCTTCTCTCACTCGTCTCCAAATGGTGCAAAATGCGGCTGCTTGTCTTTTGACAAATACTAGGAAATTCAAGCATATAACCATGGTACTGGCTTCTCTCCACTGGCTTCCAGTCCATTTTAGAATTGATTTTAAGTTATTGATTTTTGTTTTTAAGGCTCTTAACAGTTTGGCTCCATTTTACCCCACTGAATTAGTGCATTGGCACAAACCTACAAGGTCCCTCAGATCTTCAAGCCAGTTTCTTTTAGAGGTTCCTATGGCCAGATATAAACACTTTGGGTGCTTTTACTGTTGCAGCCCCTAATTGTGGAATAGTCTACCTTGTTATTGTTAGGTCAGCTACTGACCTCAGTAAATCATTGCTTAAAACATATTTATTTGGTTTGGCTTTTAATACACAGTAGGGCCCTAATGCATTTTTTAAAATTCCTTTTCATTTAAATTTATTGAATGTATATTAACTGTGTGTTTGTGTTATTGTGCTGTTTTGTTTTTATTGGCACTGATCTTATTTACTCTATTTCAGTCATTTATTGTGATTTTATTCTGCCATGTAAATTACTTTGGTCAGCTGGATGTTGTTTTTAAAGTGCTATATAAATAAATTTGATTTGATTTGACTTTTCACATTATTAACTATACTTCTTTATCACCTCCTTCGATGCAAGAAATAAATAGGTTTTAACTTTTCATATTTATCCCAGTTGAACTTGCCCACTTCAGTTATTTGGAGCTCAACTAATGAACTCACAATTCCCTCAAGACAGTCTAGTTCTACTTTATCAAACAGAACAATTTCGCTGTTATAGTTCATGCACACAAAATGGCAGATTAAAAAAAAAAAAAGCAGAACTTTGGAAAGATGTTTCACAAACTTAAGGTGTTTCTCCTTTTGGTGCAGGCTAATGAAGACATCTAAGTTCAAACATATTGTATAATATCCTATGAACCACCAGCAAGCTTGACATTATACAGTATTGACAACTGCAACAATGATCTTCTACTATTTAGTGTTTATACCAACATTCACATCAGTTAAGAAACTAGCTAGTTAGCTGTGTACTACAACTTGCCTGAAGATTCTCAGGCAAGTTCTAGAGTTATTAGGAGAAAGTATTTCTTCTATGATTTATGGACATTTCTTCCCAATGGATAATGATATAGGAGACATGGTGGGTGCAGCAGTTAGCGCTGTCATCTCACAGCAAGCCCAGGCCGACCCAGTGCTTTTCTGTGTGGAGTTTGCATGTTCTCCCTGTGCCTGCGTGGGTTTACTCCGGCTTCCGCCCACAGTCCACAGACATGCAGCTATGGTTGATTGGCAAATCTAAATTGCCTGTAGGAGTGAATGTGGGTGTGTGTGGTTGTATAACTCTAAGTGTCAGCTCTCTGATAGACTGGCGACCTGTCCAGGGTGCACAGATTTTGACAACATGCTCTGGCCAAAGTGTTAACCTTAATTGCCTCCATGAGCTGCGTCATATCCACTGCTGCCGCTACAACTGCTGGTCATTTTGTTAAATCAGTGGCCAAACTACAACTAACTTGAATGCTGAAAACTTCTGTATGACTTCCAGATAAAAATCGATTAGATCTTCTACCTTGATCTTCAATGTCCAGATTCTTGATCATCCACTGTACAATATCAGAACCTGAGAGAAAGAGAGAGAGAGCACAAAAATATGAATCACTGACATATCTAATACATTCACAGTGTGTTGAAACACCTTTTTGCATTTAGATACAAACCAAAGGGAAAACAATGACACTCTTAACCCTACGCAACTCCCCTCATTATCACAGTGCATAACAATTCCTCTCACCTTGCTCCATTTGGGTAGGTAATAGGCCATCCATTACCACATATTCGTTTCTGACACCCTCTACAAGCTCTCTTTGGCTGTGATCCATTAATATAAATGACCAGAGAGGTACAATGGCATAATGAAGCATTTATTGTGTACAATAACAACACACTTTGTCTCAGTCACAGCACAGACAATGCAGTTGCAATTGTTTCATTTGATTCAGTGCATCACATTGGACATTTCCAATTGTCACAAACAAAACCTCAGATGTAAACACATAAGAATATGGTCTCAAAAAAGATGAGGCAAGTGTGTAAATGTAAAATGGAGCAGAAGCAAGACACAGATGATGCAATCCTCAACAACAGTTTTGAGTAGTGGTCTAGACTTATAGGCGCATGCCATTTCTTCTTGAACAGGCATCAAACATTGTATATGGTGGAAGTCATTTTGCATCATCTCCATCTGAGAATGCAACTGAATCATTTTCACATCTCAGAAAAGCATAACAGCATCAGCTGCCCCCTGGGCTTTTTCACACCCCACCACATGTGACTTTGGCACTTTGGCTAAATATATATTTTCCAAGCTATTATTAATGTCTGTCATGCTGACAGGTGAAGGTGTGTTGAGGAGAGGGGAGCCACAGAAGCCAGAAAAAAGGTGTGAAATGAAGACATGAGGAAATTCGTACAGTGAGGCTCTAAGGCCCTGTAGCTGTCTCGCTATCCATCATGCTACCTTTCTGTCTTGTCTCTTTTTTTTTTTTTTATCGCTGCACCCATTTCTTTGTTGGTGCCCCATAACCAGATGAGATTGTTCATGGATTAACATCATTAATACAGCCCGATTTTCACACTATCAAAGTTGGCCCACTTTCTGAGATGAGATGTGTAAGGTAATCCTCTAACAAGGCTGTTCTCCAAATTGAATAATATCATGCTCATGAATTGGGCTGTGTGTGTGTCTGTGTGCAAGTGTGTGCAGGTGCAAGAATGTGATAGAAATATAAACAGAGAGATAAGCAAAAAGATGAACTAATAATGATCCCAGTGATGGTAAATATTAGGTAATTGTTGCAGGAAATACTGTACTTGCAGGATACAGCAAAGGCCAACATGCACAGGTGAAAATGAATGCTTGAAATTAATAGTTTAGATTATACATGAATAAAAGCATGAAATGAATGAAATGTATGCTAATATTAAGAGGCTGTTAAAATCATGGCAATAGATCCATATGAGTTAAAAATCAAACATGGAATGAGAAAACACACTGAAGCCACCTAGGTTATGTCCCTGGCTGTTGTGCTTACAACTTGGCCAAGTGTTCCAATGAACACATATGGCAGTGTTCAGAGAGGGGAAGCTATAGAGGGACTGTGTCCTTGTTGCAGCCTTAGAAAGTGCCAGGGGAGTGATGTTTAGGGGGTTATAGCATAAAGTTTGAGCATTATACTCTGAGAAAATGTTTAAAAATCCCTATCCACTTGAAATCCTTTATCATTGACATTTACTTGACACTGATGCTGCCTTAATATAAAGAGCACACACTGTAAAAAAAATCGTTTTTATGGTTACAGTTTTTAGATGTGGATGGAGTGTACTGTGAGTATGGTTCTGCATTAAGATAGGGATATGTACTATGCAGTGAATAGGTAAAACAGAGCTACATATTCGAACCATCTGTTACAATTCTGTCATGCTCCCTGCAGATGTAGCCAATGTAGCTGCTTGCCAGTTGTACCAATTGTATAAAATCTGTCAAACAGTCACAGTAGAGATGGATGTGAGCTGATGTTGCTTTGCCAGGTGTGAAATCATTCATCATTATAGCCCCTCTTAAACAAACACAAACACTGTTTAGAAACAAAAAAAGAAGTGTGCATCATCTGCCCTTTACATGCCCAAGGCATTCATCACTGCTTCACTGACGTCACTAAAGCTTAAATTAGCTATTTAAATTTATCCGTGTGTGATCACATGTTGGTGCTCTCTGACGACCTTTCTTGAATCAGTGCCCCTTCATAGCCACCCATGTCAAATAGTCCTGAACATGCCACTGCTAATGATAAACCAAGCATTGTCCTTTGTTAACAGTGATGATGACCAGTGGTAGTTCTGGTATTGTTGGCACCCTGAGGCAAAATTATGCTAGGCATTTATAAATACAATTATAAATTCTTAATATTTTATCAGGAAAGCTGTAGAATCAATCAATAGGCTTGTAATTTAATTCAATTTGACACTGTAATACTGTACATTTAATGCAGAAAGGTTTCATTACTATTATTAAAGTATATACAGCAGTACATTGTTAAATTTTATATTCATGTACATAAAAAAATGACAGTGATATTTAAATGTAGTGTTTAATTGAACTCGTGTTTTATAGAGTATCACTCCAGCATGGATTCTTATCTATTAGGTTGCACAGCTTGAAAATCCAATATGGTCTTCTTGACATTCTGGCACTATTGGTGTGAAATTTAACTCTCTAAATACTCTCGGCGTCTTGTTTGGCAAGAACACAGTACTAGTTGGGTACAGTGGATGAGAGCCAAGTGGAGAAGAACAGAAGAGCACAATAGAAGAGTAGAGAGATAGGAGCCTTACCTGAAAAAACACTGGGGATCTTGGTTAGAAAACTTTTCACTGTTCTGATGGGGATGCCATTTTTCTCATCCTGCATGCGTGCTATTACTTCTTCCATCTGGACAACACAGGGATAATGGAGAGGAGAGGGAGGAGGGAGAAGAGACAAAAAGAGGACATTTTCATAAACTTTCCTTTATTAGTGGAGTTTGTGCATGAGCAAGCCAGAAGGAAGTAAACAGATACAAACAGGTTCCTGTGTGGTTTAGCCATGTCCCCAGGGGAAAGAGAGTGGATCAAGGAAGATGGTGACTAACTGTCCCTGCTGTCAGATTTCTGCCTTTCTTTGGCAAATCTCTCATTTGTGTCATTTGTCACGTAAAACTGACAGTAAGCTGCATTTACTGAATCCTGCAACAGCTACTGAATTTTGGAAGTCTAGCATTAACGTTTGTTTTTACTATTCATCACAGTATATTTGTGTCCTGAAACAGTCACACAGCTAAACCTTCATCCACAAATATTTTGTGTTTTGCATTGAGTGAGATACAAATTTGATCCAAAAGCTGAACTGAGAAATGACATGCACAGGCAAATAGACAGACATTTGCACACGTCACTGACAGAAATGTACTGGGAGTTGTCTCATGTGCCTGGCCGGGTAACACAAGGCAGCCACATTTCCAAGAACACACAGAAGGGAGCAAAGCAGAGAGCAGTATATGGCCCAGTGTGTCAGCTGAGTGATTCCCCCAACCTCCTTCCTCTGTGTAAAACTATACACATGGAAAATATGTACACAGACTTGCATGGTCTGGCAACACACCAATATGTACTACACATGTATTCATCCATTTTCTGCCACTTATCCAGAGTCGAGTTGCAGTGGCAGTAGGCTAAGCAAGATAGTCCAAATATCCGTTTGCCTGGCAACATTTTCCAGCTGCTCCTGGGGAATCCTGAGTTGTTCTCATACAGTCTCTTGAGCAGGTTCTGGGTCTACCTTGGGTCCTCCTATCAGTTGGATCTACCCAAGAAACCTATATTGGAAGGCACCCAGGAGGCATCCTGAGCTGACAGCCAAACCACTTCAGCAGGCTCCTTTTGATGCCAAGAAATAGCATCTCTACTCTGCTTGTATTTGCTACCTGGTCACTACCCAAAGCGCATGACCACACCGACCTACCCTTCAGTCTTACGTTCCGTAAGTCCCTGAGATACTTGACTCTTTCACTCGAGGCAGGAATTTACTCCCGACATGAAAGGAGTAACCCACCTTTTTTTTGGCAGAAAATATGGCCTCAGGCTTGGAGATGCTGACTCTGATCCCAGATGCTTCCCACCACACCTGTTCATTCTGAAAATCACAGACTGATAAAGCCAACAGAACTGCAAATCAGTACCCCAAACTCCCGCAGTAGCCCCTACAAGACTCACTGAGGGAACAGTCAAAGGTCTTATCCAAGTCCACAAACCACATGTACACTGAATGGAGGATGAGCATCCTGTGACCCCTCCAGTAACCCTGCAAGCACAAAAAGTCTGCCCACTGTGCTAGGGAGGCAGAACAGTGTGATACCTCAATAAGTAGACCACAGCCTCTACTAAAGATGCCAGTCAACAGGGACACATTAACTAACACACAAAATATATAGCTTTATTTATTGCCACCTGTAAAGGATTTTCTATACTAAGATAATGTTCATTTGCTGTTTTTTTTTTGATTGAAGTGATTCTGTCAAGGTTTGTCCATTTTTAACAGACAACACAGCCAGCTGATGATTATTATAGGAAGATTAATTTGAAAAGGCAGGCATGGGCATTAGGTTTCAGGCTTAATTAATTAAACTGTGATTTTGTTTGTCAGTGAAATGGTTGGACAACAGTCTCATTATTTGTATTAAAGCCAATACATGTACAATTAGAACATTTCAATCTTTGTTGCCTCTCAAGTTATACTGTGCCAGACAGCAAGGCGTGCTGCTTCCTCACAGTGAGAAATGAGAAATTTTGTGGCAGAAATGTGTTAATTTTGTTCCTCATTTAGACAACTATTGTCTATAAAAAGAGAAACAAAAGGCATGTTCTAATTTACAAGTGACATACCTGACAATAATGGACACACTGCCAAGGTTTATTCTGAACATGCTGATGGAAATAAAAGCATCTCAGGCTTCACTGAGATTCATTAAAACACAAAGTTCACTGGTCATTCAATATATCTGCTGTAAGACAAAGCTTTTTACTGGTTTTGAGTAGGACATTTATCTGTCTTTTGCACGAGATTGATGTTTGTTAATTAGTTTCAAAAAAGATTTCATGTAAATTGAAAATAACAGTGAAGCCAAGACAGTGATTTTGTCAAGGTTTATCTATTTTTAACAGAGAAAGGCAGCACAGTTTGAATGCAGTCGCTTCCATTATTGGCGGAAAAGGAGCTGTTCTGGTTATGAAAAACCTACAGTAGGTTTGATATGTAAATTTGGTGACTACTGGCAGTTCATGAGGCGGTACTGCAGCATACTGTATATTATAATAAAAGCTTGTAGCTAGCCAAATGCCCTTGAGCAAAAACTCATCCCAGTTAATGATGGAGCAGAGGCAAATATGGTAAGTGGATGAGAAGTGAAGGGCCAGAGAGACTGAGAAGGGAAGAAATTTAAAAAGAAAAGAATACCTGAATTGATATCAGAAATATGAATTTTGAGATTATTTCAGCCTGTTCTGTTAATCTCTTCCTCCAGCAGGTGATGTTGTATACTCTATAGAGGCACACGGTGTGCGTTAGGAGGATGTTTTGGTGGGTGGTCAGTGTATAAAACACAGGACTTTCCCCCATTCGAGCAGCATTGAATTTCAGTTTGTCTTTTTCAGTTTTGGGTCCTAAACCTAAGCAAGTATTTTGGGTGACTAAGTATAATGAAACTATGACATTTCATAATCATAGTGGCATGTTTATGACAGTTTCCATGATGACAGAGTTCCAGTATGCTTACCATCATAACCATACATCTCTGGCTGTTGTACGTATGTTGTCGTTAATGTTGGTGGAGTTCTTGTGATTGTGCCTGCTAACGTAGGCACTATTTCAGGAGATGCTTCAATAGGTCGTATGAGAAAGGAGACAAAAACAACTGTATGGGTCAGATAGGATGCAGGACTCCTTATTTGTCCTAACTGCTTCTGTTCTTCACCTTGACTTTCTGATTCTATTGTTGTTGTTTAGTAGTCACGTCTAGACTGTTCCAGAGAAGCCCATACTGATACTAATGCCAACCAATGACATACCATTGTCTCCACCAGCAGGACTCTTAATGGACCACAATGCACTGCAGTCACAAGATAGGTTTAATTTTAATTAGGGACACTGCTGCAATCATAGACAGTCATTCAGGGAAATGTAAGATATTACCAATTAAATTAAATGAGACAAGGTTTGAAGGGAAAATAGTGTAACTCAAGGACCTATAGGACATTTGGTAACAACTGTTGAACGTAATAAAATGTTAGATTTTTCTTTAACCAGCATTAGTTAAAATTAGAGAAGCAGGTGGATTTTAAGGATAAATATAACTGATCTGTGTTCATATCAAACCTAAACAATTCTAGTATTATTATAATGCCATATAATTCAGGCACAGAAAAACAATGTGTGCATCATTGTTTTAGTTTTTTAAACCATATCTCTCTAAATTAATCCTAATTGTGTTCAGCTCATCCCTGTTGAATAACCAAAGCCAACCTTGTCTCCATATCTATGTCTCACTATCTTTCTCTGAGAGCTAGCTGGTACTGTGAGACACAGAGTAAACAAGGACAACAGCAGCGGTGATCAATACTTCGCACGTTTCCCTTTATCGCTGCAAACCCTCACCACCTACACATGGTAAAATGCCACCAGCGTGAATATTCAGGATCTAAAGCTCTTGAAGTCGGGATGCTCCCTGACTTCATGTTGTGAGGAAGAGAGGAAAGTCACTTCCCACAAGAGTGAGGGAGAATAGAGTAAGAGTGTCTCTTTTTTCTCTCTCTTCCTCTGTCCCCCGCCCATCCACCCACCCATAGCTGTCTGACTGTGTCTCTGCAGCCTCTTAACAGATAAGAGTGACTGTTTTGGCTGCACAGTGTGAATCATTGAATAATGATGGCACAGGACTCAGTACATATGAAGTGACTAACAAAAGCTCCAGATATAAGCACATACTGAGCTTCAGCACATGGCTTCAGGCACTTCAAAGACTATAAGTGAGGCACTCAGGGGGAATCAGAATCTTCTTAAGCACCATTTGGAGCAAAAAAACAGGTTGTAAATCAATGCTGGTCTCTTAGATTTCTTTTTAGCCATAGTTAAGTGCAACATACTGTAAGTTCACTTATTTGACAGGCTGTTTCTAAGAAAAGCAAGCTGATTATTAAAAAGGTTCTATCTTGAGCACATCAGGAAGGTGGGAGGTTTTTAGGAGGGAGATTCTGACCTTTATAAATAACCAAAGCAAGAAAAAAAGGTGTTTAGAAAAGCGCTTGTTTTGCTGCCTTGGTGATAATGCTACAAGGGTGAAACTTTGAGTGAGTGAGTGAGTTCACACTTAATTTTAACAAAGTAAATCGTGGTTCCATCCACATAGATGAACATTTTGAGTGTGTAGCATGAAAATGGACTCTGTCCCAACCTGCTTCTCACAACTGTAAACTATATTAAAAGGGCAAAAATTGAACATCATACAGCCTAGAAATTTCTCAAAGCTGTTTAAGGCTCAGGGTCTGTGGGGCATGTGGTTGAGTGATGATAGGCGCCTTGTGTTCTGAGGCAGGTGAATTTACTGCCTTAAAAGCATGGCTCAAATTGTGGTAAATGACCTTGACATTTGAAGTGAGCTACTACACGTAGGCCATAGAGCATTCATTTGTAGACTGTGATGCACAACATACAGGTTGCATGAAATCATTTTCTTAACAAATGATGCTATTTATCTCTAGGGCTGACCTATATTTAAGTGATGGGATGAAATCTTCAGTACTCGATGAACTCAAACAGCCTTAAGTAGAACATCATTACCTACATAAGCTTTACTGTAAATCCTTTAAGGCAGACCAGTGTTTATTAGACTGAATGATCCATTAAAATAACAATGCCCACTAATAAAATGGAATCATGCACTTGTCTTGCTGACATACTGTAAAAGTGACACTAACTTCAGATACAAAACTCTATATTTGGGCTTTCTTAGCACACAATCAAATGTAGCTTATGTTCTAATTAAACTGGAAATTCATCCAGACTTTATTCAGTCTCTGTCTGTCTGTGCAGATGTATAAACCTCACTGACTGTGCTGCTGAGGAAATTAAAAGCTCTCCCATTCGCCTTCTTGTCCTCTCCCCACCCCAGCTTCTTCCTCTCCCCCTCTCTCAGCCGTGTTGCTTGCACTGTGATGAGTGAATGTTGCTGCATCAGATGTGCAGGGAGAATGATATTACCTTGATAGTGTTATATGAGGACAAGTATATCTGCATGAGGAGAAGAGCTATTCCTGCCAACAAATACACACTTAGATATCAGACAAGCCCATGTATTTGCATACACACACAGCCAGCACAGATATTGCCATTATTACTTGACACACACAGCAGTGATCAGTCACATTGTAAACAGATCATACAGTATGCACTCTGACAGAATTCAGAGCTACACACACAATATGAAAGCTTATAAATCCAGAATGTGGCAATAATTGTATTTTAAACAGCACAACATCAAAATAGATGAGCAACCCAGCCCAGGTTTGGCTGCCTAAGGGAGTACGAGAGCAGCCTGAAAAGAACCTGTGGCTACATAACATGACAACTCCACTAGATAAAACAGTCTTTGTAGTCGGTTGATCTCATTTCCTTGTGAACTGCATGCAGTCCTTGGCCACAAGAATGAGAGGGAGAACCTGTAGTGGAAGCTGAGAAATAATAGTTTACATTCTGTTTGCCCCCCAAAGCCAGGAGTGGTTTATGAAGAAAAAGAAGATGCATCTGAAAGTCAAAGTCAATTGTTTTTAACAGGATCAATGCTATGACAACAAAAGCACTCAAAGGTCTATGTACAGTGGCATTGAAGCTCAGTGAAATACTGCATTGCCACAAATGAATCAAGCACCTCTTCTACACAGATATTTGCATATGGAGCAAAAACAAAATGTTCCTTGTGCCTAAATTTGGGGAATAAGAGTAAGACACAATACATTTCTCAAAAATTGTGCTGTCATTGCAGTTTTTGATAGTTAGGGTATTATGGCCTTTATTATTTTTCCTGAGAGACAAGGTTCTCTGTCTGTCTGGCCTTGGCCTTGTGTATCTCTTTACAAAAGTGATACATATTCAAATGAGGTGCCTCTTCAGCTGTGACCTATATTTAGGTGAGGAGGAGAAATCTCAGCACTTGATGAACTCCAACACATTTTTCAGACAGTTTTAATCAGATTATCACTTCTTATATAAGCTCTCTGAAGACAGACTGGTGTTTATCTGTGACTGAGGGACTAGAGATATTAAACACATACAAACAAGTGAGTGATAAATGCACATTATCCTTATCCCATACTCAGGAATATTGACATCAACTGCTCATTTACGGCAAAACCCTGGGGAGATATGCTGACCAAAGTTATGCATACATTAATGACCTTTGTTAGACAAGAGCACTTTGCATTATCAAAGTTTTATATTCACCACAAACTTTATTTTTTTACATCAGCCATACAGTTACAGCAGCAACAGAACATCTGTACATTATTAAAGTGAAACATGATGAATGCCTCATATTTACATATGTCACTGCAGACTACTAAGTAATATAGAACATTTAAAAACCCTCAGAACCCAGTTATCACAACCCATATTCACCAGGGATGAAACATATTAACCCCACTAACTGGCTGCCGTTCACTAACATGAACAAAACACTGTTACGTCGACAGTTAAATACAAACTAAGTTAGCCACTTCAGCCTGCACCTGTGCCCCACTGCATCACTTGGACATTCAAAACAAAATATCTCACAAATAGATGGGGTATGTTATTGAGCTCACACTAACAAGGTTGTCGAATAGATGTCACGAATCTTAAGCCTCTCTGTCGATACCATACGTTTCCATGTTACCACAGCTACACAGTCTGCGACCACTGTCCCGAGGGACACCTTTGGCAGCTCGCCATCACTCATTCGGAAGAAAGAAAGAATGAAGATGTTGCCGGGGTAGCGTGGAGAGAACATCGGGTGCAAAGGACAGAGAGAAAGAGAGAGATAGATGTTCTTTTTAGGGGATAGGAAAAAAAAAAGGCTTTTTTCTTTCTTGTCCCTTTTTCTTTTGGTTCCATGACATATGCTGTACTTCAACCTCCCAATTTTATTTATGTTTTGTAACTATGCATACCCTATGTAATGTAAGATTGCAATATTTTTAAGTATAATTTTACAATATTATTTTGAGCTGTAGCTGAATTAAGTTATATTGTTATTCCAGTATTTGTAATATCATTATCACTTGTATCACATTATCACTGTAGATATGTTATATCTAATTTGCCCATTCATGGCATGTTGTTGTTTGTGGGATCGTTTTGATTGAAGGGAGGAAGTTTGAGCTGTTTTCTGTCATGCAGTTTCAGTGTTGATTACACCAAGGTACATACAGTAGGTTGTTGTCCTGTTATCACTACAGCTTCAACTAACAGCTATTTTTAGTGCTGATTAATCTTTTGTACAAACAAAATACACAACAAAATCCCAGTTTCCTACAGGCCAAGGTTTTGTCTGACCAACAGTTCAAGGCCAAAAAATAAATATAATAATGGGCATGTAATCCTCGGTCAATCAAATTTTAGTTTAATTCGCTTAGCACCACTTATTACCCACAGCCCACAGTGACGACAGTGGATTAACCATCAGCCATTCAAGGTTATATAGTTGAAAAAGGTCTAATATGTAACGAGAGGAATGCAAGGAGCAAAAATAAAGTCTTCTCATAGCCTTGGCAACAGATGCTCTGTTTGCTTTGCTCACATTTAATCTTACATAGTAATTTCCAATCCATCCTATTTTAAATGAATTTCTGTCCCCCAGTGCTGTCCTTCTTTCTTATTGCTGTTATTTAGCACTTTCTCTTTTTTTCTGTTCATGCATTCCTTCATTTTTCAACATGCTGACTGGGGATCTCAGGTAGAGAGCAAACAGCAGCCTGTTTCAGAGCAGGGCAAGGTCAAAGAATATGAGGAGCAGTTGCCCTGGTGGGAATTTCTCCACTCAAACTGAAGGTTTATTTCTATATACTATAAGGAGCATTCTGCACACCAGTGATTAGCCATTTAACAGCATCTGCAGTTTTGTGCTCGATAAGCCTTGCTTTCTGTTGTATTCATCAGTACAGTTCTGTCTCTGTGTACACAATCAAGCTCCATTGAGCCATCAGTGAAATATGAGCATCTGTTTCTTGGAATGACTCTTCACTGTTTCACACTCCAGGATGTTCTCTCACACTGCACATTTGTTTTCTCTGTCATCTTTGTTCTTCAGTATATGTCGTTTATAATAACATCCTAGATCGTCCAGTACAAAGAAACCTGAGGAGGTAAAAGGATTCTCTGCCATTTGTACAGTAGCACGCGCCTTTAGCTTTCCAGTAAACTGCGAAGATCTATCAATTTTTTATATTAGAATTATTCTTCCCTGATGCCTCCTATCTCCTCACACCTAATATCATTAATGTGTTGTATAATGTACCAGTTGGCGGTGTAATGCTTTGTCCATTATTTCCATAATGGAGGAGTGTGATAAGAAAAACCTAATGCCCCTGTAAAACACTCATGTTCGCAGCAGCAACAGCAGCACCGTTATCATGAGCTCTGATGGACAATGAAGGACAGATGGCTTTCTTACTACATACTTGGCTTTATTTGAACAATCAAACATGGATGTTGTCAAACATGATGTCTCCTCAGATTTGAAATGGTGTGACTGACATGAATACGTTAAGGCATGACTGACATCATTTTAATGGCTTAATCTGAGTTTGTCTGGCTTGTTAATGGATGAAAGCGAGACTGATGTTTGGAAGCAGAAAGTAGATCTTTGAATCCTCAAGTGGTGTTACTGACTTTGAGTTACTTGAGGAGCATGTTATTTTCTGTGTGCATAAATGTAGCATCTTTTTTTGTTTTAAGCAGTATTTGTAGACCAAAATCTGTGAAAGGATAATGATGTTACTTGATTTGGTGGTTTGAACTAAATCAGATCAGCTTGGTTCAAACTAAACTCTGGATTGTGCACATGCCCAGTAAAGGTTTTCTTGTAAGCAAACAAAAGGTCAGTGTTAATCACTCCACAGGGAACTAATAGACTCATTGCTTGTGTATTATTTAGTTTTTGTATAATATGCCCTTTGGGTTGTCAAATAAAGCTCAGTAAGAATAATTAGGTAAAAAACTAAAGTTAAGTATCATGATTAAATCGAGCCCAAATGAATTTAGATGCACAAATTTAGCTTGATGAAGCATCTGTGACAGGTGAGAGTGCAGATAGTAGCCTATTCAAAGTGCTAAAAACAGTCAAGGGGACTTGCTTGAGGCTCTTTAAGATGTTTCATTTCTCATCTAAGAAGTTTCTTTAGTTCTGTTTGACTGCTAGGGAGTTTCAGGTGTGGAGTCATAAACACCTTGAGAGCTGTTAAAGTCACATGTGACTCATTCCTCCCTCAGACCATTATGTGTGTCATTAACATCATGAGTCAAGGTGGGATGACTTTACAAAGGTTAAATACCTGAGACTCCCCACTATCAGTCAGAACTGATATATAAGATGTAAAATGTCTTTAAGAACTTCAAGCAAGTACAGCTGCCAACTTTAGTACTTCAGATATACCATGACCTGGATGACTGAGGATCTCCACAGACAAATCATTAGCATATAATATGTAATATGCTGAAAATGTCCCCATAGATTAAGCAGAAGACCTGGCTGATAATTACAGTAAGTGCCAAAAATGAACAGCAGTGATGGTATGCTTCAACCAAAGTGAAGCATATCTGACCAGATCTAACTTTCCACAGCTGACAATTGCAAAAAGCATTCCCATTGCCCACAACAAATTTCCAGGTGCGCAGAGATGAGATAGTAGAAAGGGTGTGAGCTTCTCTATCAGACTCTCTTCTTTCAATATTCACACAACTGTGTCTGTCACTTTGCGTGAGTACAGTCGAGTGCAATACTATAATAAGTGTTTAAGGAGTAACTGTTTGAAACTGAGCAGGGTTATCCCCAGTTTGTATGAATCATTACATCTCACCCCACTATGTGACCGCTGGCTTCTCACTCAGCCTTCAAAGTGTGGATGTTCAAAACTGCTAAAAACATTTTTGTTAGAAGATGTGGTTGGATGGCACATCGTGTTCATTTTGAGCATACTATCACATCTTTCCTAATAATGTCCTGCAGCAACAAGTCTTTTATTAAGATTGAAGAATTAATAAAATACAGATGTTATAGAAGTCCCAATTTTGTAAGGTCACACAAGCTCTATTTTTGCTGACAGATGATTTCAGCAAACAATCCACTGCTCTGAGTACCTCATCTATCATTAAATGCCTTTCATAATATACATGGTTGTTAGTGCATCATTTTATTCAACTTTTCTTTGCTGAAAGACATGTAATAAAACTGATTGCTAAAGCATTCCTGTACACAGCATACAGTAAGCAGCAGTTGCAGTATTGTTATCTGGTTTGATAGACAGATGGTATTATTACTATTTTATTCAGAATGCTTTCCAGATGGTTGCTAACAGATACTTGCATCCACAATGCCCTGCTCCACAGTATTTTAATCAATTTATACAGCTTTTTAGAACACATGGCCTCCTTCCTCCTCATGTCCCCAAAGAATCATCATCCCTGGCGTATGGCTGCAAAAGGATGTTCAATATTTCACCTGACTCCTCAAAATCTCCCTCCCCCTAGGGACAACCCTCTATTAGGGAAAAAGAGATAAACATTGAATCATGGATGAGGTAGTCAGTCAGCTACATGCCTGCTCCCTGGAAAACACACAGACATTTATCCTCATTTGACACTGTTATCGTTAATGCAGTTGTTGTTCCACATTTGCCAGCCAGTAGGTTTCTGCCATATTATGCATTACACAACCACAGCATATTTTAGAGTATCATAAAACTGCAGAATGATAGCTTTATGTTCCAGTGCAAGATCAATATGATGACTATGTCATAGTAAGACATTGTGGAAAATCAAAAACACAAGTCAGCTAATTCATTTTCTGTCCATCCTTCAGTTCAGGTTGTGGTTAAGAGTGATTGGCTGGGCCCACAGAGGTCAGCGTGGCTTGGGTCAAAGTGCAGTAAATTTGAACTTAAAGTGCACCAGACTGCTGACATCTGCGCAAAGGTGATAGTAGTCATATCTGGTAAAATGCTATTGTAGCAACAGAGTTAATGATGTTGGGAAAAGGTCTATTGCTTATGTGTGTTGCTGATAAATAATAAATTCAATTCTGTGCTTTTTTTCTGATGCAGGTGACCCAGGGCATGGTATCCCATGCTCACATATACCCATTTGTCCTGTATTTTGTCTGTTTTTAGTGGTATCTTTATTATTTGTATTAATCTTATCACTATAGTATCACTTTCTGGTTTATGGAGGGACAATACTCCTGGGGCAAAACCTTCTTCACTCTTCTGTCTCTACCTGTAGCTGACTCTGTTTTCTAGACAATGATTTCTGTTTATTTCTAAATCTACTGGCGTTCCTGACTGGTGGTGGGATAGTGTTCACAGGGCAAGGCCTCTCTCTGTCTCTCTCACACTCACTCTCTCTGTCTCACTCTCTCACTCTCATCTTTTTGGTGGGCGGGCAGTGGGCGCGATGACTAAGCCAAGGTTGGCCATGTGCTAGAACATAATCCAGTGAAAGCCAATATCTCTACTGCCCACCTACCGTGATTTCATCGCTTAAACAGCATGTTATCATAAATTAGTAGAAGAAGAAAGCTGCATTACTTTTAGATGTAGTGTACAAAAGTTTTCCAGAAGTGAACATGATGGTTTATCAAATTGCTAGTGATTCCTGATTTGAGTACACACACCTAAAAAAAACATCAGCCATGCCCAGACGATTATATATATTTAATTTATAATTCAATAAAACAATAATAAAAGAGTGGTTTTAAAAAATAATATTATGGTTTTAGCACTTATTCATGATTAATTGTCAGCAGTAATGAGAGTTTTTTTAATATTTGGTAGTATAAATTGTGCTGTCCATGGGAATACTGTAGTGTTAGATAAAATCCCCTTTATAGTTAATGCTTTATCAGAACAAGCTTGGTAGTGTCCAAACTTTCTGACACTGAGGAGTCTTATCATTAGGCACCAGAGAGCAAGTTTACTTAGACCAAACAGAAAGAAAGAAGAAAAGGATGAAAGGAAAACAGATTGAAAACAGGGAGGGAGGATGAGCATGAAAACAGAGATATACTGGGAATAGAAAAGAAGGGAGGGTGCTGTCTATTTTTAGGTCAAGATAACATGAACGAGAGGGGGCCTCACTCCTTTCCTCCTCCTCTCTCCAGCCCCTCTTTTCCCACATTCCTCCTTTGGCACGTGCAACAGACACTCAGGAAGGTTCAGTGTGCACTGAATACCAATAAGAAAGAGCAGATGGATACTGGCAGGCTAACATCCCTTTGCGTTTGCCTGTCTGCAGAACAGAGGCAAAAACAAGGACAGGACATGCACACATGCACACTTCAGAGGACATAACAGTCAGGATACACAATAAAGTGGTAAGAAAAGGCTATTTGATGCAAGTGACACTTTAGCTACAGAGCAGTGGTGGACAATAGGCTTTTTCTGTGACTCAGCACTGGTGATAGCTGCGATCAGAGGCATTACGTTTTCAAGTTGTCCATCCATCCTTTGGTCCGCCCTTATGATTCTTGTGAATGCAATATGTCAGGAACACCTTTAGGGAATTCCTTCCAATTTGGCACAAGTGTCCACTTCGACTCAAAAGTATCTGATTAGATTTTGGTGATCAAAAGTCAAAAGTCAAGGTCACTATTACCTCATGATTGTCCCATTCTTGTGAATGCAATATCTCAAGATATATCTCGGGACAATTCAGGCTGTTATCAGGTGGAACCCACTAATATACTGATGCTTCAAATAGACACATGTAATGCTACAATACATAAAAAGAGGCCAAATTTAAATGTTATCACTGGAAGTACCATGCTGAGTCAGAGTGCTGTCAACTTGTTATCTAGTGTATGAACATTTTAGAGGATTGCAATATTGCAAATGAGGCCACTAGGAAAAATAAACTGCCTCAATTCCTACATTCATGCAGACTAGCTTCATTAATAGCAAACCTTGTCAAAATCTGACCCTGACATATCCTCTCTCACCTGCTCCAGCAACAGCTTTTCCATTGCCACACAAGGCAAACACTACAGGCAAGAGAAGCTAATATCAACAAATTAAATCAGTCTGTCGCAAGGAACAGAGAGACCCTTCCCAATATATCCTAATGCACTCCTTACCCCCAGCTTGTCTTTTTGCATTCTGCTTAGGCATAGATAACATATTTTACTCCTTGTCCAGCACAGGCAGCGAGAAAGAAGAGGCAGTGTTGCAAATAAACATCCCCGAGATCTGTGGTGGGGCTTTACTGGGCGATGAGAAACAAGTGTTATACTTGTCCAGTCATTGATTTACAGGCTGTGCAGAGAATAGATTGTGAATCTGATATGCAGTATGCTCTAGTTATTAGTGGTGAAAAATACAATCAGAAAAAAGTAGCGAACAAATAAGTAAAAATGTTTTTAACTCTCTTGTCACTGCAGTGATGTAGAAGTGTTCTTAAGTACATTACTTTAGTTAATTCACATACAGTAGTTACATGCTGGTGATTTAGAGGTTTTCATTCATTTATTCATGTAGTTGTAAGTGAAAGGTATCAGTTAAAGATACACTGCATTGCATGCTTTTAGGGATTGAGCAGTGTGTGTGTGAATGTTTGCTCATTCATAAGCATGGACTGGCACAGAAACACACATGCACACACACATATGCAATCAGGATCTGTGTGTGATGACCACATTGTTGAAATGTTTGAAATAATAGCATTTGACATACTGCTGATGTGGTTGTCATGGGGATGCCAACAGAACAGCCACTAGCTACCACAGCAGAAACACAACAGAGGACAGGCGAAAGCACAACCATTTTAGACAGCGATGTCCTCAGGAATGTCATCTCTCATTTAGCAGATAAGACACTATTAGTAGTGTTTGAGAGCCAGTATGAGTCAAATAATGGCTACCAAGATAAGGATTTCTGATGTTCGTGGAACTACAGTTTTGTTTTACATATTGGCCATATTATGCCTGACAAAATGTACAGCCAACTTAGCAGCTTGGGCATTAAAATAGCTGCCTAGACAATCAATAAATAAAAATTATAATATAAAAAAAGATATAAATGTATTTAATGAAGTCAGTTTTTCTTCATCTAGATCCAAACTTACCTAATTCCTATTTTGCATAATTTTTTGCACCTCCAAAATAGATGAAACTAATATAGGAAAGCTAATTAAACACCACACTTTAAATCATACATTCTTCCTTACCTTACTAAGCAAGTTAAGAAACTCACACCACGGCAGCATGGACGTTGTGCTTATGGCTAGAAATCATTATTTTTGCAACCTTTTAGAAGATGAGAAAGAAGCAGCAGTAGGTTGAATCAAGATGGCGCCTGAAGTTTATAGACTAGGCTGTACTGTGTGTGGATGGCTGTGCTTGCAAAGCTGAACTAATGGTGTGAAGCTGTGAGCCTCAGTAGGCAGCAGGTGGAAACCACTCAGCACACTACAACCTGCAAGCTGAGAATGTGTGTCTTAGCCACAGTGATCCACGGTTTTAGACAATGGTGTCTGTTTACCAAATGAAAATTATGCCTCAAACATATGAAATTGTACCATTTGGAACAATTGCTGTTTGACTTTTATTATTTTTCTGGTATTGGATTTATGTGATGGCATTCAGTCATGGAAGGCTAATCAGGGAGACGTGATTACTTTGGGGAGAACAACTCCTCATTGTTGAGCGAGGCACCAAGCTGCAGGGGGACATTCAGGCCAGCTTTCTCAGTTACATTTACAGTCAATTTGGATGGAAAATACCACATCCAATGGTTGTTTGTTTAAAGAGAGATCCCAATAAAGCTATGAGTCATGAGTGAATCATTTCACACAAGAGGACAGATGACTGTGCTGCAGCAGGGTCTAAATACATTCCTTTCTTTTTCTCTGTTTGAGGATAAAAGCTGACTGGAGTGGCACGGGCTCCGACTAGGGCTCTGATGACTTCAAAGAGAGGTGAGGGGATGGGAGAGGAGGGGACAGAGATACAGAGGTGGATGGATGCTTCACTGGTGAGGAACCCAACACTCAGGGAGGAGAAGGGGGGTTGGAATAGAAAGAGAACAAGAGTGCACATGTGTGTCAGGGTGAGTGAAAGTCAGTGTGATATTGCCATTGTATGAGATACATCAAAGACCTGAACCTGAACAAAAGAGGGCATGGGTGAATGAGGGGGGGAGCAGGAAATAAAAGAAAGGGAGAGGGCAAAGTGTGAAGAGCAGAGTTAGAAACATACAGCAAGGGGATGAAAAAGTCCTGGGACTAAGAGAAATGTTTTCACAAGTCTAGACAGAGATAGAGACATAAAAGTTAAAAGATGTTTTGCAGAAAGACTGTATTCTTGCTTCAGCCACCAAAATACACTGCAGGGAAAGAAGGCAATGCATGAAATACTCTGCAGAGAAGGTAACACAATTCAGTTTATTTTTAAATCTTTTTGATGTGCAAATATGATTTCAGCTTTGGCAAAGATTAAAGGCTACTCTGAAATGTATAGTGTGAAATATATAGTGGTTGCTTCAGAGAGCAGGCGGATCTGATTGTCAACCCGGCGGCTCTTCCGGTTATTGGCACTCCTACAAGTCAACTCGACTGTAGCTCTGGCAACAGGCAGAGCTGTTTGTCAACTCAGCAACGGTTCTGGCAAAACAGCAACGGGTATGTCAGCACTGCTGTCCCATCAAAATCCAGAGTATTCGCCAAGGGATACCATTGTGTGCCATTCTGTGTCATCATTTTTAGGTACAGCCCCACAATATATGATATAAGGACAAAGAGTCATAAGAGGAGAGGGGAAAAGAAGTGAACTTCTCATATCTTGTGTAATACCCATAACGGGTGAGGTACTGGTGTTTTGGAGAACGACATTCCTCCAACTACTTTAGTTTCCTTTGGCAGAATATTTATGTGGATGTACAGTAATCATAGATTTGGGAAGCACTGACATTAGAAATTAGGAAGTAGTGTTGTTCATATTTCACACAATAGATCCCATGTCTATTTATTTTAAATAATTCTTCATAACTAAACCATCTGCACTGCAAAATAAAATATACCAGTATAAAAAGATTTTTTAATGTTTACATCTGATTCTGACATGACACAACACACAAAAAAGAAAATGCTGCAGACCTGTCTTAAAGTGTATCGCACAAAAAAAAAAAATCTCTCAAATATGTCTTTGTAATATTTGAAAGGGAAACAACTCCAAAATGAGAAGCAGACAGGATACCAAATTTCTACAGGAAGCAGAGACACAGTACATCAAGTCCTAGAGACAAGCAGGTAAGTAGAAATACAGATAGCTACAGCAAAGAATTCAGACATAACTGTCATTCTATTTCCCTATGCGTGTTACTCCTCTCATTTTCTCTTTAGCCCTAACTAACCATCTATGTCCTCATTAAGACCGTCACACTAGAGATGGCAGAGAATTCATTAACTCTGGCTGGGGTTCTCCTGTAATTTTGCTCTAAATATTGAGCTGGAAGAAAATGACCAGACACAGGCAAAGCCTGAGTCAGCCTCTCTCTTAATGACAGGCTTCCTTAGAGCCTTATATAACCTTAACAGACAAGACTAAAGACTCCAGTAGACATATACAGAGAGGAGGGTGTAGAGCAGAGACAGGCCTAAGCATCCTTTAACTGTCTTCACAAAGCAGCCCAAACCACCATCCATCAATGTCATTTATCTGTCACTTCAGTGGTGACCACTCAGGACAAGGTAAGATACATCAATCAGCATCAGGTTTTACATTAGGTACTGAACTCATTCTGATCATATGCCACTAACAGCAATAATAATTTAAGGCCATGCAAAATACAATATGCTTTTGATACTGGATAATCATTTAGTCTCTTTAGCAAGTGTGGTTAAAATAAATAACGCTTTAAAGAAATTTTGTCTTTTTAGGAAAAATATTTATTCGCATGTGAGAAAATTTATGTTACTCTCATATTTGTTCAATATGAAGCCAGAGTCAAGAAAGAGCATAAAAACTGGAAGCAGAAGAAAACAGCTAGAATGCCTCTGGCCAAGGGTAACAAAATCTGCCTACCGTCACCTCTAAAGTTCACTAATTTCCTCATTCCTTAAAAACACGTAAAACATGTTGGCGGTACCGGAAGATGGACTTTGTTATCTTATAAGAGCCAGTCTAGCTTTGTGCATTGATTCTAGTCAGGCAGACAGATGAGCACCGACCTTCTTATCCAACTCTCAACAAGAAAGTGGATAAACATTTTTCTCAAAATGTAGAAGAATGTAGTTTCTTGTAGGAATACCAAAATAACTTAACTTTGGCAGTGAGTGTTTTCACATCAGTGTTCATGCTTTGTAGCTTGGTGAATAGTTGCAAAGTGTCACCTTGATGACCCTGGCTCTCAGACAGTTTATAGCTCCAACCAAAAGCTACGTGATTTAAATGTGTATTGTTGGGACAAATTCGGTGAATAATAATGTTGAATTAATTGCTAAGCTAGTGAAGACTGAGTACTAATGAGTATTCAGATGTAATACTGTAAAAGATACAGTCACAGTCATAACTTCCTGTGATAGTGCCACCTGCTGTGTGTCTATTCGTCTTTGTTAATTCCACATCATTTCATATTACCTCTTTGAACACCAAAAGTTTGACTGAGGAAAATGAATTACGTACATAGACTGTGCTGTTTGCATTCTCAAATAGGTTTATTTAGAAAGCCTCCATTATGACATTTGTGGAATCTATCAGTTACACACTGCATTATGACACAGCACAGCATGGCCCTGAGTCGTGTGATGAGATATCAGAATTACAGCACTATCAACTGTAGCGTGTCGCTAGTGCCAGCTCCTCTAATTAGTGTTTAGGTATCGACATCAGCAAATCCAAGCAAAATGGATTAGAACAAAGCCAGAAATGCCAATTTTCTATCCGACAGCCTCTGCCAAACAGCCACACTTTCCTTCAAATGTGTGTGCAAAAAAGAACATGCATGTTTTCATACACAGGAGGAGAAATTGCCTGCCTGACAAGCTGACATACAAAGAGCCATACTTCACACACAAAGATTTCTCTCTGATCTGGCAATTATAGATAATCCCGCCTCCCCCCAATAACCCCCCATCCCCCCCGTACTACTGATCTTTTGATTACAGATTGAGGGAGACAGGCAGTATAAGAACCCTTCAATCTGGCTCTTAAAGAGGAAAAGATGAAAATGTACTCAGTTCCCTCTGCTTTATGACTCATGAACAATCTAGGATGGTTGGGAAATAGTATTGATAACAGGACAGGTTCATATAGGGTAGCTTTTACAGATGCCACTTTGCTTGGATTGAAAATGCTCTTCAGTGACAAGATCTCTGTTAAATGTGCATGTCTAAATCAAGGCTGTGTTAATAATGGCTGCAGTTCTGCATCATCTATTGTGTTACTGCTGTGTTGCAGTGATGCAGAGGAGAGGGAAGTCTTGTTCCTGCAAAATGATCACTTGTACACAGCCACCTAATCAAATGACAAATCAATAGATTGCACTAATACCTTTGCCCTGTTTGTTTTTTCTGTTTGTTCATTACTGAGTCATACTCAGGGGATTCTCATTTCTCACAGTGCAACACTGTTTTCAGAAGTGTGAAGGACAGAGTTCAGTGAAAGCTGAAACCACAAAGAGAATGCTAACATTATAACAAGGAAATATATCTTTTTAACTTTACCACTGACCATAATTAGTTTCAGAGAGTAATCACTGTTATATGTTATAAGCAAAAGCGAATTTGGGCTGAGGGCAGTCAAGAAACATAAAAGCACAGCTGGAGTCTTTGGCAGCTGTTGTGTAATCACTGGAACATGTTTCTACATAACAAACTAAATATAGTCAAAGTTATAACTACAACATGTCATATAGTATTTGATAATATGATATCAATCAACTGCACGACTATGTTGAAGGGTGATGACTTGAAGCACATTCATTAAGGACTAGCTAATTTTTTACTCATGTTTGTAAAGGAGCTACCAGGAGCTAACATTGATAATAATTATACACTATGTGAGGTTGTATGGTCTGTTATCTGACATTGTTTGGCCACAGGACCAACAGTTAGTTTGTTTACATACTGTGAAGTGGTGAAATGTGCAAGAAGACCCATAGATCCAGACACTCTCTGTGCATCCAGTTTCTCCAGGGAATAATTACTTCAAAGATGCACAGTATTGACATTTATGTAAGCACCAGGATGTTAGCAGTTCTCTTCTCTATCGACTGAAGATAACAATAACAGTGTTAAAGAATGTTGCATGTGCTTATTGGGGAAAACAGCAGAAAGAAAACAAACATACAGTATAGGGCTAATGGCTTTACACAGAGACTGAAGCTAAACTGACTGCTGGAAAAACAATTACTGGATGTCTGTCTGCAGCTCAGATGTAAATAAGAGTGGGCTGGTGCCTTAGCTGTCACATACTACACCACAGAGAAAGATCAGACTCTGGTAGTTATAGTATACTGCAAAAAATGTCATCTTAACTAGTTATTTTGTCTTGTATGGAGTTTTAAAAGTTATATTTTTCTAGAAAATACCGGAAAAGGGCAAAATAACTTCACTTTTTTTTTCTGGAAACCAATGAAATTATCTGTTAATTAATTGAAATTAACTGCAAAAATCCCCTTTGACATAAAACTACAAGTGGAATTTTGCCACTCTTAGATCGTTAACGTTTTACATTTCAAGCCAGCTATTGGACATTAACATTTTTGTTGTGTTTGAAAGGTTTGTCATTTTTATGTGGTGGGAGTTGGAACAGAAATTTTTTATCCAGACATTGCATTTTTCCTTGTACAATAGTAAAATAACAGCCTAAATATTGTATTATTTCTAAAGGGGAAATGTGTCAAGGACAATACTGTATGTGGGTGTTGGGTAAATGACAGGATTTCTCTTTGGAGATTGTTAACTGAGTTTGCAGCCTTTGTACTCATAATTTTTTAACAGACTGAATAAAGTTTTAAGAATATAGATTTTTTTTGTTGTTTTACTTTTTGATGTTGAAGTAAAAGTAGAAAAACCATCAGTATTTTACTATATATGTTAACTCTGATTGTTGTAATATATATTATAGCCCAGTTTTATTTCCTCTTTTTTACCTCTCAGTTATAAGTGGCACACACATGCTCAAACACAGACACATAGACACAAGCACAGTCATGAACACATACACATTGGCTGGTGAGAGAAGTGTTACCTCCTCATGTAGGGTGGCTATGAACATCACCAGAGCTGTTTTAGGCTTGCATAAATAGTTTAAGCCTCTCTTTTAACAACAATTGCCCTACATACAGCATACACACATGCTCACATTACTCGTGGTGCACACATGAGGAGGCATGAAAAAAAACACATGTTAAATACGCTCCAGTGCACTTGATAAAAGCCTGACATGATTAATGTGTCAGCAGAAAGAATCGCAATGCTTTTTTACTGGCAGCCCTAACACACTGTTTTACTTGTTAGCATCTTCCTTGTATTCATAGAGTCTATTAGCTATCCATGTACCTTATCCTTTAGAGGGGGTTTGGGGGTAGGACCAGCCCCCACTGACATTGGGTAGAGGTGGATTATATCCTAGACAGGTCACATGATTCACATAGCAAGCAATGACATTTTCAGGGTCACTACTGACTGGCCAATAAATCAGTTTATCACAAAGGCAGCTGTATGTGTTTGTACATGTGTTTTCTGCACCGTGCATGTACAGTAAGTGCTGTGTGTGTTTGTGCATTTACATTTTTGAAAAAGCTTTATTGTATGCAGTATGTGTTGACAATGTACCTGAGTGTGTGTGTGTGTGTGTGTGTATGTGCGTGCATGTGTCCTTGAGGTAAACAGACATCTCTGCACACATCTCCACAACAAGCAGGTCAACACCTCAGCTCACCCATCCATTTTCATTAGACAGTAATGACAGGAGTGGAGGGGTGGATGGATCAGAGAGAAAGAAACACTCAGAGCAAAAGGGATATACTGTAGTTATGCTCCTGGTGAAAGACTTTTAAAACCACTACCTGCTGTCCTCAGCCTCCCTCTGCTCATATTACATAATCACTCTACTAGTACACACTACTAGCACATTGTCAAGTCTCGAGTAGATGTGATTGCTTAATATCAACATGTTTTACTGCTTCCACTGTGTATTTATGATAGTGATGTACAACAAGTCTGAACAGCAAAACAGTACATAAAAGCATGTTTTCCACTTTCATCTCATCTTAGTATAGCCCAGTCGATGTGGGTTGCAACACCTCTGCCAAGTCATCGCTATCTGAAAAAGTATTTCAGGCACCTGTTCATCCAGTGCTGTTCCAATTTCAGTTTGCGGTAAACCCACTTCAGAAACACAATGTCATCCTTGTTGCCGTCACCATGTTCTTTCATTCTGGTGTGTATCTAGGTCAGTCAGTGCACAGAGCCAAGTTGTGTGTGATGTGTGGTCGAGTGGTGAGAACGAGATGATGTATGAAAGCTACATGACTAACATATTAATCTGATCTGACATTTGACAACAAACATCTTAAATCATCCTTGCCTCCTAATTTTGAAGAAATTAAAAAACAGCATTTAAGTCTGGTTGCTGAATGTAAATGCAACATAATATACATATAAGTTAAAAAAATTTTCCTTTATTATGTTCTCAGTTCTACAGATCCTTCATGACATGACTGGATAAGCTGAATTTTCAGATCAAATATCAGAAGAAAGGAAGAAACAACTGAACAGCTGAAAAAGCCTCAGGTCAGTATTTGATGCTCTTATACATGTTGCAACTATTTTTTCAAACCTTAGTATATTTAATACTGTTTCATATTAAAATGAAATTTGATATGAAACATTCTTTCCTCTGCTGTTTACACAAATAAAACTTACAAGGAATGGCAAAACCAATAATGTTCTTCCATCTCCGTTATCCTCAATATTTGGCCCACTTCATGAACAATCTACTTTACAAGCCTGTGTTGTGTTGCTTTGGAAGGAGTTCCTGAAAACTGTGTTAAAAAATAGCAAGCACTCCTTTCTGCTACAAGCATATAACATTTCTAGCAAATCCTTTCCCACACTGGCAGTAATATAGCCCACTGTGAGTGCTATAAAAGATCGGCAATCTATGATATCATGCTAAGCGTATCCTTTTCCTGGTGTGCAGAAGCTCTTGCAGATGGAATAGGGGCACTCACTGAGGGTTGAAGAAAATGAAATGAAGGAATTCACTCAATGCTTGAGTCATCCACAAGTAAGATGTGAAAATGATCACTTCTTTGGTGCATGTGAGAGTCACGTAAAACATTCCCTTTTCCATCAGGCAATGTTACATTCACATACTGTAGCTGTGGTTACCCTGGTGTGATGCTTTACATGTTTAATAATTCTGCAGGACACCATAACATAGAATCTAGCCACACTTAATTATGAAATAATAATGATTTTTATCCAGGGAGAAGAAAATATTATAACAACATTGATGCACATACTGTCACAAATCTACATTTTACACTATTAAAGTTGGACCTAAAGCCACACAGTAACAAATGCAGATCATTTTAATCTCTTTGATGTTTGGGGTAGTACTTGATTAAGGTGTTTCAGTAGATAGATGGTCATTTCACCCCCCCTACCCCCCAAATTCTCTAATGTAGTAACAGATTACAAGAGAAGAAATTCACCACTAGTGCAGTAATAAACATTGCTTTAAAAGCCGTTAGCTTGCTTTTGCTCTTATTAATGCCAGTCAGTTAAAAATCCATCCTCCAACATATTAGCAATAAAAGCTAATGGTTTAACTGGAAAATGTGTGTGTGTGTGTGCATGTCAGTGTGTCTCACTGAGTGTGTGTATTTGTACATGCATGTAAGCATCCTCTGAATATACAGACAGGTCATAAATTAAAGGAAAAACCAACACAGTGTCTCAGTAAGGTGTTGGGCTGCCACATGCCACCAGAACAGCTTCAGTGTGCAGTGATTCTACAAATGTCTGAACTCTACTGGAGGGATGAACACCATTCTTCCTAAAGATGTTCCATCATTTGATGTTTTGGTTGTGGTGATTTCATGATTGTGAAGGCATGTGATTCACATCATTCAAACCATTCAGTGACCCCTTGTGCCCTATGAATGGGGGCGCTGTCATCCTGGAAGAGACAGCTCCCATCAGACCACATGCCACCAGAACAGCTTCAGTGTGCAGTGATTCTACAAATGTCTGAACTCTACTGGAGGGATGAACACCATTCTTCCTAAAGATGTTCCATCATTTGATGTTTTGGTTGTGGTGATTTCATGATTGTGAAGGCATGTGATTCACATCATTCAAACCATTCAGTGACCCCTTGTGCCCTATGAATGGGGGCGCTGTCATCCTGGAAGAGACAGCTCCCATCAGAATAGAAATGTTTCATTACAGGATAAAGGTGATGACTCAGTGACTTTGTATTGATTTGCAGTGGACCAAGTGGATCCAAACCATGCCAGTATCGTCATTTATTATCTTGTTCCACTCATTTAGTCAGGATTTTCTTTTAATTTCTCACCAGCCTGTATATTGCATGTCATACATGTTTTGAAAGAGAAAAATGCACATTCTCTCCATGCTGTCATGAAGCTCTTGTAGCATTATGTCTCTAAATCAACCATGAATACTGTCATGCCATTAGTATTAGCTATATCCCATAGCACAGCTCATAGTCAGAGAGACATACTCTCACACTCACAAAAACACACACATGTGCAGACTAAAAATAGGAGCAGCCTTACCTTTCTGTACACTATCATGTTGGGGGATTCATCTGCTACCCCGTTGGTCCCCTGCCCGCTGCTGTTGGTCTGTGCCATGATCCAGTAAATAAATCTGCCACAGGAAATGTCAGGTGCTCCTGTTGTGGACAGAATGAATACTTTGGTTCATCAGAAGAACAATGGATCTTGAACATGCCTTGCCAAGAAGAGAACAATTACCATAGTTTGTGGCCTGGATCGTTTCAACATATTTGACATTTCTACATGGTACAGATGTGCACCGTTCCTATTTGGCAACACATGTTCACGTTGCACAAGGTCCTGACAAGGGCATCGTTTTTAAAAAAAGCGGGCTGATTTTGCACAAGGTCTGGATACTGGAACAATGCGAATTCCCAGTAAATGGGGCATAAGTTCAACCTGAAAAGCATATAGTTACTGCACAGGACTGCAGTCTTTTCTTAGATTGATTCATTGTGCACAAAAATCAGTGTCTTAATCAGTGATAACACTTTACTGTTTGTTGACATAAGGTGCATCTATAGTAGGTGCCATGTAGGACGTGAGGATTCAGCAACAGTCCTCATGTCCTAGATGGCATCTACTACAGATTTATCCAGAGATTGCAATGGCAAAATATTGTGAGCTGAAGACCCGGTCCCTGTCAACGGCAGCACACCATCCCTGGAGGAGGTACTGTAGGCTACTCTACAATGCAGCTTAGATACATCCTTTCCCATAGAGCAGCCACTCTTAAAACATGCAAGACTGTGCAAATATCTTATGCATGTTAGAGCTTCATCATTCTTTCTTTCCCTTACAACATCCACACGACAGCCTTGGGAGGTTTGGTCTGCAACATTAAACAGCCTCTATAGCATGCAAACAGCAAAGTCATGTAAGCTGCTGTTAACATGAGGCCGTTAGCTCAACTATATATTTTTTCTTAACACAAGCCGCTTCCTGTTTCAGCACCTTGGACAGCTACCGCAAAACGCCCGCGCCCGTTATCGTCCCTCTTCTCATAGCGCGTAAATACACAGACAACACAGCGACATCGGTCACCGGAGAAGGAGGGGGCGG